>NC_047084.1:445191768-445508955 GCF_902459505.1 Geotrypetes seraphini | reverse complement strand
ATTACAGCCTCCGGCCGCCTGATCCATCATGCTCCCCTCATTCTTGACCTTCTTGAGGCCGTACAACTACCCTCACGTGTTTCTGTTATGCACTGCTATGCTTACAGATGCGTGGCGGACCTTGTCTCTCGTAGTAATGCCCTTGCCGACCGCACAGCCCGAGCTGCCAGTCTCTGCCCCCTCTTTCGGCTCCTCTGTATACAATCATTCCTTTTCTGGACACCCTTACACCCCAATACACTTCTCAGGAACAGATCTGGGCATGCACAATTTTGGGCCAGTCTGTCCTGAAAGGGGGTGGATACAAAATGTGCCAATGCGCCAATTCTGGACCCACACACTGATACTTCAAACGCAAGCACAGTGGGTACCCTCATATTCATTCCTCAACACCTGGCCCTCACGATTGTCACAAGATGCCATGATTTGGCACACTCTGGAGAACCCGCTATAAAATTGACTCTCAAGAGACATTTCTTTATCAATCACCTTGATCAGCTAGTCCGGAATATGGTCCGACAGTGTGTTGTCGGTTCTAGAATAAAATTCCCAATCAGATGACTGCCACCTCTTGGATACCAACCTATTGGAACATATCCGATGCAGGTTCTGTCTGTAGATTTTACCCACATGCCCATTTCCCGTTCCCTCAGTCACTTCCTAGTCTTCACAGACACCCTGACTAGATGGGTCAAAGCCTTCTTTACTTGCACTGAACGCGCCAGAGACGTAACCAAACACCTCCTGAATAATTCCGTGCTTTGGTCTCCCTGTTTCTATAGGCAATGACAATGGCCCTGCTTTCATTGCCGATGTTGTCCAACAAATTGCTCAGGCCCTCCAAATTGAATAGAAATTATATGCTGCTTACTATCCTGAGAGCTCTGGTCAGGTCGAAAGAATGAACAGAACTCTTAAGACCCTTCTCACGAAATGAATTGAAGAAACTAATCTGTCCTGGCCTGTCCTGCTGCCTTCTGTTCTTTTTCAGATTAGATGCACCCCATCTAAATCCCCATTTGAGCTCATGTTCGGCCAGCCACCACCCATTGTGAACCCAGATCCTGGTTCCTTTGCTACTCTGGGATCAGATATCCTCCAGAGTGAGGTCCAATCTTTAGCTAAGGCCCTTCAAGAGCTCCACAAATGGGTCCTGGAAAGGGCCCCACTACCGATAGCTACACAAGTTCATGGGTATATCCCTGGAAATACAGTATGGCTAAAACTTGGAAGTCAGACCCCCTGAAACCTAGGTGGATAGGTCCTTTTACTGTCCTAATTTCTTCTCTTACAGTTGTCAAGGTGTCCGGACATGAAACTTGGTTCCACTACAAAACGGATCTTCAGCTGAAGCTTTCTAAGACCTCAAAAGTTCTGAATATTTACCATTGTACTTAGCAGGTGTTCTGAATATAATTCTTTATAAGTGTTTGAGTTTAATTGACTGCCTGTGGTTCACCGCTGCCTTTAGCAAGTGTCTTGAGTATAACTGTTTGAAGTTTTCTAAGTTGTGCCTGAAAGAAAAATGAGCTTCCTATGTTAGTATATATATATCTGATATTTGTGTTGCCCTCACTTATGTTTCTTTCTTCTGTATTTTGTACTTAACAAGTAGCCTTTTGCCTGATGTTTGTTTGCAAGAAGGAGTTAAGTACAGAAAGTGTCAAACATCAGAGGGTATTTTCTGTTTCTAACCTACTGGTGATGAAGTTTAAAAGTGGGCGGAAATCTGCATTTATAATGTTGAGGGTCCACTTATCAACTAGACTCTTATTGTAGACCCCACTCGCCCGGTGTCTTTGTATTGTGATATATGTGTGTTATTTGATGTTTCTCAAGGTCATGGTACTACCCCTAATATAGTTTTGTGTGGCTCCCTAGATTGACTGTGTTATTATACCAAATGTGCTAAGCATATATGTCTGTATAACCTGATGCCTTTAAGAACTGCCCCTATGAGGAAACCTTCACTAATAGTGGAGCCTGTCCTTCATGAGAAAGTGTCTTGTGGGCCACCTACAATAACCCACACAAATATCTCCCTAATACCCCGTCTGCCTCCCTTACTAGGTCCTAGCTCCGGCCCCTTGTGTACTATAGGCTACTGTAATCCCATGGTTTTCACTATCACTGACCCATATAACTGGAATGCCAATGTCCAAGTCCAGAAGGCCAGAGACCGCATGGTATTGTATATTGATGGTAAAAGGTGAGACCCAGGTACTGATGTATATGTCCGTATTGTATCTGGCAAATGTGCTCCTGTCCATCACTCTGTGGTGTTTCCCCAGTTTTATGAAAGTAGATACTGATATCCTGTAATCACTAGAAATCTGTTTATATAGTTTGCTGAAACTATAGGTCAGACTCTTAATGTTAGCAATTATTTTGTATGAGGAGGGACTGGTATGGGAGAACAGTGGCTATGGGAGGCAATGCAGCTGGACATGTTAAACCTGACTTCACAGACCCTCACTTTTACGTCAGGTCCACGACCTTCACGATGGGCCTTGCAAACCTCCATTGTTGCTTCCCACTGTCTTCAGCGCCCTTTAGACACTGCTTAATGGAACTTCCTATGAATGATGATCAGCTCCTGATATTTGATACTGGCTCTGTGATCTGTTTGCCTACTCTTGGTTGCCTGCTAACTAGACTGGTACATGTGTACTTTGCATGATCCGCTCCAGCTTCTTCCTGTTACCGCTAGCCGATGGTGAACACCTGGGAGCCCCTGTATTCAACACCAGGGGTCGCCAAAAGCGGTCTACTTCCACCAATTCCCTTAAAATAGGTGAATGGGGTAATGACTGTCCTGCAAAATGGATCATTGCTGTTTATGGACCTGCCAAATGGACCGAGGAGGACACCTGGGGCTATCGGACCCTAATCTACATGCTGAACTGCATTATTTGTCTACAAGCTATATTCGAACTGATAACTAATGAGACCACCTGAGCTTTGAGTACCATTGTCAGAGCAAATGCTAAAATGCACACTGCTATCTATCAGAACTGCTTAGCTCTAGACAGAAGGTGGTGTCTGTGGTAAATTCAACCTCTTCAACTGCTGCCTTGAACTTGAGTAAAATGATTGAGGACGATGTGGATCGTATCACCAAACTGGCTCATGTTCCTGTCCAGACCTGGCGTGACCTTACTGCAGACTGGATCTCTGGTACCTTCAGCTCCTGGTTGCCCTCTGGTTCAGCACTGAAGATCATCTTGCTGGTTGCCGCTCTGTCTTCTCTGCTCCTTTGCTGCCTGCCCTGTATGGTCCCCATAGCCATAAAGCTGCTCCACTGAACTATGGACTCTGCTGTCAACTGTTCCACTGCTGCATTGGCCCTTGCCCTCTCCCAGTATCATCCCTTACCCACTGGGAACCCCGACTTTCCTGACCCCTAACTTTATTTTGTCAGGCTTGGCTCCTTAGGTACGCCAGCCTGAAAGGGGGGAATGTAGGGTCATGAAATGGTTAACTATTGTTTAAAATATTGCTCTGGCCTACATAGCTGAAGAAAGTGTACAATCTATTGACTTCATCTGCCTAAAATGTATGTCCCTACCTTACCACATTGTAAGCTAAATAGATAAGAGTTTGAGCCATGATGTACCCTGCCCTTCTGTAAGAGTTAGATAAGTGTCCTGCTAGTGACCTACTAGTGTGAGCTTAGAACCAATGAGTGTTAAGAAAAGTAACACGTGAAAAGCTTTTTCTAGAATTCAGTTGTATAGCCAGAAAAATGAATATATATCTCTGTAACTTCCTGGTTTCGGCACTTCTGAGCCAGCTTGGAGCTCAGGGGTCCAGCATGCATGCTGTGAATAAAACTCTTGTACTTTCTTCACACCTCTGACTTTGTGTGTCCAAGTGACCTTTCACTACAATCTTTCTAACCTCCTCTTCTGGGTTAGTCGACTCTTGCAAATTGTCCCTTGCTTCTTCCCGGCCTTTTTTCCCCTCAGTATCTTCATGGGATACCTTCTTCCGAATCGTCGACGCTTGGTCGACTGTCGGCTTTCCCCTTCTTGTTAGTTTAAAGCCTGTTCTATTCCTCTTAAGATGGCTGAAAACTCATGGACAAAGGAAACGATGTCCTTCTGGTGCTACTAAACCTAAGTGCAGCATTCGACTCCATTGACCATGACATCCTCCTCACCTGACTCGCTAAGCTTGGTGTCCGAGATACGGCACTACTCTGATTCACATCTTTCCTAAGTGACAGATCCCAATGCTTGCTACTCAATACTACCTTATCAAAGCCAAAGCCCATCAAGTACGGGGTACCACAAAGAGCACTACTATCCCCTCTGCTATTTAATCTCTATATTAAGCCTGTCCTGGATAAAGCACTCCTTTGCCACCGCCATCCAACTATACCTATTGCTAGGAGACAACCTTGACTCCCAGATTGCAAAACTACAAAACTGAGGCACGGAAGACAGCCGGGGCCAAGACTCAGGCACGGCAAGAGCCGATGCCTTGATGGGCCTCAAGGCCCGAGGCCCAGGAGACCTACCCCGCTTAGGAGGGGAGTCACGAGGACGTTTGGCAGACCGGCGCCTTGAGGGCGAGGCACACTTAGAGCGGTGCCTCAAGCAAGGTCGGGCGGCTGGAGACGCCTGGTATGACAACTGGCGTGACCGTCGGTGCTTGCCTTGGGAAACCTCACTGCAACGCTCAGGCTGGTGTGCAGGGAGCAGGGTCGAGGCCGGGGCAAGTTGGGTCAGAACAGAGGAGAGCTGCATAGTCAGGATTGCCTTAAGCATGTCCTCAAACATCGGCACCGAGACCAATGGAGCTGGTCAGACTGGTGCAGTAGTGCGCTCCAAGAAGGGCGACCTCGAGGTAGAGTATTTCCGCAATTTGGATGCACACTTCGGAGGAGGTCTCGAAGAGGCTGGCAGGACTGCACTCGCTGCCTGGGATGCCAGAGACTCCGTGGAAGGCTTCTTAGGTACCGTAGCTGAACTTGAAGGAGGAAGAGGAGACTTACCCGAGGCCGAGGCTTTAGCAGCCGGAGCAGCCGAGGTCTTCGAGGCCAAGGGGTTCTTGCTCGGGGTCGAGGTCTTCGAGGTTGAGGCCGAGACCGAGGTTGAGGGCGAGAATGGGGTCAAAGCCTTAGCAGCCTGCTAATCCATGGCACCGTATAGGTCAGAAATCTTGGCCCGCCAACGTTGAAGAGCATGAGGCTGGAGTGGCACAATGCAGGCAGGAGTCGGTAGGGTGATCAAAACCCAAGCAGAGGATGCACCAATGGAGCGGGTCAGTAAGTGAAATCACCCAACCACATTGCGTGCACTTTTTAAACCCGGTAACAGGCAGGGACATAGGGAGAAAAAGTGGCCGCGGCCACACGAGGCCAGGCAGCCAGACAAAAACTGGGGTCCCCCGGCCAAAAAGAATCTGATAGTAAAAAATAACAAAGACTGTAGACACGTTGCACAGCGACTCTGATCGAAGTAAAAACAACAAAAGAAGCCGCGGTACAGGAAGGCACTTAGAAACAACCGCAGAGAAGAAAGACAGGGCTTACTGGCTCTGCAGAAAACTAAGAACTGAGGCCACGCTGAGGAGACGCGCCCCCTAGCTGAGCAGGAAGGCAAACGCGCACGCGCAGTGCAGCACTAGCAAACTTTAAGATCTTCTATCAAGTTTGCTTGAAAAGCTGTCTGCGACGGGGCTCCGTGGATGATGTCACCCACAAGTAGAGAATATGCTGCTTGCGTGTCCTGGGATAAAAGGGATTTTGGATTCAGCCCAATTCCTTCTCAATAGTAGCTTGAGAAGATTGAAATACAGTATATTTCCTTTCCCTAGGGGACTTAAAATCTAAGTCTGTACCTGAGGCAATGAAGGGTTGTAACTTGCCCAAAATCACAATGGGACTTGAACGTAATCGGCTACTCCTTCACTCAGTTTATTCCTAAGGATGCATTTGGTTTGTTGTTGCAGCATACGTTAGTATACACTATTGACTGACACAATTTAAAAATGTTATAGCATCTGCTATGTACTGTTTCTGCCCCCCCACCCCCCCTATTTAAAAAAAAAATTAAAATTTTTTTTAAAAAAACAACTTACAATCAGAGAAATATAGGAACTCAATGAGCATCGGGAGCAGCGCGAGCCATTCAGCGCAGCAACCCGCGCTAGAAACTGCTAGCACAGTTTCGTAAAAGAGGGGGTTAATTATTTTTCTTGCCTTCCACAGCTCTGTTAAACACCACTAGAGGAAAACCTTTATGAGAAGGCTCTGTGACCAGAAGGGTTCAATCAATATCTATACAATATTTAGAATAAAGACAAACATGATTTATTGCCAGTCTGTGACCATATAAAGCTATCAGGTTTGAAAAAAAATTCTGGTTCAACATCATTGTCTGATTCTAAAGAGGAAGAGGTTTTGAAGAAAAAAATGCTAGTAAGAAAATGAAACTAATGTAAGAATTATTTGATTAGACTACATAGGAAATGAGACACCAAAATCAGATTCTCAAGAAATACATTAATTAGTAGACAGTGTTATGAAGTTGTTCCTATTGCACAGAGATTGATACATAGCTGATGTACTGTAAATCAATCATGAGTTAAGAAGAGAATGCTGAAAAAGAAATAGAAGATACGCCTAATAATAAGGTGTAGTCAAGGAAACATTATTAGTTTTATGAAGCCCAGAAGTGAATTCATACAGTTCTATGTCCCCCACTTTGGGACTATCAAAACAGCAAGTTTGAACCAATTTATACTTCAAGAACATAAAAGGGTTGCTAAAGCCACTCCACCATCTCCTGCTCATGTCTCCTCCCATGACGAAGACAACAATACCCTAGAATAATTTACTCCTACTGCGTCAGACCCTTCATGAGAATCTGATGACTAAATAGCAGAAAGATCCTACATTTATAATGGCACTTCTTCTGGAAGAATGGAGAACAATGAAAAATATTAGTATAATGTATAGCATCTACAGTACAGAATAACACAGGGACAAAGTATTTACCGTATTTTCACGCATATAACGCGCGCGTTATACGCGTTTTTACCTACCGCGCATACCCCTCGCGCGTTATATGCGTGAGCGCGGTATACAAAAGTTTTAAAACATAGTTCCCACCCCGCCCGACGCCCGATTCACCCCCCCAGCAGGACCGCTCGCACCCCCACCCCGAACGACCGCTCGCACGCGCTCCCACCCGCACCCGCATCCACGATCGGAGCAAGAGGGAGCCCAAGCCCTCTTGCCCGGCCGACTCCCCGACGTCCGATACATCCCCCCCCGGCAGGACCACTCGCACCCCCACCCCGAAGGACTGCCGACTTCCCGACAATATCGGGCCAGAAGGGAGCCCAAACCCTCCTGGCCAGACCGCTCGCACCCCCACCCCGAACGACCGCTCGCACGCGCTCCCACCCGCACCCGCATCCACGATCGGAGCAAGAGGAAGCCCAAGCCCTCTTGCCCGGCCGACTCCCCGACGTCCGATACATCCCCCCCCCGGCAGGACCACTCGCACCCCCACCCCGAAGGACCGCCGACTTCCCGACAATATCGGGCCAGAAGGGAGCCCAACCCTCCTGGCCACGGCGACCCCCTAACCCCACCCCGCACTACATTACGGGCAGGAGGGATCCCAGGCCCTCCTGCCCTCGACGCAAACCCCCCTCCCCCCCAACGACCGCCCCCCCCAAGCACCTCCGACCGCCCCCCAGCCGCCCCGCGATCCCCCTGGCGACCCCCACGCCCCCCCCACCCCCCTTCCCCGTACCTTTGGTAGTTGGGCCAGAAGGGAGCCCAAACCCTCCTGGCCACGGCGACCCCCTAACCCCACCCCGCACTACATTACGGGCAGGAGGGATCCCAGGCCCTCCTGCCCTCGACGCAAACCCCCCTCCCCCCCAACGACCGCCCCCCCCAAGAACCTCCGACCGCCCCCCAGCCGACCCGCGATCCCCCTGGCGACCCCCACGACCCCCCCACCCCCCCTTCCCCGTACCTTTGGTAGTTGGCCGGACATACGGGAGCCAAACCCGCCTGTCCGGCAGGCAGCCAACGAAGGAATGAGGCCGGATTGGCCCATCCATCCTAAAGCTCCGCCTACTGGTGGGGCCTAAGGCGCGTGGGCCAATCAGAATAGGCCCTGGAGCCTTAGGTCCCACCTGGGGGCGCGGCCTGAGGCACATGGGCCCAACCCGACCATGTGCCTCAGGCCGCGCCCCCAGGTGGGACCTAAGGTGGGCGCACCACCAGTAGGCGGAGCTTTAGGATGGATGGGCCAATCCGGCCTCATTCCTTCGTTGGCTGCCGTCTGTCCGGCCAACTACCAAAGGTACGGGGAAGGGGGGTGGGGGGTCGTGGGGGTCGCCAGGGGGGTCGCGGGTCGGCGGGGGGGGCGGTCGGAGGGTCTTGGGGGGGCGGTCGTTGGGGGGGAGGGGGGTTTGCGTCGAGGGCAGGAGGGCCTGGGATCCCTCCTGCCCGTAATGTAGTGCGGGGTGGGGTTAGGGGGTCGCCGTGGCCAGGAGGGTTTGGGCTCCCTTCTGGCCCAACTACCAAAGGTACGGGGAAGGGGGGTGGGAGGGTCGTGGGGGTCCCAGGGGGGTCGCGGGTCGGCTGGGGGGCGGTCGGAGGTTCTTGGGGGGGGGGGCGGTCGTTGGGGGGAGGGGGGTTTGCGTCGAGGGCAGGAGGGCCTGGGATCCCTCCTGCCCGTAATGTAGTGCGGGGTGGGGTTAGGGGGTCGCCGTGGCCAGGAGGATTTGGGCTCCCTCCTGGCCCGATATTGTTGGGGAGTCGGCGGTCCTTCGGGGGGGAGGGATGTATCGGACGTCGGGGGGGCATCAGGCTTTCAGGATGGGGACAGACCTTCAAGGGGGGACAGTGCACGGAAGTCAGGGGGGGTGAACGGAGAGTCGGGACAGCGCACGGAAAGTCAGGGCGGGCGAAAGGAGCGTCGGGCAGCATGCGCGGTATACCCGTGAGCGCGGTATACCAAAGTTTTTGTACATATCATCGTGATTTCTGCGCGCTATACCCGTGTGCGCGTTTTATACGGGTGCGCGTTATTTGCGTGAAAATACGGTATTTATTCAATTTTCTATTTCGTTCTCCCAAGGGAGCTCAGAACAGTTTACATTAATTTATTCAGGTACTCAAGCATTTTTCCCTGTCTGTCCCAGTGGGCTCACAATCTACCTAATGTACCTGGGGCAATGGGGGAGATTAAGTGACTTGCCCAGGGTCACAAGGAGCAGCGTGGGTTTGAACCCACAACTCCAGGGTGCTGAGGCTGTAGCTTTAACCATTACGCCACATACTCCCCACACTGCCCCCATCCCCTCCCCATCTCCACAGGCTCTGTCTTCATCCCCATGGGCTCGGTCCTCATTTGTCCCATAAGCCAGTCTAACCACTACATTCATAGTGGAAAATGTGAGCCCCCCCAAACACTACTGTACTGCCATAATAGGTGGCACCTGCAGCCATAAGGGCTATTGGGGTTGTAGACAGATAGGTATAGTGTGTTTTGGGGGGCTCACCATAATCTATAAGGGAGTTCTGGTGAGATGTTTATCTGGCACCCTTTTTGTGAAGTTCACAGCTGTGCCCTGTAAGGTACCCCAATGCTCTGTTGCCACGTCTGGGTGGCCAGTCCATCACAATGCTTCCCCTCCCACATCCACAAGGTCTTGATCTGGGTGTTTGGGACTTGGACAAATTTTTGGTCGAGAATGTGGTATAAAGATAGATGTATTGGCGGTCTGGATGATCAAATGTGTGGACATACAGATAAGACGATGTTCCAAAAAAATATATTTTGGATGTACTTTATGAGAATGGACATTTTACCACTGCTGACTTTGGGCGACTAGCACCCTACGTCCAAATCGGACTTAGACGTTTCTTTTGATTATGCCCTTCTAAGTGTCTATTAAATGTTGAAAATGCTCCTTGATACCAGCAATGATGGATTGGTCTGTTATAGTAACAGTAAGATGCTTGAGCAGCTGGGCATGATAGAAGGTAGTTGCAAATGGTAGAAGTCTGAGCAGCAGACCAAGACTCTTGTTGCCACATCAAAGGCAGACAAATGATGTCATTTAACAGTAGTTTATTTAAATCCAAAAGCAGCTTCTTCAGGATTTTTTTTTATATCATTGAATTCAGTTGCCAATTGTCTAAGACATGTAGTTTTTACATATTGATACTAGTCTCAGGTTTTCAGAGAATGATACAGGGACAAAATTTGTCCCTGTCCCCGCCTCACAATATTTTATTATTACTATTATTAATTATTTCTATAGTGCTACCAGATGTACACAGCACTGTACAGAGTCACAAAGAAGTCAGTGCCTCCTTAAAAGAGCTTACAATCTAGCCAGTGGTTCCCAACCCTGTCCTGGAGGATCACCAGCCAGTCAGGTTTTCAGGCTAGCCCTAATGAATAAGCATGAAGCAGATTTGCATGCCTGTCACCTCCATTATATGCAAATCTCTCTCATGCATATTCATTAGGGCTATCTCAAAAATCCGACTGGCTGGTGATCCTCCAGGACAGGGATGGGAACCACTGATCTAGACAAACAGGATGGCATGGATACAGTTAAGGGGAACGGTTAATCTGCTGGCTGGGTTGGTGGCAATGGGGAGTAGGGTTATGGATTAAAAAGTGGGTTTTCAGTTTTATTTTAAACAAGAGAAGGAGCTTGGCAGACAAACGGGTAATTTATTCCAGGTACAGGGGGCAGCTAGATGAAAGGGAAAAAGTCTGGAATTGGCAGTGGAGAAGGGTACAACCAAGAGCAGCTTATTTGAGGAACGAAGTTCTTTGGGAGGTGTATAAGGAGAGAAGAGCTATTGAGGGGCAACAGAATGAATACACTTGTAGGTCAGCAATAGGAGCTTGAACTGTATGTGAAGGCAGATATGGAGCCAGTGAAGTAATTTAAGGAGAAGGGGTGACATGAGTGTAGCGAGGTTGATAGAAGATGAGTCATGCAGCAGAGTTTTGCACAGATTGCAGGGGGCAGAGGCGGCATCACAGAAGACCAGTTAGAAGTATATTGCAGTAATCTAAGCATGAGGTTACGAGAGTGTGGACAAAGGTCCGGGTAGTGACTCAGAAAGGAAGGGGTGAATTTTGGCGATGTAGATATTAAAGCAACAGGCCTTAGCAGTTTGTTGGATGTGTGTAGAAAAAGAGAGGTCAAAATCAAAGATGACTCCAAGGTTGCGAGAAGAGGAGACTGAAACGATGACAGTATTATTTACAGAGATGGAGGACGGAGGAAGAGGAGCAGAGGATTTAAGAGGAAAGAGGAGCAGTTCAGTCTTAGACATGTTTAGTTTCAGATGATGGCAGGACATCCAGGCAGCAATGTCAGCCAAATAGGCAGAGACTTTTCTTGGACTTTAGCTGGATTTCAGGTGTAGAAAGGTAGATCTGGGAGTCATCAGCATATAGGTGATACTGGAAGCCCTGGAAGAAGATCAGAGAACTGAGGGAAGAGGTATTCTCTAATTAATACCACAGGCAGAATTACAGCCACTCCTCCAGAAGCAAATGAAAATACATAAGAACATAAGCAATGCCTCCGCTGGGTCAGACCTGAGGTCCATCATGCCCAGCAGTCCGCTCACGCGGCGGCCCAACAGGTCCAGGACCTGTGCAGTAATCCTCAAAAGTTTAAGTTGGAGCATCTCATACTTGCCAACCTTTAGGCATGCCTGTAGTTGACTGGGTATTTAATACTTTCACTTATGTGACCCACCACAAGTTTCAAGAGTGTCAAATAAGTCAATGATAGTACATTGATGACTTCTAAAACCCATTTTAAAATTCTTAGGAACACAAGAATTGCCATATTGGATCAGACCAAAGGTCCATCAAGTCCAGTATTCTGTTTCCAACCGTGGCCAATCCATATCTGAATCTGCCCTGTCTATTTATTTATTTATTCCATTTTCTATACCGTTCTCCCAGGGGAGCTCAAAATTGTTTACATGAATTTATTCAGGTACTCAAGCATGTTTCCCTGTCTGTCCCGGTGGGCTCACAATCTATCTAATGTACCTGGGGCAATGGGGCGATTCAGTGACTTGCCCAGGGTCACAAGTGTCAGCCTAGAGGCCTCTGGGAGATTATATCAATCTGACCCTGGCATGGGAAGGCAGATAGACCCTTAGTGCAGGGAAACTGTTTTAAGTAGCCCTGATTGATATATTTTAAGTTTCAAGTAGCCCTGCTTGAATCATGGCTAGCTAAAAGGTGTTAATGTCTGATTAAGAGGGTGCTTAGGACAATGGTGCACAGATCAAGCCAGAGACTTAATCCCATCACCATGCTTACAGGTATCTTACCCTCCTTAGCAATTAAATTAACCATTGTTTCAAACAGTTTACAAATTCTAAACAGAAAGATACTGGGGCATACAGGTTTCTATATTGAGTCAAGGTATAAAAGCCTGCTCTCTGCTCTATCAAGTTATCTCTCTCTCTTTTTCTATGGAGCTATCAGGAGAGGGGTCTTGGCCCTCTCTCCCTCTTTCTATCTAGCTATCTCTTGGCTTGGCACTCTGGCTCCCCCTCTCTCTGTCTATCCTTCCCTTTATCTATGGAACACGAAGCTTCCTAGAACTGCAAGCTTCTATGTCCCTCTTTGCCTCTGACCTCTGTAAGGCAATGAGACTGCTTGCTCTCTGCTTAAGTGTAATGCTCTCTGCTTAATTGTAATGCTTATAAATATTACTTTTCTGTAAGACTATTTCTATAATATATTCTTTATATAATCACCCCTGGCTGTGCTTCTTATTTGATTCTATCCCTAATGAAACTTCTGTGAAGGAACTGAACCTGGGACCTGGCGTCTGTCAGTTCGCATTTCACTTAACCCCTACCACCTAATATTGTGGGGGCCACTTTCAAACTGACAACAAGGAGCAGCGTGGGTTTGAACCCACAACCTCAGGGTGCTGAGGCTATAGCTTTAATCACTGCGCCACACTCTCCCCCTGGCAGGATCCTATAAAGTTGTTTCTAAGCTACTTACCCCAAGGATAAGGAGTGGCTTACTTCAGGTCTACTTTAATAATGGTTTGTGGACTTTTGGTCCAGGAATTCATCCAAACCTTTTTTAAACCAGCTATGTTAGCTGTTTTTCGCACATGCAGCAATGAATTCCAGGGCCTAACTATCCACTGAGTAAAGTTTTTCTTCTATTTATTTAAAGCATACTATTTTGTAACTTTATTATATGTCCACTGGTCTTTAATTTTTGAAAAAATAAACAATCAAATCCCATTGAGCTGTTCATATAGATTTCTTTCATATTTCTCCTTAGCCATTGATTTAACAAACTGAAAAGTTCTAACCTCTTTAGCCTTTCCTCATAAGTCATTCCATCATTTTATTATTTTGGGCTCCATTCTCTATCTTGCTAATTGCATTTTGAGGGCAATTCTATAAATGGCACCAAGATGTAGGCACACTTATTGCCAATTTGATAATGGTCTCTGAGAATGCCTAAGCTCTTATAGAATACTAGCACAAAGCCATTTTGCCATGCCAAAAGTTAGGCACACAACTGATAGTATTCTATAAGTTGGGTTTGATGTTGACAACACTCCCATACTCCACCCTTGCAGTTGCATGCTGTGACTTTCACATGCCAGTTACAGAATAGTACCTACCATCTATCTACATGCCAAACTTTTAATTATTGGTACAAGTAACACACATAAGTGCTAATATTCTGTAACATACATGTGCTATTTTAACCTATATTTAGGCACCAGTTTATAGAATTGCCTTTCACACCCATTTTGAGATGCAACAACCAGAACCCTGAGGTGCACTCACACCATGAAGTAATACAGCGACATTATACACTTTATTTTAGTTTCTATACCTTTCCTAATAAACCATTAATCTGCTATTATTGTGGTCCCTTAGCTCAATTCCCTAACTCTCAGATGGGTTCCAATGTATGTTATCCATGATATTATAAAAGAAAATACACTGTTCAAATTAGTAGAGCATGATGGATGTTATCAGCTGGCACAGTCTATGGGGCTCATTTTCAAAGTCATTAGCCACACAAAGTACCATAGTTTTCTATGGTACATTTCATATCTAAGTGCTTTGAAAATGAGCCTCCATGTGCCTGGAGTAAAGGAGTAGCCTAATGGTTAAAGCAGAGGACTAAGAACCAGGAGTGCCTGGTTCAAATCCCACTACAGCTCTTTGTGATCTTCAGCAAGTCAATTACCCTTCCGTTGCTTCATGTAAAAACCTAGATTGTGAGTCTTCCAGGGACAGAAAATTACTTGCTGTAATTGAATTACAGTTTGCAGACAGTATATAAGGAATTTTTAAAAATAAATAAAAGATTTTAAACAAAAGCCAGGACAGGTGGTGGTAAAAACACTGCTACATAGGTAATGAACGCCGTACAGGTAGTGGTTGTTCTTTTTTCTCTTTTCCATCCTTAAAAAGATGCGTGTATACAAGAATTATTGAAAGAGCTCTATCTTTCCAAGCTGGCAAATGGAGTAAAACGTTAAATGGTTTGATTGTGGCTTCTAATTCCTACTAAACTTTTAGGAAAAATGTTAAAACTTATCTTTTTGATAAATTTGTCTGATGTTATCACAAATTTTATTGGTGTACTATCACTGTTTTTGTCCAGCTTTTTCATTATTGTAAACCACATAGAACTGAGAGGTACTGCGGTATAAAAATAACATTTATTATTATTTGCACCTAGATGTGAAAAATCACAAACACATGTTAAACATCAGACACTTGCCCAGCAACCCATAACTACTCATTAATGAAGGAAGCACAAGAAAATAACTATTTCTGCAACTATGAGATCCTCAGGCAGCAGAACAATTCATATATATAAACTTAAGTCCACCAGCAAAATCTCTCATTTCTTCTCATATTTACTAACTGTGATATGGAATGAACTACCTCTTCATACAAGGTCTTGTCTCTCTTCAGATTTTTCGTAAAACCTTAAAAACTACATTGTTCCATCGCTTCTTAGGTAATAGTTCCAATGAGTATTAATTGATTCTTTTTTGCGATTGTGATCTAATTATGTAAACTGAATTGAGCTCTTAATTTTAAGAGAATTTGGTATACAGTGATACCTCGGTTTACGAGTGCACTGGTTTGCAAGTGTTTTGCAAGACGAGCAAAACATTCGCAAAATTGGTGCCTCGAAAACCAAGCTTGCCTCAATTTGCGAGCGGCGCCCCCCGCGATCCGGCACCCTCCCCCCGCCGCGATCTGAAATTCCCCAGACCCACCCGAACACGCTTCTTACTTCCATCTGGCCACTGGCACCGGCATCGGCATGTCCTGTGCGTTGGTGCTGGTGCCCAAAGATCTGCCTCCTCTTCTTTGCTGGGCCTTGAGCATCTGCGCATGCTCAAGGCCTGCGAGTTCACGCTCTCTCCGAGATTCTCAGAGATCTACGAGAATCTCGGAGAGAGCGTGAACTCGCAGGCCTTAAGCATGCGCAGATGCTCAAGGCCCAGCAAAGAAGAGGAGGCAGATCTATAGGCACCGGCACCAACGCACAGGACATGCCGATGCCGGTGCCAGTGGCCAGATGGAAGTAAGAAGCGTGTTCGGGTGGGTCTGGGAGATTTCAGATCTCGGGGGGGGGGGGGAGGAGGTGGCGGATCACGCGGGAGTGGGGCCTTCGGGTGGAGCAATGCCGGTTCTCGGGAGGGGGGAGGTAGAGCAGCGCCGCTGGCCTCATGGGGTAGGGGTGGGTGGGAACGTATCAAGCGAGTTTCCCTTAGTTCCTATGGGGAAACTCGCTTTGATATATGAGTATTTTGGTTTACGAGCATGCTTCTGGAACGAATTATGCTCTTAAACCAAGGTACCACTGTATAAGGTTTAGATTAGATTAGACTCAATTTAGTAATCACTGCAGATTTCTTTTTTCAGCCATCTAGACATGTTCATTCATTCTCATTTACAAGCACAGAGTGTAAACTGTTCCAGCATGAGAACTTAAGCTGTTATCTTCTTCCCCTCAATAATTTTACAAACATTCTTTCAGTGATAACATATAGGTCCTCTTGCAGTGTTCAAAAATATCAGCACTTCAGAACAGACTGTTTAACATCTGCACAGCACCAGGGTCTCCTCCAAGGATTTTTAAATGATGCCTGCCTGTGCTGAATAAAGTGCTAACTTGCACCTTGCGTTTCTGTGTCCTGAGCAGCCATCCAGTTGGTACAACACCAGCTGTATTCCCACAAACCATTCTTCAGTCAGGCTGGACTGCAATTATCATGTCAATATTTTATGCTCCAATATACCCACATGCAAGCACTAAGTACAAGCCACTAAGAACTTTTTCTATGGAATACTGACTTATATTTTGAGAATTTTTATTAAAAGAGTGCATTAAAGAGACGATGAAAGTAAATGAAAAATCCTTATTGATAAAGGTCTCAGAAATGTGTGAGCAATAGAACCCATTATATCTGTCTTGGTGGGGGAGAGTTCAAACTGTCAAGATGATGATTTTGCCTGTGGTTTGTTACCAAATGAGCATGTTACCAGCATTTTTTCAGGGGTCCTTTTACAAGAAATTAAATAGTATCCTTACCAAATTTATTTGGCTAGGTAAAACTGCTCGAATTGCTTTAGTATCTTTACAAAAATCAATTGCAGCGGGGGGGGGGTAAATTTTCCCAATTTTTATAGGTACCTTCAGGCCTATATAATGCATCAGGGTATGTAATGGATCTTCCCCGAGCTCATGGAAAATCTTTCAAACTAGTTATGGTTGGAATTGCAACTCCTGTCTCCATTGAACAAACTGGGAGAGTGGGCGAATAAATGGCAGATGAAGTTTAATGTAGAGAAATGCAAAGTCTTGCATGTAGGACACAGAAACCCGTTGTACAGCTATACAATTGGGGGGGGGGGGGGCTGGTAATGAGTGAGAGTAGCCTTGAGAAAGACTTAGGGGTAATGGTAGACAAATCAATGAAGCCATCGGCGCAGTGCGCAGCGGCCTCAAAAAAGGTGAACAGAATGCTAGGTATAATCAAGAAAGGTATTACAACCAGAACGGCAGAAGTTATCCTGCCACTATATCGGTCAATGGTGCGCCCGCATCTGGAGTACTGTGTCCAATTCTGGTCGCCGTATCTTAAGAAGGATATGGTGATACTCAAGAGGGTTCAGAGGAGAGCGACGCAACTGATAAAGGGTATGGGAAACCTTTCATATGCCGAAAGATTGGAGAAGCTGGGCCTCTTTTCCCTGGAGAAGCGGAGGCTTAGAGGGGACATGCTAGAAACCTACAAGATCATGAAAGGCATGGAGAAAGTGGAGAAGGACAAATTTTTCAAAATTTCAAAAAATACAAGAACAAGGGGCATTTGGAAAAGTTAAGAGGGGACAGATTCAGAACCAATACTAGGAAATTATTCTCCACCCAGAGGGTGGTGGACACCTGGAATGTGCTTCCAGAGGGTGTGATTTCAAGAAGGATGAATTCCTGAAGGAATTGAAGAGTATAGATAGAGGAATGGATGATTTCCTGAAGGAAAAAGGGATTGAGGGGTACTGATAGAGAATTACTCTGCAGGTCCAACGCGCGAGCGGACTGCTGGGCGGGATGGACCTCTGGTCTGACACAGCAGAGGCACTACTTATGTCCTTACCTAGTATGTATAAGGACAATAGAATTTTATTAGACACATGACAGACTTTAAAATTTATTAATAATTTAACACCAATTCCGATTCATAAATCCACGTAAGTCCATTTGGCTGAACTCCAAGATTCAAATTGGCGAATCTAAGATTCTCTGGAAGCATTGGATGCCGGCGGGCATACGTACTCTGGATAATGTAGTATCAGATGGAAAGATGCTTGACTTCACATGACTGCAACAAACATTTGGTATTTCAAAGTCTCAAGCATGTTTTTTTTTTTTTAATTCTTTATTCATTTTAAATCATACAACAAGTGCACAGAAATACATCCATTATAATTTCAATAAAACACTTGAAAATCTTTTCCATGTCATCTAGAACAAAAATATATATCCCCTCCCTCCCACCCTTCTTAAAGTAATTTAAACAAAAGCTCAACAAATAGTACACTATTAATAATTAAAAATATAATGTATACTACTAATACCACCCCCATTGTGTAAATATAATCTCCCATAGAAAGTGATGTCTACTCATTACAAAATTTTTCCAATGGCCCCCAGATCTTTTAAAATTATTATAGGTCCCTTTCTGCGTAGCAATTGCTCTTTCCATCTTATATATATGGCATTTAAATGGTTGCAGTTGAAGCAGGCCATTCAGAAGAGGTTCCCATATTGGCGAAATTTAAAAAATCAGTATAGTTTGCCAGTCCTATGCTTCCAGACAGATTTCCTAGGGCATCAGGCTGCCCAGTGGTATAAATTAATATCTGAATTTTTGAATAAGAAACCAAAAACTGGTCTTTGAGACATTTGGCGAATTGAGATTAAGCAGTAGATTTATGCATCTCAATGGCCACGAAATTGGACTTGGAGTATGAGATGTACAACGTCTGTGACTAGGAGACAAACATGGTTTTTTTTTTGTTACATAGAAGTTTCTGAATCCCTGTTCGTTTGCAGAAATTAGATAGTTCTAAATCTAATAGATGCTGGCACTGTCGTCTCGCTGGATCATCTGCTCTTCTTTTGTCCCTTGATACTTAACTTTTGGTGATCCATTTGGGATCAAATCAATAGAATACTGGAAAATCCAGTGGCATTGACGTACGATACAGTGCTGTTTGGCACATTAATGAGGGCCAAGAGTCCAATAACTTCCCATAACAACAAATTACTTTTTATCATAACAGGATTTGCCATACAACTTATTTTGAAGAACTGGAAAAACTGGGACCGGTTAAATTATAATTTCTGGTGGGATGTATGATGGAATGTATGATTGCCATACAGCAGGGACATTATAGGAAATTTATCGATATTTGGGAGCCATTGACAAAATTCTGTAAGGAGTGATTATTGATTTTGCCCTTTGAAAATACACATCCAGGGTGAGGAAATACTTTTAATTTAATTAAGGTTAAGTGCAATTGTTGGGTATATAGAAGGGGGGAAGATACATGTATTTGTTATGAAATATAATTTGATTGAATTTAAGTGCTGTTAAAGTGTAAAATGTCTGTATAATATGTTGCATTTATTTTTAGCTTTAAAATTAATAAAGATATTTTTTAAAAAAGAGTGCATTAAAATGTTATCATTTAAAGACAATCACAATTATTTGACCACAGAAGTAAACAACAATACTAGGCTTATCTCTGTTTTATTCTGCACTGTTCAATGGCAGGCAAACCTCATTAATACTGATAGAAGCAAAGAACAACCACTTTGAGCTACCTCACTTATGAAAGCAGAGAAAAAATGTTTTTCAAAATTTCCCCTTAAATAATCTGGTCAATATTACTTAAAATGAAGTTTAGTCACCTGTAGCAAGATGATCTCTGAGAACAACAAGACTTAAATCCTCAACTCTGTTGCCATCCAACAAATAACACATAATTGGAAGGACTGTAGAAGACTGAATTATTGTTTTTGGTGGTCTTCAGTTTGTCATGTGTATAAAATGGAAAGAGCATTGGCTGTTCAAAAAGGTTATTATAATAAATTTAAGGATGTGTGGGGACCATTATTAAATTATTGTAATGAATGTTACACTTTTCCCAATCTTAATACACATGTGGATTTGGGGGAGGGGGGGATTTCTTGTTTTTCCATTAAGAATATATAGATGATTGTCGTAAGATATTATTTTCATGTGGTATATATTAGTTGTATATGAATTTGGGAGGGGGTGGGGGTTAAATCTTCTTGGTGTATGATATTGAAAATTTTTCAAGTGATGTTGTATTATATTTGGTTGATATTTACTGTACACTTGATGTAAGTTTAAAAATGAATAAAGAAATTTTAAAAAAAAAAAATCCTCAACTCTGAGGTGATGTTCCTCAGCAACTTTTTCCAAAGCATCTGGGTAGTCTCACCCTGTAAGCACACCTGTTATTGCTGCACAGTACCTCTTCATTTCATCACAAGCAAAAGCACTACAATTCCTTGAGGAGATGAAAGGTTTATTAGGAACATCTGCTGCAGGTAAGTAACTTTGGGGTCCTTTTATCAAGGCGCGGTAGGGGTTTAACGCGCGGAATACTGCACGTTAAACCGCCTGCCGTGCTAGTCGCTAACGCCTCCATTGACGAGGCATTAGTATTTTGGCAGCCTGAATATAAGAAAAGCCATAAGGGTCAGACCAATGGTCCGCTAGCCCAGTATTTGTTTCCACAGTGGACAATCCAGGTCACAAGTACTGGCAGAAACCCCAAAACCATATATACTGGAATATAAATCAAGGTGACCTTTTTCCCCCAAAAAAGGAGGAAAATAGGTTGACATGAATATAAACCAAGATTAGAAACTTGGGTGTTATTCGTTTGTTGAACCAGTCTACAAAGCCTAGACATCCTTGCCATAAGTTTTAATACAATTTTTTTTAAAATTCTTTATTCATTTTTAACATCAAATACGAAGTGCAAACACATGAACATTCAAGTAATATACCATATTGCACTCTATTCCAACAATAAAATATAAAACTATTTTATCCCCCTTCCCACCCTAACTCACCCCCCTCCCACCTGGATATGTATAATGTTCATTCATGAAACAAAGGGAAATAATAGTAATAATAATAATGTTAATAGTTCATATTCATAACTTACAATATTTTGTTAACGGGCCCCAAATTTCCTTAAATTTACTATGATGTCCCAACTGTAAAGAATTAATACTCTCTATGTCCAACAATATTCCTCTTTCTTCCTTTCCCCATGTGCATCATCTCTTTCCCTCTCACTCACACACTCATGCCCAACAATTCTCCCTTTCTATCCCAAGTTCATGCCCCCCCTTCCTTCTGTGTCCTGAGTTTATGCTCCCCTCCTTACTTTTGCTCCAAATTTGTGCCCCTCCCTTGTCCCAGTGCATTCTTCCCCCCCCCCACCCCTCCTTTCTCCCTTTGTTCAACGTTATCCCCTATCTCCCCTACTTGTTCCCTTCAGGGCTGTCCAGCTGGGCATGACCCCCCTCCAATCTAAGCAAACCCAGAAGGCTTCCCTCCAATGTCAGAGCTGACGTTGGAGAGAAGCCTTCCAGGTAAGTCTTGGATCCCAGTTACCCCAACAGTCCTCCTTCCAGTTGGGATGCTCCTTCCTGCCTTCAGCGGCACTTGTTTGCAGGGGTGCATGCAGTGGCTTTTGCACGCTGCACGTAGTTGACCTGGAAGCCATCTCTCTGTCGA
Source organism: Geotrypetes seraphini (assembly GCF_902459505.1). Classification (NCBI taxonomy): domain Eukaryota; kingdom Metazoa; phylum Chordata; class Amphibia; order Gymnophiona; family Dermophiidae; genus Geotrypetes; species Geotrypetes seraphini. The sequence goes on along the minus strand of NC_047084.1, from coordinate 445,487,565 downwards.
GAAATGGCTTCCAGGTCAGCTACGGCTATCCATGAGTAACAGTCATCGTGTCATTCTCTATACTCAGCTTTGGAGGCCATATCTCACTAAAGACATATAAAAACACTTGAAACAATTCAGAGGAAGGTTACAAAAAAATGGTATGGGGTTTGACCCAAAAGACATACGAGACTTGAAGACTTGAACATATATACGGTACCCTAGAGAAAAAAAGGGATAGGGAAGAAATAATACTTAAATATTTGAAAGGCAATAATATACAAAGCTTTTTCATAGATGGGGAAGCAGTAGTACTATATAGTACATGAACTGAGGTTGCAGAGTGGTAGACTTAGGAGAAGTAGCATCAGGAAATACTTTTTCACAGAAAGGATGGTGGATGCCTGGAATACCCATTCGGTGACAGTGGTACGAGACAAAAAGTACCAGAATTCAAAAATATGTGGGATAAACATAGAGGATCCCTTTATAGGGAAGGGAAAGATTAAAATCAAAGCTAAAACGGCCTCAGGAGTACTGCTTAGAAGGCAATGGGCAGGAGTACTGCTTAGAAGGCAATTCTAGTAATTGGGTAGTAAGGTCTTTATCTGCTCTCATTTACTACTGTATGATATGTTACCTTGTTGGTCCCAGGTGCTACAGCATGCTGGTACCAACCCAGCTGCCCTTAGTCTTTTTCTACTTGGAGATCAATAGTATATTATCTGAACATGCTGTAGATCAACCCCTGGATAGATACTGCTTTCCCCTCAAGAACAAGGCATTTTTTTGGCAAACAAGAGGGCATTTGCCAGAAAGGCATTTATCATCTAACCTTGCTCCCAAATCAAGAGTCATACCATACTTTATATCCATATTGTGGTTTGCTAAGGATGAGTATAGCAGTGTCCTTACCTTAGGATGAGATTTTAAATCTGATATACCAATTCTCAATAAATGAAAAAGAAGAAATGTAATGATTTTGTTAAATCAGCAACTAACGCAATCAAAATATTCATCGATATAAGAAAACATAATGGATAAAGTATATCAGTTTATGAAAATTAAGATGATATACGATAAAATTATATTTTCAACCCACCTTTCTACAACCAAGCTAACTGCTTGCGTCAGATCAGGGTTTGCTGTTTGGAGACGTTTCCACAAAGACCATACAAATTCTTTATCAGCCTTAAAAGACAAATACAGGCAGCATTAAAATATGTTCTCTAACTAGGGCTTAAAAAATGTGGCTCAATGTAACGTATACACAATCTTTAAAAGAAAAGGTAAAAGGAGACTGAAAAAAAATGTAAGAGTGAGGGGAAAACTAAAATAGAAAAATTGTATTACAATATAATACTAACCTCTAGCTATCTATAAAAAGAAGTCTAGAGCAAACTTAATGAAAAAAACTTTATAGGAAACATCAACCCTGTCAAAGACATTCAGTAGCATTGTGTTCAGTGCTCAAAAACTTTTGGCCTATACTCTGCATCAGTTCCCAGTTCTCAGTTCTCTTTTTAAAAGGAAAAGGTGGAGTAAGCATGTGGAAAAAGAGATTAGGTTCTTACCTTGATAATATATTTTCCAGTAGATAGGGATGTTATGCTGAACCAAGGGTCTTGCATCTGCTCCCACGAGTCTGTTGCAGGGGATACAGATTACTGTTTTCAGTACCTTCTCTTTCTCCCTTCTGCCCCTAATCAGTTAGTTTCAAAGTAAGCCACAGCCCTACAGGGGAGAATGGGGAGACCCCCCAACAAGACTTTAATCTCCCCGTTTTGGGCCTAAGTCGCTAGTCGCCCAAAGTCAACAATGCCTAAAATCCATTCTCGAAAAATAAGTCCAAAATTTTTTTTTTCCGAGAATCATCTAACTGTATGTCCAGCCCCTTGATCGCCTAGACCACTAAGTAGTCTATCTTTATACCCCTTTCTCGTCCAAAAATTCATCCAAGTCAGAAACGGCTAGAACAAGACCTTTTGGACGTGGGTGGGGCCAGCAAAGTGATGCACTGGACACCCAGATATGGCAACACAGTAGTGGGGCACCCTACAGGGCACACTGCGAACTTCACAAAAAGGATGCCATATACATATCTCACCACAATTCCCTTATAGGTCATGGTGAGCCCCCCAAAACACCCCCAAAACCTACTAGACCGACCTGTCTACAACCCCAATAATCCTCACGGCTGCAGGTGGCACTTGTATGGTAGCACAATAGGGTTTGGGAAAGTTTTGGGGGGCGCACATGTTCCACCATAAATGCAGTGGTTAGAGTAGCTTATGGGCCTGGGTCCTCCTCTCTTTGGTTCACTAGCCCACCCCCCACACTACTTAAGCCACCTCTATGCTGCTCTACTAGGCTTTGCTATGCCAGGTGCTGATGTTCTGGAGGCAGGTATGTATATTTTTATTACAATTTTTATGGTGTTGTGGGGGGTTAGTGATCACTGGGGCAGTGTGTAAGGGGTCTGTACTTTGTGTCTGCAGTGCTTATCTGGTCACTTTGGATACCTTTTTGCCACATAGACCTGGTTTTACATGGCCTAAGTCACAACATTCAACTTCCGTCCAGGCAGCCTCATTAAACTTGCAGTACAACTAAATTTAGATCAGCCCACGTCCCGCCCAAATACCGCCCTCACCACTGCTTCCTTGTTTTTGTTGCTATAAGGGATTATACAACACAATGAGGATGCAGTGGAAACTTAACAATTTATTTATTTTTGGAAGTTTTTGTTTTTGTTGATAAAAGGGATTATACAAGACATTTTTTGAGAGTAGTTGGATATTTTCCAGCAGCAGTGACTTTAACATAAGAATTTCTTTAACCCTCTTGCCTAAAGATTTCACTGGGCATCTCAACTAAAAAGCTAAAGTTAAATATGTACTTCTTTTGATGAAGTTGAACAAGTGACTTTATTAGTTTGTTGAATGGTCATCTAATATAATAAAGCCCTAAGCACGCATGCGCACTCCAACCTGCATGCTCCTGTTTTCCGTGCGCTGTAGGGACCCGTCTGAAGGATAAAGCCAAGAAGCACGCTTCGGAGTGTGAACTGGCCAGGGCGACGTCAGCGGGGGCCGGACCGAAGCTGGAAGGGAGAGGAGCTGCTCTCCTCCATCCTCCCCTCCCCCAACAGACTTTAATTCCTGGCTCCCAGGCTTCTCCTCTTGCTCCGGCTTAGCCCGCGTAAAAAACCCAAAAACCCCCAGAGCTCGCTTCAGGTCCGGCAAGGGCTGCGGGTCCTGAAACCTTCCGATTCCAGCAGCGTCTGCAGCACTCTGCACACGCTGCTTCGGGGCCTTCTACTGCCCTGATTTGCTGGGCAGTAGAAGGCCCCGAAGCAGCGTGTGTAGAGTGCTGCAGACGCTGCTGGAATCGGAAGGTTTTTCAGGACTGCGGGAAGGGAAGGGGGGGCGGTAAGGGACTAAGGGAGCTGGCCAGACCGCGGGAAGGGAAAGGGGGGGTAGGGGAAACGCTGCTGCTGCACAGGGAAGTGGTGTGGGAAGAGGGAAATGGAGGGGGAGGGAATGCTGCTGTGGCTGCTGCACAGGGAAGTGGTGGGAGAGAAATGCTGCTGCATAGGATGCAGGGAGAGACAGATAGATAGAAAGAAAAGAAGAAAAAGACACAGGGGCAGGGAGAGACACAGAAAGACAGACAGACAAAGGGGGCCAGGGAGAGAGACAGACAGCGGGAGGGAGAGAGAGAGACAGAAATAAAGACACACAGACATATATTCTAGCACCCGTTAATGTGACGGGCTAAAATACTAGTCTAATACATAAACTAATGTTTGAGGTAGGCAGGAGGGTGCTATGATGTCTGTATTAACACCTTAACAAGACGCTGCTGCTGTGTTAAGTTGGTGTTTTGAACTGAGCACTCAATCATTTCGCTGTTTGGTTTTGATCATTTTGTATTTTTATTTAACAATTGAATTTTGATATAAGAAGTTATTTTTTAATGGCATCTCTATCTAACAGCTCCTTCCCCCTCACCCCATGGTCTGACATCTCTCTCCCTCCTCCCAATCTGATCTCTCTCCTCTTTTTGGTGGAAATTTGGAATAAACTGCCAGACTCTAAGACTGTTAGGTCAGTTACAGCAATTTTGGAAAGATCTAAAAACTTGGTTGTTTATGCAATAGTTATTCAGACCAGTTCCTCCAACTATTTAAATATCTATCTAATCCTAACTAATAGTACTCTTTTCATTTGATCTACTAGATGTTATCTTATTTTTTAATTAATTGTAAACCGAATCGAGTTCCTTCGGGAAAGGATTCAGTATATAAATTGAAGACTAGACTAGATTAGATTCTTCCCTTCCCCCATGGTCTGCCATCATCCTCTCTCTCCTCTACCTTCCCTGACCTGGTCTGGCATCTGTCTTCCTTCTCCCCCACAACCCCGATTTGACGATTTTCTCACTTACCCCTCCCTCCCAATTGGGTGAGGCATTTCTCCTACCCCCCCCCCCCCAAACGCACACACACAGCAGGATCTGGTACCTCTGTCTCCCTTCCCCACACTGCAGCTTGCTATCTTTGGCCACCCCAGCTGAAACACACTAATTTAGGTGGCTCCGAAAGCTTTCTCTGCTTCATCTTCCTGTGTCTGCAGAGGCAGGACGCTGTAGCAAAGAAAGCTTCCGGGTTCTCAAAGACAGCATGTTTAAGCTGCAGGCAGCCTGAAGACTGTAAACTGAAGTATGGGGAAAGGACAGAGGTTTCTTGCTAGGGAATGAAAGACCGGTGTTTATATCTTTCATTACAGCACACAGCTTGGGAAACACTGCTCTAACCTTAAGTCTCTGGAGTAAAAAAAAAAAAACAACAACATTGTACAACATTATTAAGTACTTAGCAAGATAGCCATCCCTCTTTCCTTTCCCTTCAGTGAAAAAATTCTAATAACGTACTACTTTCTTTGGAAGGAAGGGGATAGATTACACAATCAAGAATACACAGAGCAGAGTAAGAAGAGAACTAAACAGAAGGGAGTATATATCAAAGCACAAATGCTTCAAAGTCATTCACATACCTGACACTGTGTAAGCTCTTCTGATAAGTTACTGACTTCTTCTGCCAACATTAATATCCGAGCCTGGTTATCTTGCTTGACAGCCATTTTTCATTGCAAGATGCACCTTGAAACAAAATGTTGCATATTTATAAGAAATTAATAACTGTACATGACATAAATATGTTCAAAATATTTTTCAATTTCTTGAACGCCAATATGCCCATTTTAGTGGCATTTTAAACATAAGTATGTTCATCTACCTAAAACAGTCAAAAATGAAAGAGGAAAACAAACAATAATGCAAAATATTTGACAAACTATAGCTGGAAGCTAGGATATATATTTATTCATTTATTTCAATTTTATATCCCATCCTACCCAGGAGCCTAGAACAGGTTACAGTATTACATTCACAATGATTGGGTACAGGAATAAAGGTACATTGTATATACTGTAGGGTTGAGACGATATAATCATATTGTTTTAGAGATACAGTGGTACCTTGGTTTACGAGTGCACCGGTTTGTGAGTGTTTTGCAGGACGAGCAAAACATTAGCAAAATCGGCGCCTCGGAAACCAAGCGTGCCTCGATTTGCGAGCGGAGCACCCCACGATCCGGCACCCTCCCCCTGCGATCCGGCACCCCCCCCCCGCCGCTTCTTACTGTCATCTGGGCCTGGGCACCGGCACCAGCATGTCCTGTGCGTTGGTGCCGGTGCCCGAAGATCGACTTCCTCTTCTTGCTGGGCCTTGAGTATCTGCACATGCTCAAGGCCTGCGAGTTCACGCTTTCTCCGAGATTCTCGGAGAGAATGTGAACTCGCAGGCCTTGAGCATTGGGGGGCCTTCGGGGGGAGCAATGCCGGTTCTCGTGGGGGGGGGGGATAGAGCAGCGCCGCTGGCCTCGGGGGGTAGGAACGTATCAAAGCGAGTTTCAATTATTTCCTATGGGGAAACTCGCTTTGATAAACGAGCATTTCGGATTACGAGCATGCTCCTGGAACGGATTATGCTCGTAATCCAAGGTACCACTGTACATGCATAATAGTACACACATAGTATACTGCTGGGAGGAGAGAGGACCGAGGTGAATACACAGTAAAAGGAGTCAAGCTTAAGGGTATATGCCTCGAATATCGTGAGAAGGGAGAGTTGTATATATCAAATATTATCTGGGGGAGGAGGGGGATGGAAGAGGCATTCACTCTATGCTGGGGGCTTTAGGTTTGAAGCAAGGATATCCAGTCAGTAGCAATGGTGGCCGTGGTATATAGTCCTGACTGGATTAAGATCATGTCATATACTCAATAGAACCAAGGTCAATGTATTCAAGTAAATAGCTATGGTGGGAAAGGAAATATCCGTAGTTGAGCTAGAGACATGAGATGGGTGGAAGGCACCCATAGCAATCAGTACCTTGCTACTAGCAGTATGCTGTTAGGGCTTGGTTAGAAAGCTGTTAGTGCTTGATCTCTAAAGTTTTAGTACAGGAATGCCTTGGTTTGAGAACAAGATGTTTTTTATCACTTTCCGGAAAGGTAGTACCATATTTTTCGCTTCATAAGACTCATTTTTTTTCTACCCCAAATTGGGTAGAAATTTCAGTGCGTCTTATGAAGCAAAGGTAACTTTTTTTTTAAACACCCCCACCCACCCTGTTTTAAAATGTCCCATTCATTGGGGGTACACGGGCTGACTGCTGCTCCCCGACCACCTGCCTGCCGCTGCTGCAACTCCAGGAAAGGAAGGGCCAGCATACAGCGATTGCCTCCCTAACTAAGTTTTGCCTCCCTAACTGCCATTTTGACCGCTGTAGACCTGGTCCTATATTCTGGTCCTAGAATATAGGACCAGGTCTACAGCGGTCAAAATGGCAGTTAGGGAGGCAAAACTTCGAGTGGAAGAAATTCTGGCAAAAAACATTAAAAAGGGGGACAAATCCTTCTTCAGGTATATTAGTGACAGAAAAAGGAACACAGGCGGGATAGTACGCCTTAGAAGACCGGACGGAAGTTACGTGGAAGCAGATTCCGATAAAGCCGAACTACTGAATGAATACTTCTGCTCAGTCTTCACCTGTGAGGCACCGGGACACGGTCCCCAGTTGAAGGCAACACAAAGCACAGAAGACCCGTTTCAGAATTTTGAGTTCACACCAGGTGAAGTTTACAGTGAACTGGCAAGACTCAAGGTGAACAAAGCCTTGGGACCAGACAATTTGCACCCAAGAATGCTCAGAGAATTGAGCGATGTCCTGGCGAAACCGTTGGCTGAGCTATTCAATCTCTCCCTAAGTAAGGGGAAAGTTCCCCTGGACTGGAAATTAGCTAATGTCGTTCCTCTGCATAAAAAGGGTTGCAGGGCAGAGGCTGCGAATTATAGACCGGTGAGTCTCACATCAATAGTGTGCAAACTCATGGAAACACTAATTAAAAGCAAATTGGACACGATCTTGAATGAAGGGAATCTTCGGGATCCCAGTCAGCATGGATTCACCAAGGGTAGGTCCTGCCAATCCAATCTCATCAGCTTCTTTGACTGGGTAACAAGAAAGTTGGACTTGGGAGAGTCTTTGGACGTCGTGTACCTGGACTTCAGGAAAGCTTTTGACAGTGTCCCACACCGCAGGCTGCTAAGCAAGATGGAATCGATGGGGTTAGGAGAGACACTAACTGCATGGGTCAATGATTGGCTGAGTGGCAGACTTCAGAGGGTGGTGGTTAATGGTACCCTCTCTAAAACATCGGAGGTGACCAGTGGAGTGCCACAGGGCTCGGTCCTGGGTCCACTCCTTTTCAACATATTCATAGGGGATCTGACTCAAGGGCTTCAAGGTAAAATAACACTATTCGCCGATGACGCCAAACTATGTAATATAGTAAGTGAATGCAGTTTACAGAATTATATGGCGCAGGACCTGCTTACAATGGAAAGTTGGTCCTCAACCTGGCAGCTAGGCTTCAATGCTAAGAAATGTAAGGTCATGCACCTCGGAAGCAGAAATCCATGCAGGACGTACTTCTTGAACGGAGAAACTTTAACTAGGAGTTCAGCAGAACGAGATTTAGGAGTAATCATCAGTGCAGACATGAAAACTGCCAATCAAGTGGAGAAGGCTTCATCTAAGGCAAGGCAGATATTGGGTTGTATCAATAGAAGTTTCGTCAGCCGAAAGCCTGAAGTCATAATGCCGTTGTACAGGGCCATGGTGAGACCTCATCTGGAGTACTGTGTGCAATTCTGGAGGCCACATTACAGTAAAGATGTGCGCAGAATTGAATCGGTTCAACGGACGGCCACCAGGATGATCTCGGGGCTCAAGGGTCTCTCGTACGAAGAGAGACTGAACAAATTGCAGCTCTACACTCTTGAGGAACGTAGGAAGAGGGGAGACATGATCGAAACATTTAAGTACCTCACGGGACGTGTCGAAGTGGAAGATGATATTTTCTTTCTCAAGGGACCCTCGGCCACAAGAGGGCACCCGCTCAAACTCAGGGGCGGAAAATTTCATGGCGACACCAGAAAGTATTTCTTCACAGAGAGAGTGGTTGATCATTGGAACAAGCTTCCAGTGCAGGTGATCGAGGCAGACAGCGTGCCAGACTTTAAGAATAAATGGGATACCCATGTGGGATCCCTAAGAGGGTCAAGATAAGGAAATTGGGTCATTAGGGCATAGACAGGGAATGGGTAAGCAGAGTGGGCAGACTTGATGGGCTGTAGCCCTTTTCTGCCGTCATCTTCTATGTTTCTATGCACGTCACCGGCCTACATGCCTTCCCCCGACATCAGTTCTGACGTCGAGGGAAGGCTTGTGGGCCGGCAACGTGCAATCGCTGCACGCTGGCCCTTCCCTTCCTGGAGCTGCAGCGCAGCGGCAGTGGACCGGGGGCAGAGGAGGAGGAATCGGCAGCGGGTAGGCAGGCTTCGGCACGGCAGGGAGGACGAAGGACAAAGGCTGGAAGGCCATGAGGGGCACGAACTCAGGACATAGGAGGTAGGATGAAGGACAAAGGCTAGAAGGGGCACAAACTTGGGACATGGGAGGGAGGGAGGATGGAGGACAAAGGCTAGAAGGCAGTGAGGTGGAGGGGGCACGAACTTGGGACATGGGAGGGAGGGAATAGAAAGGGACAATTGTTGGGTCTGAGTGAAGAAAGGAGACTCATGAAATCACCAGACAATAAAGGTAGGAAAAATGATTTTATTTTCAAATTTAGTGATTGAAATGTGTCAGTTTTGAGAATTTACATCTGCTGTATGTATTCTGTATATATGAAAAATGAAAGGAACAGCCTGGCAGGGAAGGGGAGAAAGGGTGCAGAGCCTGCACAATTTGGTTCAGAATGGGGTTTTTTCTTGTTTTCCTACTCTAAATCTAGGGTGCGTCTTATGGAGTGAAAAATACGGTAAGTCTTCAATAGTTCGGATGTCTGGGGGGAGCTGGTTCCACAGTTTTGCCATGGTGTGAGAAAAGGATCTTTTCTAGGCAGTTTCCAGATGGAGCTGGTGCGCCAGTGGAATGCACAGTCAGTTTTCGTGATGTGATCTGAGCAGTCTGGTTGGGTGATAGATGGGGAGTTTTTCAATTATGTATTGAGGGACCCTACAACTTCTGATTCTAGGTATTTATAGTTTAGACATTTAGGTGTTTATTTTTTAGGCAATTAGATGCTTTTTCAAGAATGAATAAAATTCAATCTTTTTTGGCCATGTTAATTTCTTTTCCTTGAATCCTGCTAAAACAGTCTATATCAATGGTTATGCCCCCCTACCAGCAGATGGAGAGAGAAAAACTGAACATTCCCAATGACATCACAAATATAAAATCTGGCATTCTAGAATCCTTCAGTACAAGAATGTCAAAGAACCACATGAAAACACTTCACATAAGTTGGAAACTCCTCATGGAACCACTACTAAATGTGCTAACCAAAACCAGAAAAAATTAAGTAAACCTAGGAGAAAAAAGAGGAAGAAAGAAGCCAGTGTTCAGGTAAATTCCCTAATACTATAATCTCCCAGAGCAGGCCCTTGATTCATCTAGCAGGATTCAAGAAAAAGAAGTTAACATGTAAATTTCACCTTCATTTTATCCTGCTAGACCAGTTCAGATCAAGGAAATGTATCTTACTTGGGACAAAGAAAGAGAAGACCCCCGTAACACCATTCTACCAAAGGCAGTATTGCTACTGGTAAATAGTGCTGTTCAATTTGGTCAAAACGTTTGATTTGATTCACTCATATAAATGGATTTTTCAATTCAATTTAATACCAATTCAGTTCCTTAAGGCTACTATCCAGTGGCGTACCAAGGGGGGGTTGTAATCTGTCCTGGGTGCAGACCATAAGGAGGTTCTCCCGGGGTCAGTTGGCATCATGGTGAGGGAATTTTCCCTTTCAGCAATGGCAACCTCAGCCTTTATACCTCACTGCTCTGCCGGTATCTGGCCTTCCTTTCTGCCGGTTCCTGCCTTGGCAGAAGCAGGAAGTAGGTGGGACCCGGCAAAGAGGAAGGCACAATGCAGGCAGAGCAGATAGTTGTGAAGGCTGTCAATAATGAGAGAAAGAGAGGTACTCTATTTTGGAGGGGGGTGGGGGCTTAGAGAAATGCTGCACCGTACCCCTGCCTAGAACTCTAATGAGGATTCAGCAAGATACAAAAACACTGCACTTAACATATCATGAGAAATAGATGCCTGGCCACTCTTCAGAGGCCCCGGCCTATGGGTTCATGGACAGTAACGCGGAAGACAAAGGCGCGCGCTGACAACTGAGCGCAAGACGGAGGTGCGCGCCGAAGAAAAAGACTGTTTTTAGGGGCTGCGATGGGGGATTTTGTTGGGGAGCCCCCCCCCCCCCACTTTATTTAATACAGATCGCAGCAGCATTGTGGGGGGTTTGGGGGGGTTGTAACCCCCCCATTTTAGTGAAAATGTAACTTTTTCCCTAAAAACAGGGAAAAAGTTAAGTTTTCAGTAAAATGTGGGGGGTTACAACACCCCAAACCCCCCACAACGCCCCCACAATGCGGTGCGATCTGTATAAAGTAAAGTGGGGGGCCCCCCCACACCCCAGTCGTAGCCCATAAAAACAGTCTTTTTCTTCGGCGCGCGCCTCCACACTGCGCTCAGTTGTCTGTTCGCGCCTTTGACCTGACACCCGGCCAATGAGAGGGGGGAAGAGTGGAATCACATAGATAGGTTCCTGCTCCAGCCAAGGCTGCACTAGCACACTGTTGGCCAACCAGGGTGCCTTCCTACGACTGAACAAACAGGGAACATTTCACATTTCAGCTACACCGCCATCAAGATGCAGCAAAGCATGCCTCAATGTTCCCCTAGGACCCAGAATACTGAGTAACTTGGATCCATTCCCCTGGATTTAAGGCATTTCATAGTAACATAGTAAATGACGGCAGATATAGATCCGAATGGTCTTTCCAGTGGGCCCAACCATATACTCTATAAATTAATGATTTAATTTAAATTGTCCTTTTTCTTAGCTATTTCTGAGCCAGAAACCCAGAGCTTTGCCCAGTAATGTGCTTAGGTTCCATATACATGAGTCGCCATCAAAGCTCACTCCAGCCCATCTAAACCATCCCAGCCGTCGAAGCCCTCTCCAGCCCATCCTCAACTAAATGGCCATATACAGGACACAGACTGATAAAATGTGCTTGTACATTGCAAGTTTGGACAATGTATGTACACCACCAAGATTGCAATGAGATATGGTTTTACAAATCTGCACAGATTGCTAGTACTGCTACAAGCTTGGTTCGTCCTTGCATATTGATATAAGCCACTGCCAAAGCATTGTCAGACCTCACCCAGACCGCTTTCACTCTCAATAAAGTTAGAAACTGCTACAGCACTAATCAAATTATCTTTGCCTCCAGATTAGATGGACTAAGATGCTTCCAACTATAACCATCACACCCTTGATAGCCAGCAAAAACAGTAGGATCCCCAACTCTTGAGACCCACAAGAGTGGGATGGGGGGTACAAAGAAATCCCCTAACTAGATGACTCAGCTTATTGCAACAAACCTGGTGCTTCCCTAAAGCCCTGAAAAGAGGAAGATGAGTGCTGTACTCTGGAAAAAGGGGTGGTTCAATGAGTCAATACTAGTGCTGCCCAATTCGAATCGATTCACCGATTCACTTCGGGTGAATCGATTCAAAACAAACAAACAAAAAATCGGCCTCCCGATTTGCTTACTGACCCTCCCCCCCTCGCCCCCTAAAGAAGGAGCAGCAGCGCTGCCTCTTGCAGGCCGGCCGCTGCCACTCCTGCTTTAGAGGGCGAGGGTGGATGGTCAGTCAGGAAGTGCTGGTTTCCGGCTTCCCCCCTAGCCTCCCGCGCATCTAGGGCCGGATTAAAGGGTGGGCCCAATGCACTGCTACGATGAGTGCAGGCGGCAGTGGTGTTTCTGTGTATATCTCCTGCCTCTATAGACGGTGCTACTGTTGGTCCTTGCCTGCTTGCGACCTGCCCGCCAGCTCCATTTAATTCCGCTCCAACTGCTGCAACTCCAAAAGAACCAGGCGTGTGCAGCGATTACACGCTGCCAGCCCATAAGCCTTCTCTCTGTCAGAATTGATGTCGGGGGAAGGCTTATGGACCAGCGGGTGCAATCGCTGCACGCGTCTGGCCCTTTTGGAGTTGTGGCAGCAGCAGGGGGGGTGTTAAATGGAGTTGGTAGCAGCGGCGGCGGGCAGGGGGTGAGTAGCGGGAGGTGGAATTGGTGGCAGGTTGGCTTGGGGGAAGGCAGGCAGGCTTTCACAGGGAGGATCCTGCAACACTTGCCATGAGACTGGACCTACAGCAGCACAGCATTTCTTCTGCTGCCATCAGAGTGCTGCACGATTAAAAAAAATAAAAAAAGAGATCAAGTGTAGATAGCCTGAGAGGAGAGCTGAGGGGAAGGAGGCAAGGAGTGAAGAGCCAATAGGACTAGGCTATAAAGGAGTGAAAAAGTACTGAACGAAGGATGGGAATGAAAAAGGAGACAGGAAGAGAAATATAGGGTTGGAAAGAGGATAAAGAGAATTTGGCGAGAAGGATGGAGTGAGCAGAGAAAAAGGTCTGGTGGGAGAAAGGGAAAGAAAGAGAACAGTGAAGAGGAGAAGTAGAGAAGCAAGAAGGGGAAAAGAAGCGGGCGGAGCGGGGCATGGTGGAATAGCCTGGGCAGGGGGGTGCAGGCCTTCAAGGGGGGGGGCAGGCCTTCAGGGATGGTGGCACAAGCCTTCGGGGGGAGGCAGACAGACCTTCAGGGGTGGGGGGCAGGCCTCCAGTGGAGCCCTGGTGTAGAAGTACACGGAGGGAAGGAGGGTTCAAAGAGACGTGCATATGCCGGACTTTGGGGGGGAAAAATAAACAGAGGAGAGGGAGAGATATGGTGGACAACTGGAATTAGGGAGGGAAGGAATAGAAAGGGAGAGAAGTTAGACACAAGGGATGGTGTGGAGGGGGGGATAGAGATACTGGATAGGAGGGTAGTTGGGAACAGAAAGGGAGAGATGTGGACCCTGGGGTGGTGGGAAAGGAGGGAGAGATGCTGGATGAAAGGGTAGTTGAGAAAAGGTGGATCTGTGGATGGAGACGAAAAAAAGGAAAGATGCCAGACTTCCGGGGAGGAAAGGAAAACGGAAGGGGAGGACAGAGATGGCAGATGGATGGTTAGCACGGAGAAAGAAGAAAGGAGACCCTGGCAAGCAAATTTTCAGAAGACAACCAGAGCCTGGGACCGACAAGATTTGAATAATGACCAGACAACAAAAGGTAGAAAAACTAATTTTATTTTCTGTTTAGTGATTACAATGTCAGATTTGAAATGTGAATTCTGCCAGAGCTGGTGATAGACCGCAAACATGAGCTAGGATTTAACAGAGAGAGGAAAAGTCTTTTTTGTTTGTTTATTTTGTTTACACCACAGTGCCAGTGTGGTTAGGAGAAGGCAAAGGGGATGAAGAGGCTATAAAATAATCCCACCAGGATGTTTGGAAAAAAACAAAAAACACCCAATTGGGCAGGAAAATCGAATCGAATCATCGATTCAATGGGCTGAATCGAATCGAAATTTTCCTGAATCGGGCAGCACTAGTCAATACTACCTTGCTAATATCTCTAATAAATTTGGATATGAAGAAATATACTGTATATTGATACTAGATCCTCAGTATACATCACGTTAGGATTTTTAAAAACTTGTGTTGAAAAACCTTGCACTGTAACTATGGCAAATTGTAACCTGTAAACGGTATATTATGTATACTGGTATTAGATCCCTAGTATGTGTCGAGTTAGGATAAAAACTTGTATTGAAAAGAGTTGTACTATAACTTCTTCTGCTTCTGCTTCAAAGCACTACACGGACTTGTCCCTAAATATATAACTGACCTTTTCGTCTTCTCAGCCAACAGACACAAGAGAAGCTCACATTCCAACTTTGTTTCCCCCCAGTGAGAGGTTGTAAACTGAAAAAACACCATGAACATCTTCTCTCGCACCAAGCAGCATCATGGGGTAAAGACCTAGAACAATTGCTTTCGCCCACTACTTATGAGGAATTTAGGAAACATCTGAAAACACACTTGTTCCTAAAGTATCTAGACAATTGATCCTCTCTTCTCTCTCCCCTCTATAGCGATTAACTTGTTCTATTGATCACTCTCTCCTCAAAAATGGATTTCCTGTTCTATTAACCCTCTTTCTTCCTCCCCTCTTAAAGTCAATCAATTTGTACCTTTGCTTAATCTTTGTAAACCGCATAGAATTTCACGGTATTGCGGTATATAAGCTGTTATTATTATTATTATTATTATAACTTTGGCAAGAGCTCAAATAGATACCCAGGCAAGTTTAAGATAGTTCCTCTCTAATGTCACCCCCTGTACTGCCCCTAACCTGTTCACATTTTTGAACTACTTGGAGGAGTGTGTGTTGCAGTGGTTGAAGCTACAGCCTCAGCACCCTGGGGTTGTGGGTTCAAACCCCATGATACTCCTTGTGACCCTGGGCAAGTCACTTAATCCTCCATAGCCCCAGGTATGTTAGGTAGACTGTGAGCCCACCGGGACAGATAAGGAAAATGCTTGAGTACCTGATTGTAAAACTGCTTAGATAACCTTGATAGGCAGTATATAAAATCCTAATTAAAAATTTGATATTCAACAGCACTGCCAGGTTAAGTGCCGCTGAATATCAGCAATTGGGTGACCCAAAGCATTCCAACTACATGGCGCACTACCACATTGTGCACTGCTTGTAAATCAAGCCAGATCCCTTCTCGGCACCTAAAAGTTATTTTTTCTTCTACACTTTAAATCTAATTTCTCTATAATCTCTATTAGGAGGAGAAAAAGCCATAGTTGCAGTGAGAATCCAGACACAACTCGCGCACAAAAAATCATACTCTAAGCATTTTTGAAGAAATATTGGTTGCTAAGTGCCCGTGTAATTATGCCATGCTGTGTGCTTATTTGATTTTGGACCGAAGGTACTATAACATTTCTTTAAGTTGAGGCTGCATTCCTTAAAACCCTATATGCTAAAACGCTATAAACTAACATTAGTCATAACTTTAAAAGTTTACGTGACTGAAAAAAAACTAATAACAGATCTGAAATCAGCATGAAAAACTGATTTAGAAAAATGTGCTGTGTTGTCAGATGATTCCGAAAAAAAAAAAAAAAAAAAAGGGGTGAAGCGCTAGTAATAGTAGCTTCAAGGGGGAAAAAAGAACATAGCTGCATATATTGCATCTAGTTTTGTTTTTCTAATAAAGACAACTTAATACACTAATGTTACTTTAAAATACAACCTTCTCAAAAGTTCCCACACAAAAGTTAAATCTGCTTTGGAGCAGATGAGCTCAATGCCAAACCCCACTCTCAGCAACAGCCACATCTTTTAAAAAAAAAAAAAATAAGCGCTGTTTTATTCTAGACGAGCGCGTTAAGAACACCGTTCTACACACTCAAGATATCCTTTAACATTCACAATATTGCCCGACACTGTCGTACAACGTTACAAGATAAGAGCGACTGGACGTGCACAACGCGGTAGCAGAGGCACCAAAGTGACAGGCATTTAACTGCGCCCACTCAAAGACCCCCCCCCCCTCCCTCCCTCCCTCCCGCAGTCTTCCCCCCATCCATGGCCCCTGCGCCTACTCCCCACAATCTGTCAGACTCCTCGCTCCCCGCGTCCTACCTTGGAAACTTCTCGCCCAGTTTTGCAGCCGCGGCAACAATTCTATCCACAGTCACTCACCAACAGTTTCCAATTCAGCGTCCCGCGCTCTCTGCCGCTTTCCCCGCCCAGCCGGAAACAGGAAGTCGCAACAAAGGGGGCGGGACCTCGCAGGAGTGAAAACGCGCTTGAGCCGGTCACGGCGCGCGGGCGAATTGTTGATATCGCTAGCTACCCCCCCCCCCCTCCCTCCCTCTCTCTCTTTTACAAAACCGTGGTCGGCGCCAAAAACCGCGCTACGGTTCTGTGAAAGGGGAGGGGGTAAAAACAAGTTTGAAAGTAGGACCGGGGGAAGGGAGGTGGAGCTCAAGAGCAAGGCAAGTCAGAGGCTGTTTGGTTTCTCGTGAAGCTCGACGCTGTTGTTTTGACATCCCCGTATTGGAAGAAGAACGTGAGAGTGGGAATGTAGCTTTCGATCCTTAACCCTACTCCTCTGCCCTCCAACCCAGCCCGCTGATTAATCTTTTTTTTTTTTTTTTACATTTTATTTATTCAATTTTCTATATCGCTCTCCCAGGGGAGCTCAGAACGGTTTACATGCATTTATTTAGGTACTGTACTCTTAACAGTTTTCCCTCTCTGTCCTGGTGGGCTCACAATCTATCTAACGTTCCTGGGGCAATGGGGGGATTAAGTGACATGCCCAGGGTCACAAGGAGCAGCTTTTGAACCCACAACCTCAGGGTGCTGAGGTCGGAGCTTTAACCACTGCGCCACACTCTCCGCCACGTTCCCCTTAATTGTATCCATGACATCCTGTTTGTCTTGGCTGTGTAGATTGTAAGCTCTTTCGAGCAGGGACTGTTTTCTTACCCTTTGTGACTCAGTGCAGCACTGCGTACGTGTGGTTGCGCTATCAAAATAATCACTAGTAGTAGTCCTTGGAAATCCCAACGGTGGCAGCTTAATTCCTTTCCACAGCCACCGTTTGCGATAGGCCTTGCATGTGTCTAGCAAGGGGCGTCAGGAGCCTGGTAAGCGTCTCCTAAACCAGTAGTTCCCAACGCAGTTCTTGTGGACATGCCTAGGCAATCAGGTTCGTTTTCAGGTTGCCCACAATGAGTATCTAATATAATAAAACTCTAAGCGCGCATGCGCACTCCCACCTGCGTGTTCCGTTTTCTGTGCGCTTTAGGGCATCGCAGGTAGGAGTGCGCATGCGTGCAAATCTCTCTCTCTCTCTCCCCCGAGCCGGAGCCAGTGTAGATGGCTGAATCTTGGCTGGAGGAGGAGCTGCGAGAGCTCCGCAGAGGCAGGAGGTGATGGATTCAGGGGAGGGAGTGGGAGAAGGGAGAGATGTTGGACTCAAGTGAGGAAAGGAGAGAGAGACAGATGGATGAGAAGGATAGAGGGGCTACTAGGGGGACCAGGAGAGATAGTAGGGGATAGAGGGGGACAGGAAAGGGAAAGATGGCAAAAGGGGTGAAACAGGGCCAGAGAGAGATGGTAGAGGGTGTGAAAGGGGGAAAGGGAGAAATGGAAATGGTAGGACCACTGCTGCTTTGGGGCACTGAGGGAGGAAAGGTTGGTATGTCAGGACTACTGCTGCAGCCTCGGGTAAATAAAGACCCTGTCAGGTGATAAATGCAATGGAGGATCTTTGAGGGCCAAAAGGGTACAAAGGAAATGGTGAAAGGTGAGGTGGTGGGCCTGTGATCAGTGGGAGGCAGGATACGGGCATGATAGAGCCGGGGCATGGGTGGGGTCAGAGTCAGGATCAGGGTATAGGTGGGGCTATTCTAGCACCCATTACTGTAACGAATGTAAAGGGCTAAAACACTAGTGAATGAATAGATTTGTATTAACTGCCTCCTCTGTATGCAAATCTCTCTCATGTATATTCCTTCTAGTACAACAAGCACTTCAGGTAGCCAATCTGTCTCATAATTTTTTGCTCCCCAGTTGTCTCTACACACCATGGTGTTTATTTTTCCTTTTCAGGTTTTCCAAATCTATTTGTTTGTGAGGCTTTTGGTGCTGCAGAGACTCCCAGTTCTCGGACATCTCTGGCTCTAGGAGAGCTCAAGACTCTGAGGTCAGAAGTTGTAGCCAAAGGGCAGACTGCTTGGCCGGCCTGTATTGCCTGTTTGGGAGCTCAGGGACTGGTCCTTTGGGAGCAAGGCTCGCCTCAGGTTCAGTCCGCAGTAAGCTTGAGCGCAGACTGAGTGGCTCCATGGAGGTTTTATCCAGGATCAGGGCTAACTGCGTTTCCAGCTCCATGCATGAGGTCGTGGGGCCTGAGAGGCAGTCAGTCAGTCCAAAGACACAGGAAGTCCAGTTTCCAGGCTTGATTGAGGCAGAAGTTCTCCCAGTAAGCTAACTACAGCTTAAGTAGAGGCAGCTCCCAGCACCTGCTTGACACAGTGAGTACAAGGCTGATATCCTTAAAAATGAAATTAGGGTGGGGTGGGGTTGTATGTAAAAATTGGTTTTTGGGGGGGTTTAGGGCAAGAGCCAGAGTCCCCTACCCCCAAAATTCTAAAATTTGACCGTCGGTGTAGTTCCCACGGGCTGTTTTTGTGCTAAAATTGCTGCCACAGTGATTTCCCAATTTGGAGATAAAAGCCTCAGAACACCTCAATTTAGCTCAAAATCGGGTGGGATGGACTTCTCAGGCCAGGATACTTTGAATTCATGCCAGATTTGCACTGGATGGTGACCTGAGGATCATCCGTGTCCACATGCCTTGCATGGGGGTGGGAGGAACTGTTGGCTTAGCCTCTTCTAGTTCCTTTGGGGGTGTAATTCCAGATAACTCAATTTCCAGGACAAAAGGCATGTTTGGAGCAGAAAAACGGCAATAATGTGTCCCTGGCGAAGCACAGCTGCACATCTGCCATAAACCCGCAGAAAGGAAAATGGAAGCAACTACAGGGGTCTTTTGGCCGTCCTGGATAAGGTTTCCCTCCAGAATTCATTAATATGATGTATGAAGCCTATTTGATCAACAGCGGCCACATGGAACCCTCGGGAATCGTGGCAATTCTGGATGAGGACTGGGGTGAGGAAGATTCAGTAAATATGCCTTTACTCTCCCAGTCTGGGTCCTTTATAGCAGGAGATTCTGCATCACAGCTAGGGGGACTGGATCTCGGAGAGAACCTAATGGTGTGCATGCTATTTAAGCCCTCAGTGCTTTTGGAGATAATTAGAGTCTCTCCCAAGAATTAAAGATAGGACTCCTCAAAGCTCAGCTACCCAATGATCGCTCATGAGCAGCACTAAGGCTTAGACCACATGCTTTCCCCCTCACCAGAATATTGCTAAAATGTTAATGGACCACTAGGATGTCCTGGAAGGGCCCCTTCTAGTATCCAAGGACATGACTAAACTTTATCCAATGGATGCAGCCTTTAACCAGCTATTTACTCAATCAAACGTGGATTCCCTGGTGACACAGGTGACCAAACATACCTCTCTCCCCAGTGAAGGCGGCGTAGTATTGAAAGATACCCAGGACCGCAGGCTGGATTTTATTCTCAAGAGACAATTTGAAGCTGCAGCTTCGGGGTTGAAGGCAGCAGCAACTTATGTTGCATGTGCTTTGTACTCCCAAGTTGTGCCACAATATGGACACAGCTGCTGAACAGGATCACCAATTTCTGATGTCTGGTGTGGACTATTTATCGGATGCTCTTTATGATCTGTTTAAGGTATTGAGCAAGGTTTGCACCCACAAGATGCTGTGGATCAGACAGTGGGCAGGAGACTAAGCCTCTAAGGCGAAGCTGAGCAAGCTGCCATTTAAAGGACAATTGCTTTTGGGAAAGGTCTGGATGATCTCATGGCCAACATGCAAGATCATAAACAAAAATCTTTACCCAACAGCAGGGCAAAACCCCCCAGGGGGTCAGATCAAGGTAATTTTCATAGCTTCAGGCATTTTTGCCAGTACTTGGGGGGGGTGTCATTGGTCCAGATATCATTGCAAGGCTCTGTACAGAGATTTGGGAGGGGGCAGGTGCCCCCTCCCAGTCCTGTAATAATTGCCCCCAAGAAACAGTTATGATACCAGGACAGGAACCGAACCTCCAAGAATTGGAGGGAGGTTAACAGCTTATTGGGAGGCATGAGAGGGGATTACTTCCAACTGCTGGATACTGGAGATTATTCAGGAGAGGGGTACAAGCTCAAGTTCTTTCATCCCCTTTTGGACGACTTTGTGGATAGAAACATAGAAACATAGAAAGATGACGGCAGAAAAGGGCCAAGGCCCATCAAGTCTGCCCACTATAGACCCTCCCCTTAAGATTAGCTAGTGTTTTGCCCTGACCCTCTTAGGGATCCCACATGGGCGTCCCATTTATTCTTAAAATCTGGCACGCTGCTTGCCTCGATCACCTGCACTGGAAGCCCGTTCCACCGATCAATCACTCGCTCCGTGAAGAAATACTTCCTGGTGTCGCCGTGAAATTTTCCGCCCCTGAGTTTGAGCGGGTGCCCTCTTGTGGTTGAGGGGCCTCTAAGAAGGAAGATGTCATCTTCCACTTCTATACGTCCGGTGATGTATTTAAACGTCTCAATCATGTCTCCCCTCTCCCTGCGCTCCTCTAGAGTGTAGAGCTGCAAATTGTCTAGTCTTGCTTCGTACGGGAGACCTTTAAGCCCTGAGACCATTCTGGTGGCCATTCTTTGGACCGACTCGACCCTCTGCACGTCTTTGCGGTAGTGTGGCTTCCAGAATTGCACGCAGTATTCCAGATGAGGTCTCACCATGGCCCTGTACAATGGCATAATGACAGCAGGCTTTCTGCTGACAAAACTTCTACGGATGCAACCCAGCATCTGCCTTGCCTTTGAGGAAGCCTTCTCCACCTGATTGGCAGATTTCATGTCTGCACTAATGATTACTCCCAAATCTCGTTCCGCTGAAGTCCTGGTCAAGGTCTCCCCGTTCAAGGTATAAGTTCTGCACGGGTTTCTGTTACCTAGGTGCATGACCTTACATTTTCCAGCATTGAAGCCCAGCTGCCAGGTTGAGGACCAGCATTCCAATGTGCGCAGGTCCTGCGCCATACTATCTTGTAAATTGTCCTCGCTTACCATATTACATAGTTTGGCGTCGTCGGCGAATAATGTTACTTTACCTTGAAGCCCTTTGCTCCAGGAAATCCAGAGAAAGTGGTCAGTGCGACTGTACAGAGACTACTCCATATACTTCATAATGACCAAAGAGGCTCAGAAGACTGGAGACCAATTCTGGACCTCAAAGCGGTCAACACGGCCCTCAAGATACCCCACTTCTACATGGAGACGGTGCAGTCTGTCACTGCATCAGTGGCACTTGGGGAATTTCTTTCTTTGGACTTGACAGAGGCCTATCTGCACAGCCCCATATTTCTGGAACACTGGAAATTCTTGCGCTTCCATGTTCTGGAGCAGCACTTCCAGTTCATGGCCTTGCTGTTTAGCCTGGCCATGGCACCTCGTACCTTCACTAAGGAAATAGTGGTAGTAGCAGAGTACCTCTCTCAAGGTGGGGATTCAGGTACCTCCATATCTGAACAATTGTCTAATAAGAGCCCCATCCAAATCCGAAGGAAAGACAGTGCAGAGGGTGCAGGTCCTGCAGAACCTGGGCTGGGTGGTCAACTTCAGAGAAGCCACCTAGATAGTGTCTGGAGCATTTTGGCTCCAGGTCAGCTTCAGGGGTGGAGGGTTGTGCAGATGGAGGCAGGGAGGCATCCTGACGGCAGCGGCTTCAGCAGGTGGGCAGGTAGGAATTCCCAGCGAGAGGCAGGGAGATATCCCTGGTGAAGGCCAGGCCTCATACCTCCCAACAGGCCGCCCGCTTACCCGTACCGCAGGTTGAGAAACACTGCCCTAGAGCAAAATCAGAGAGGTCCCAGGGAAAGAGGTTCCACAGCAAGAGACTTCCCAGAGAAGTGGCCCCAGCATACTCCTGGCATTTTGCTTGGCTGAGTGAGGTAAGCCACATTTCTTGTACTAACTATATATGAGCCTTGTTCTAAGGTCTGTGTTTTGAGGAAGGCTTTTGGGGTCTTTGTTTGGGGCGTGACAGTACAAGTTATGACTTTTGTTTGTCAAACCAAGAGACTTTCCTGTGTGCCTAATCCTTTGAAACCAAGAGACTTTTTCTGTGTTCCTGATCCTTTGAGATAGCAGGATTCAGGGAATTTATTTTGAGTCAATAAAGAACTTTTTTGCACTACTCTTGTCTGGATGTGTGTTCATAGGTCTAAAACCCAAACACTATTTGTACTACTACACAGCCATAAACAGCAAACCTGCTGCAATTTTAGGGTAGCCTGAACACAACAGGAGGGACAGGGTTTCCTCCTTTGCCTATTCCATTTATGTTTGCATGCATAGATCCATGGACTTGCAGATGCACTGTATGTTCTCACACTTAACTGCCTTTGAATTAGAGAGCTGCACATGAATGGGGCTGACAGTAATTTAGGGGTTCCCTCTGGGTCTATGGGATTCCCCTGGGGTCACAGTCAGTGTTCCCGCTAAGCTGCGCTGGGGTGCGCTGGCGCACAAAATATTACCTAGCAGCGCACAAGTTTCTCGTCACAGCGCACACAGTGTAGAGCACAGTTCTTCAACCGCCGGTCCGCAAACAAAATCTTGCCGGTCCGCGAAGGATTCGGTCCCCGCCGCAACGAAAGGCCGGCGTCAGCTGACTTGCAACTTCCTGTTGCAGTCGCTGTGCCGGGACTCCTGCCTTCCACCGCGTTTGCCTCCTGCCTTGTCTCCGCACCTCCAGACCAGCAGCGGCAGCTGTGTATGCTTTTAACTTCGGCACAGAGCTGCCCCTAATCAATAGTTTAGCGCGGTTTCATAAGGTAGCCTCGGGGCCTTTGCTAGGCCGGCCCACATCGCATCATCGAAGCGGGCCGGCTATCAAAGGCCCCGAGGCTGCCTCATGAAACCGCGCTAAACTATTGATTAGGGGCAGCTCTGTGCCGAAGTTAAAAGCATACAGAGCTGCCGCTGCTGGTCTGAACTCTTGGGCCGCTGAAGGAGGGCAAAAAGCAGCTGTCCTGGAGGTTTCCCTTCCTCTCGCCTTTACAGGTTCCTTTTTTCCACCTTTTTTTTTTCCTTCAAACGGCAACGGGCCCCAGCATCGACATCAATCAAGTAAGTTCCACTGTCAATCAAGCGGTTCTGCTCGGCCAAAGCTTCCCCTGTGACATGAGCCACCCTCAGGGGAAAGAAAGTGACCCACAAAGGTGAGGGGAAGGGGGGCAGATGATGGAAGTTGGGGGGGGGGAGAGAGAGAGAGAGAGAGAAGGGGCAGATGATGGAATGGAGGAGATGAGAGAGAGAGAAGGGGACAGATGATGGAAGTGAGAAGAAGGGAGAGAGAGCAGAAGGCAGATGGATGTCAGTTGAGAAGGGAGAGCAGATGCTGAATGGAAGTGGGGAAAGAACACATACTGGATGGAAGGAGGAGATAAATAAAGGGGGAAGAAAATAGTAAGATAATGGAGGGGTGAGGGAAAGGGGTGACAAGCTGTGTGTAGACACAGTGAAAAGAGGGAAACGGGACTAAATAGTAAGAAAGAATTTAATTTAGATGGAGGCAGAAAATAGAGAAGGAAGACCAGAGAAGAAAAGGGAAGAGAGAGCAGAGAATGATCAGATCTGAGTGGAGGAAATGAGAAGAGAGATATGCTAAAAACCACAGGGGGGAGGGAAGGATAGAGATGCCAGACCATGAGGGGAACAGAAGGAAGATGATGGATGCTAGACCAAATTGGGGGGTGGGGGGGGGGCAGGAGGAGAGATGGCAGGGAAAGACAGACAGTGAATGGAAGGGGCAGATGCTGGACTGAAGAGACAGAGAAGGTTATCATGCTGCTGTACCGGGCCATGGTACGCCCTCACCTGGAGTACTGCGTCCAGCACTGGTACTTTAAGAAGGACACGGTACTACTCGAAAGGATCCAGAGAAGAGCAACTAAAATGGTTAAGGGGCTGGAGGAATTGCCGTACAGCGAAAGATTATAGAAACTGGGCCTCTTCTCCCTTGAGCAGAGGAGATTGAGAGGGGACATGATAGAAACATTCAAGGTACTGAAGGGAATAGACTTAGTAGCTAAGGCAGGGAGAACGAGAGGGCACTCTCTAAAGTTGAAAGGGGATAGATTCCATACAAACGTAAGGAAGTTCTGTGGTAGAAAGCAACATATTTATTTGGCTCATAACTTGCTGGCGCCCGATATTTTTAGCTCACAGTGAAAAAAGTTTGCTCACAACACCCGCCCGCTTAGAGGGAACACTGGTCACAGTGAAGGTCTCCCACAAGTGTGTTACCTCGCTCATCCAAGCAGCGCCTCCTTTTTCCTGCATTCCAGCCACTCTCGTCCCTCTACAAAGCCATGTGCAGCGCTCCCTGTGTATCACACGCAGCTAACCCGAAAGCCTTCCCTCTGACATCAGAACTGACATCAACCGTATACAGCATGCAAGAACCACTGCCTGCAGCCCTGCAAAGAAGCAACTGCGAGTGGCAAAAGGAGGCCCACCTGGACAGTTCTGGTACACACCCGTTGGAGGGGGGCACGAACTTGGGCCACAGAAGGGAGGGATACATGCTTAAATGCAGGTTCACTATTATAGAATTATCCTCTATCTCCCCTCTCTTCAGTGTACTGTATCTTTGTCTCTCCTCTTGCCTTCCCTTAATGTGTTACTTTTCTCTCTTCCCTTGCATGTTTTTGGGGGGGTTTCCTTATCCTCAATGTATTTTATCATTTCCTTTTTCTATTTGCTTTCTTTTGTCTCTAGTTTTAGGAGTAGTCTAGTGGTTAGTGCAGTGGGTTGAGAACCTGGAGAACTGGGTTCGATTCCCACTGCAGCTCTGTGTGACACTGGGTAGTGGACAACTCACTTAACCCTCCATTGCCTCAGGTACAATACTTAGACTATGAGCCCACTAGAGACCGAGTACCTGCATATAATATCTAATCTACAATTTATGAGTCACTCTATGCCTAATTAGGTTCAAGGTGACATACAATTCAAGAGACAATAAGTATACACTGATTTGATTGTACTGCAAAAAGGTGATATATCAAATTCCCTTACTACTGACTCCCCAATTGCATCAACTGTTGCCAATTCTTATCTGTTGATCTATGTTAACAAGTCATGCTTAGGGTTACCTTATGGCTCTAGAAAAAAGAGGATGGATTGAGACAACCGGGGTTTTTCTTCCATTGAAAGCAATAGAAGTAAAACCCAGATGTCTCAATCTGTTTTCATTTTTCTGGAGCCATATGATAACTAGTCATGCTGTCCTATTTGAAAGCTTGAGGGCCAGATTGCTGGCTTAGAGGTTGGATTAGAGATTGACTACTTGTCTAACTTCTGCTTCTCAGGCTGGGGACGTCTTGAAGATGATGGTCAGAACACCAACAGAGGTAGTCTCTGCCACTGCACAAGAGTGATACTTGATGGTCAAACTCAGTTCTCATGGGGGTCAATAGATTATTGGAGTTAGCTGGGCTGGCTCCCATGGTAAGCAGCAAACCTGGGAATTCAGTGCCGGGGTCATATCCAGTGACCAGCATTGAATTTCCAGTCTATTTTTAGCCAATTTTAACATAACTGTTTAAGCCAATATTCATCAATTGACTGGTTAAGAAATAGTGGCCAAAAATAGACCTGCTGTTTATGCAGGCCTATCTGGCCACTCATCTAGCTCGTCAGTCAATTAATATTGGGACTAGCTGGCTATGTTGCGCAATGTAGCTGGTGACCGAGCTAGCCACTAAGCACTAATATTCAGCGACCATCTCATGCTGAATATTAGCTGGCTAAGTGTTATTTAAATGGTCATCAACTGTTCCTGGCCAGTTAAATCGTGCTGAATATCAGGCAAATGGTATCTTTGGCGCCTGGATGAAGACACTTGCTCCCTTTACGTCTACAGCATACTAAAAACGAACAGGAAATGTATTTTGATTGTATTCCAAATATGTCCAGTAGGAGATTATGCAAAGTATGGACACGCTGGCGCAAGATGGAAAACAAGTCATGCAGTGTGTTAAGAGAATTTGTGGCTAGTTTGCTATAATTCACTTGGTTTGGGAAAGATTTTATTCATTTCTTCAACTGATATCATCATTTAAAAATCCCTTTATGGTAGGAATCCAAAGACGTAAGTTGACATTTTATTGTACATTAAACTTGCTTAGCCAGCATGATGCTATTTATTATCTGTTTTTATTCTGCCATTGTCTGGGAATTAGTGAGGAGGGATTTTTGCTCTGTGATTTCTCTACTACCACTGATCCCCAAAACGCCATTTGAAATACTATACATTCCAATCCCCGGGGAATGAAAAATAGTGACTGCACATTGCATTCTAGGGTGGTATTACAACTTGAACTTTTTCTATGGCCTGAACTTCATCATCACAGTGGGATATAACTAACTGAAGCCAATTAAGGTGGGGTTAGTGTGTTTTGGCTTCAGTCTGTAACCGTACTATTGAACTCTCCAGTGTTCCTACAATTGTTTGCAGAGCAACAGACAGGAGAATCTGCAGCTGCTAATTTCATGTGTTGTGTGGGAAGCTTCTCAGACTTTTTTATTGTCTTTCTGCAGTATGAATAATCTTTGGGCCAAAATCCCATAATATACAGTATAAGATAACTTGAGCCAGTCTCCTGAACAAAGCCATAATTTCAAAAATGGATGGCAGATAGAATTTCAGCAGAAAAATGCTAGAGACAGAAGGATAGAATATGTTCAGCCCATCTTCATGACTGGAAAGAGTGATCCAAAGTGAGATATTGGTTCCATGTGTGAGATACATGCAGGTTGCATATCTCATGAAAAAAATGGGGGAACTGAGAGAGGAGGTGGTGAGACTGATAAGCATATATGACAGGGTTAGGGAACTCTGGTCCTCTAGAACTGTATTCCAGTCGGGTTTTCAGGTTTTCCCCAATGAATATGCATTGAAAGCAGTGCATGCAAATAGATCTCATTCATATTTATTGGGGAAATCCTGAAAACCCGACTGGAATACGGCTCTCGAGGACCGGAGTTCCCTACCCCTGATATATGATAACAAGAAGTGCATTGATGAAATGCTTCTTGAAGTGTAAATTGTTAACAGAGGAAAAGAAGAAGATACAATAAAAGAGGACAACTAGACTCGTATATCACCAGATACTATAGAAATGATACTTTAACTCCACCTTACCTCAAACTGCAGACCTGCAGGTAGAGGAAATGAGAAAATCCCAAGAACAGGAGGAACCAAAGCTCAAAAACCTCAAAACTTGCTGGATCAGTGACCGTGAGGATTGCTAGGGTAATGGTCATTGGTAATTCTGTTCTGAGCTGTACAGACACATCCATCTGTTGAGGAGACATGGTGACATGGCTTCCTGAGATGTGCAATCTGTCTGGTGCCAAGATTTCAGACATTATGGAGAGTTTGCCAAGACTCTTCAAGAATTGCTTATCATATGGAATTATTTTACTTGGTACTCCAATTATGGATAGGAGTAGTTCCAAAGATAAAATTATTATTATGACAGGCGTGGCTTTACAAATGATTACAAGGAATTGGAAGCAATGGGATTGGTTTTATATGCTGTTTTAGTGGGAGACTTTTTGTATGTATTATCGATATGAGAAAATGTTAGCAGAGAAAATGAATGAGTTGCAAAAATTCATAGGTATCTGGGGTCTATTAGATTCTTTTGTTAAGCAGCTTTAATAGTATTTTTGGAATCTTCCAAATTAAAGATTTTCTATTCTACATACAAATCCAGAGAGAAAGAGGGAGGGGGTTGTTTATTTTGTATTTCATGTATAGTACATAAGTGCTTTTAAGGAATGTTATTGATGGATAATTTGATGCACTTTCTATAAGATGTTTTTATAAAACCAATAAACAGTTTTAAAAAATTGCTTATCCATGTTGGCATAAATGGTAATTCTAGGTATCCCACTGAATGTATCAAAATGACTTGGAGAGAGGGTGAAGCAAATTAGTGCACAGGTGGTGTTCTTGTCAGACCTACTTATCAAGTGTCAAAGCCAAATAAAACAGACAGGCTAACCTACTAAAGAGAGCTTTACAATAGAATCATTGGGAATGGATGAACAAAGATTCCAGGTAAGTAAAAGCCTTCAGCTATGTAAAAGATGGCTACCTCTACTTAAATGGAAAAAACGAATGCCTGTAGAACCTCTATAGAAATGGGTGGGGAAAAAAGAGCAACATCTGGAAAGCTGTGTATGCTAATGCCCATAGTATGGGAAATAAGGTTCTGTATCTAAAGACTGTGATGAAACAGGTTGATTTGGATTTAGCAGCAGTCACAGAGATGTGGGTTATGAGGAATCATGACTGAAGATTCTTTTTGATATTATATAGTAGTAGGTGATTTTTCTGGCATCCAAGGATCATCAGATAGTATGATTCAATATTAAGGAACACGTGGAGAGAGTTTATTCAAAAGTGAAGGTACTAGACATCAAAAAATCTAACTGTCAAGATGGGGGAATACCTCAAGGAGAGAACATCTGGGGAAAGTGGAACTGCTAGGAAAGTAAATAGAAGAAAAAAGGCTGTTTTGATTCTCAAAGTAATAGCTGAAAGGGTAAAGAAAAGGAGTTCTCAGAAAGAGGAAGACAGGTGACATTATTTAGAAAAGCGAAACGAAGCTGGTAAAATAATTAGAAAAGCTAAGATGCAAAAGGAATTAAAAATATCCAATATGATAAAATGTGGGGTCAAGACAGGTTTTTTTAATATATGTTAGAGATAAGAGGAAGTGTAATTGTGAGGCTTAAAGGTGAAAGGGTGGAATATGTAGAATCTGATAAAGATATAGATCAGTGGTTCCCAAACCCTGTCCTGGGAGACCCCCAGCCAGTCGGGTTTTCAAGATATCCCTAATGAATATGCATGAGAGAGATTTGCATACCTGTAACTTCCATTATATGCAAATCTCTCTCATGCATATTCATTAGGGATATCTTGAAAACCCGACTGGCTGGGGGTCCCCCAGGACAGGGTTTGGGAACCACTGATATAGAGGAATTGCTTAACAAATATCTCTGTTCTGTATGCTCTGGTTGCTAAGCAGTGTTCTACAAGCCTAGCATGCTACTTGCTTAGTGTGTAACTGCAAGAGACATACATGTGGGCAGGGCATGGGCAGGTCTCACATGCATATAACACAGAATTCTACAGGTTACATGCTAAAATGCAACATGTATGTGCTAACATTTATGAAAATACACAAAATAGGCAGTGGTCTGCTCTAAATGAGACAAACACAAAGCACATCAATAGACAATAGAAGTATAGTTTATTGAACGAAACAGCTGATGTGACCATGTTTTGCTCACAGGCTGCATCAGAGGTGATAAGAATAGTGAAATAGAAACAATCTTGTCCCTATTAGCCAATTTATATTCTAATCTACAGATACCATTTATAGAATTTGTGCTTAGCAACCAGATTTTTGGCACCTAACTTTTGGCACACTTTATAGAATTTCCCCCTAATTGCAAATCACCAAATTAAGGCATACAGTTGGGCCATTAGTGAACTATTTTACATATAATGTAATGGTCGGTGGCCTTCATCATAAGGCATATAAGCACAGACTGAAAGATCTTAATATGCACACTTTGGAGGAGAGGGAGGTATGTCAGAGACATTTAAATACCTATGTGGTATAAATGATTCTCTTTCAATTGGAAGAAAACTTGATCGAGGGCATAGGATGAAGGTGAAAGGAGATAGATTCAGAAATAATCTCAGAAAATACAGTACTTTTTCATGGAAAGGGTGATGAATGCATGGAACAGCTTCCCAGTGTGGAGGTGGAGGTGGTGGTGATGGAAAATGTATCTGAGTTCATGAAAGCTTGGGACAAACAGATTGGATCTATTAAGGGAGAGGAGGGGATAGTAGATGGCATAGTTAGGCAGACTAGATAGGCCATATTGTCCTTATCTGCCTTTATTTTTCTCTGTTTCTATGTTACAGAAATAATAAATTGCATAACCAATATGTAATTGTTTCCCACTTTCAAAACTCACATTCCCATATGTACTTGTTATATAACAGCCAATAATTGGCTATTAGTATTGTTAATTGTCATTAGTTTCAGAAGGGGTTCCCTGATTGGCGAAATCCAAAAAATCAGTATAGCTTGCCGGTCCTATGCTTCCAGACAGATTTTCTAGGGCATCAGGCCGTCCAGTGGTATAAATTAATATCTGGTTATATAAATAAGAAACCAAAAATGAGCCTTCGGGATATATGGAGCATTGTGATTAAGCAATAGATTTCTGCTACTCAATGGCCACAAATTTGGTCTTGGAGGATGAGATGTACAGCGTCAGCATCAATGAGACAAACTTGGTTTTTCTTGTTACATAGAAGCTTTTGGACCCCTGTTTGTTTACAGAAATTAGATAGTTCAAAATCCAATAGATGTTGCACTGTCATCTGTACATAGGGACACTGGATCACCTACTATTCTATTGTCCTGTAATACTTACCTTCTGGAAGTCTATTTGGGGACATATTAACTTGATTTTAGAGACTGTGATTCCGTTATCTTATGAAACGCTAATCCGTGGATCATTATTATCCCTTAAGCCACCAAACAGACTGTTGGGTATTATGTCTGGGGTAGCCATCCAAATGGTCACAAAAAATTGGAAAAATTTTGATCATTTGAATTTTACTTTTTGGTGGCACTTATTATGTTTAGTTTATAGATACAAAAAAATGATATTTATACAAGGAGGTAATAAATGGTTTAATCGGGTATGGGGTCCATTGACTAACTTTATTGATACTACTTGAATGATGTTTGCCTTTACTACTGATTAGAATTTACACATCCAGGGAGAGGGAGGGAGGGAGGGAGATATTATATTGGGATTGTTTTCTTGATTATATTGAAATAAGAGGGGGGGTGAAAATATTTATATATTTTATTGAAAGCTGTAAGTGCTATTTTTTAAATATATTCTGTAATGTATTCATGTATGTACTATTTTAAGTTTCAAAATGAATAAAGAATTATTTTTAAAAAATTGTCATTAGTTTGTAGTTATGCACGTAACTGCCCTTAGGTTTCTACAAATTGCATATGCAAAATCCATTGAGCACAACTGCATGGAGGCATGGACCTGGGAGGTACATGGGCGGATCAGGGGCTTGCCTAGCACTTAAGCCTGCAGATTATAGAATACTATGAGTTACATGAATAACTGACAACAATTAGACAGGAAGGAGCATTTACACCTGTCATATGTAACCAATAGCAATTCTGAAATATTTTAGAACATGGAGGTCAACTTCAGGATGGCAACAAGGAGCATTGATTGCAACCATTACTTTTTAATGACAGTTGACCCACTTCCCTCTTTCCCCTCCCTTGCCCTTTCTCCCCATTGTTCCCCACATCCCTTAAGTTAATTCAACTTGTACGTCAACTCAACTTGTACTCCACTAATCTTTTGTAAACCGCATAGAACTTAACGGTATTGCGGTATATAAACTAATTATTATTAATATTATTTAATCAGTTTGTCAGAGTAGCTGTAGAGAGCATGCAGGAAGCAAGGGCTATGGTGGTGAAAGGTAGCACTGAATTCTGCACATCCGTATGTGGTGGTACCATGGCATGTGTCAGCCAAGAAAGTTTTGAATCACCAAGTTGGTGTTATCTGGCACAAAACTACTGCCTCTAGGCCAACTTTATCACTCATCATCATCAATTCTTAGTATATAAATTTGCATTAACTCCTAATATATAAATGTTTCCTAATGTTGCACAAGCTACACATGAGTTTTATAGCTTGGTGTATGATTTCTCTTAGAATTTCCTTATAAATGTCTAAAGTTGTACTCCAAGATGATGCATGATAAATATTACATTAGATGAGCATTTATGAATCACTATTATACTCAATAGGAAGTTCCATGCGATTTCCAAATTAGTAAGAGGCTAGCCATCTTAACATCTTATATTAAAATCAAAACATAAAAACATAGTAGATCTAATCATTTGTTAGTATGAAAGGGATATCTTGCAGACAAATAGAGGGGCATAATCGAAAAGGATGTCTAAGTCCATTTACGTCCATCTCGCAAATCGTCCAAAGTTAAAAAGAGCCTAAGACACATTTTCGAAAGATACGTCCAACTTTTTTTTGCTTTCGAAAATCGTCTATTTATACGTCCTGCTGATCTGATCGTCCAAGCCACTAAATCGTCTATACCACATTTCCATCCAACTTCCCGTCCAAATCCAAAACGCCTAGAACAAGCCCTGTTGGATGTGGTAGGGGTCTGCAAAGTGATGGACTGCATACCCAGACATGCCACCTAAATAGTGGGGTACCTTACAGGCATTACTGTGAAATTCACAAAAAGGGTGCCATGGCTTCTCCTCACTACAGCTCCCTTATAGGTCCTTATAGGTCACGGTGAGCCCCCCAAGCCACCTCCAGAATCCCCTAGACTCACTTATCTACCACCCCAATAGCCCTTATGGCTGCAGGAGCCACTTATATGCCAGTACAAAAGGGTTTTGGGGTGTATAGGGCAGTGCACATGTTTCAGTATCAGTGCAGTGATTACAGGGGCTTATGGGCATGGGTCCTCCTCTCTATGGGTCCCTAACCCACCCCCAAGATGACTTAAGCTGCCTCTGTGCTGGACGACTAGGCTTTCCTATGCCCGGCTGCCAGGTGATGATGGTCTGGAGTAGTGCTGCCCGATTCACGATTCGAATTGGGTGAATCGATTTAAATTTTTTAAAAAATCAGCTTCCCGATTCGGACCCTCTCCCCTCGCCCCCTAAAGCAGGAGCGGCAGCGCTGCTCTTGCTGGCCGCTGCCACACCTGTTTTAGAGGGCGAGGAGGGAGGGTCAGTCGGGAAGTGCTGCGTCCAGCATCCCTCCTGGCCTCCCCAAAGGACTGCCCCCCCTGAAAGACTGGGCCCCCCCCCGGGAAGGCCTCCGTGTTCCCCCTGGCCTCCCCGAACCGTTTACCTTACAGCTTCAGCCGAAGATTGCGGTTACAGCTCTTTGCACTGCAGTGCTTTGAGCTGTTTCCTCTGCTGCGGTCCCGCCCTCCTCTGACGTCAGCTGAGCAAAAAGGCATCTGCTCAGCTCAGCAGCATCAGGTGATCCTCTTGAAAAGTCTCCTTTCTTAGGTGAAAAATACACATATATTAGTTTTGAGTTATACTTATATTAAGCAGCGGCTTTGATACTAGTCTTCATTGTTTTTGACTTTCATACGAATTGCAAAGCATCTCTGAGAATGTTACCCTGGAGGTTATTGATTTCAATTTTCTACATAGAAATCTAATCTAATCAGAGAATTCTAGTCTGCTTTAACAGGAATAGTTCAAGATATATTACAGTAAGCAGGATATATAGCACAAATTCCCCCCATGAAATACTAAACATACTACTTTATTTAAATCATACTACGGTACTTATTTGTTAGATACATTAAGAAAAGATAGACTTTTACAGTCCTCCTAAAGGCATAATAACAGTTAATATCTCTAATCATACCGGTAACTTATTCCAGAGATTGGGACCAAAACTGATTAACGACTGACCTCTGGCTAGTGATCATTTTGTGGCAAGTTGCTACAAATGGAACAATCTAACTTCCCTCAACTCCCTTGTAGCTAGATAAGGAGAGATCACGTACTGACAGTAATCAGGGGCCTGGCCATAAAGAATCTTAAATGTAAACAACAATTTAAAATGAATCCTCTCCCTCACTGGCAGTCATTGTCACTTAGCCAATAAAGGACTGGCACGATCACAAGAACTCCCTCCCAACAAGAACTTTGCAGCTGCATTCTGAATTCTCTGAATTTTTGCATCTTGCAACTCCCAACAATACAATAGTGCAATAATCGATCTGACTTAATAGCATAGACTGTAGCGCTGTTCTAAAATCAGAAGGCTCTAACAAAGGCTTAAGGTGATGAAGCATTTTCAGTTTTAAAAAGGCCTTCTTCACTGTCTCATTTATGTGTTTTTCCAAATCTAAAATAGTCAATAAATACCTCCAGAATTTTTATGCATGTTTGCAAAGTGACCTCAGCTGTTGCTAACTTAATATTTTATTTTCAGAAATTAATATTTTGGCTTTCAGAACTCCCCCCTCCACAAACCACCCCCCCTGCATCTTCCTATGTTGTTGTAGTAGGATCCCCCCCACTATCTAAAATGCTATCTAGGTGATGCAAACAGTCTGTCAGTTTTGCAATGAGTAAGCAAAATAATCAAATGATACCATCTTAGAAGCCCAGACCAGATATACGAGTATTCCACATAGTAATAAAAGATAGACAGCCATGACAGCCAGCATGATTAAAAGGTGAAGTGAATGATGCTATTAGAGCCAAAAGAACATCTTTCGTAAATGGAACGAGAATCCAAATGAAGAAAATAAGAAGCAACATTTGCACTGGCACGTTAGATACAAAGCCTTGATAATAATAATAATAATAATAATTTATTTTTGTATACCGCTATAACAAAAAAAGGTTCAAAGCGGTTCACAACAAGATAAAAATACATACAATCAATAAAAATTGAAATTACATAATAAAAACAATCAATTAAAAATGAAAATACATCAATTAAGAATCAATTAAAATTGGAATACAACAGTGAAGAACAAAAGTGAAATACACAGTACTAGGATATAGACATGTCGAACAGATGGGTCTTTAATGTTTTCCTAAAATCAAAATAGGAAGTGGCCTCTAATATAGCCATATAAAGACTAAAATAATATGAAGAGAAACTTGCGTCAGAAGTAATAACTTTTTCAGGTACATCAGAGGCAGAAAGCCTGTGTAGAAATCCTTTGGATCATTAGATCAACAAGGAGCAAAAGGGGCACTCAGAGAGGACAAGACCATAGCGGAGAGACTGAGTGAATTCTTTGTTTCAGTCTTTACTGAAGAAGATGTAGGAAATCTACCTGTCCCAGAAATGGTTTTTAAGGGTAATGATGCAGAGAAACAGGAAGAAAGCTCAGTGAACCTGAAAAATGTACTAAGCCAAATCAACAAAGAGTAGTAAATCACCTGGATTGGATGGTAAGCACCCCCAGGATACTGAAAGAACTCAAACATGTAATTGCTGATCTGCTGTTAGTGATCATTAGAGAGGACATGAAGGTTGCCAATCAAGTGGAGAAGGCTTCCTCCAGGGCAAGACAAATGATGGGGTGTATCCGCAGAGGTTTCGTCAGCAGGAGACCTGAAGTTATGATGCCGTTGTACAGAGCCATGGTGAGGCCTCACTTGGAGTACTGTGTTCAGTTTTGGAGACCACACTACCGAAAGGACGTGCTGAGGATCGAGTCGGTTCAGCGAACGGCCATCAGGATGGTCTTGGGGCTCAAGGATCTCACGTATGAAGAAAGATTTAAAAAATTGCGGCTGAACTCACTTGAGGAAAGAAGAGAACAGGAAGATATGATTGAAACATATAAGTACATCACGGGACGCATCGAGTCAGAAGATGATATCTTCTGGCTCATGGGACCCTCGACCACCAGAGGGCATCCGCTGAAGATCAGGGGAGGGAAGTTTCATGGCGACTCCAGGAAGTATTTCTTCACCGAAAGAGTAGTGGATCATTGGAACAGACTCCCACTCCAGGTGATAAAGGCCAGCAGCGTGACGGATTTTAAGAGAAAATGGGATACTCACATGGGATCTTTAAGAGAGTAAATTCAGGGGAGGGGATACTTGGAATGGGCAGACTTGGTGGGCTATAGCCCTTTTCTGCTGCTTTTTTCTATGTTTCTATGTTTCTATGTTTCTACTGTTAAAATGGTCTGTTGTTCTGAAGATTGAAGGGTGGCCAATGTAATGCTGATTTTTAAAAAGGATTCCAGGGGTGATCTGGAAAATTATGGATTGGTAAGCTGGACTTCAGTTGCGGTAAAATTATAGAAACTATTAAAATGAATAAAAATACTGAACACCACGTGCATACAATTTTTTTCTCATATCAGCAACAAGTTCTAAAAAAAAAATTTTCATGTGAGCAACAAGTTCTAAAAATCAACAATTTTCCAGATCTGCAAGTATTTTTGTGAGCAACCATGTAAAATCTGTGAGCAATACTGCTAGAATATATGAGCAATTGCTCACATGCTCACCTTAGAGCAGGGTTGTCAAAGAACCCTCCTCGAGGGCCGCAATCCAGTCAGATTTTCAGGATTTCCCCAATGAATATGCATGAGATCTATTAGCATACAATGAAAGCAGCGCATGCAAATAGATCTCATGCATATTCATAGGGGAAATCCTGAAAACCCGACTGGATTGCGGCTCTCGAGGAGGGACTTTGACACCCCTACCTTAGAGGGAACGTAGCTGAACACATAGACAAACATGATTTAATAGGACAGAGTCAGCATGGATTTAGCCAGGGGAAGTCATGTCTTACCAATTTGCTTCATTTCTTTGAAGGCATGAACATATGGATAAAGGTGAACCCATTGATGTAGTGTATCTAGATTTTTCAGAAAGCTTTTCATGAAGTCTCTCATGAGAGACTCCTGAGAAAATTAAAATGCCATGGGATAGGAGGCAATGTTCTGTTGTGGACTAGGAATTGGTTAATAGATAGACAACAAAGGGTAGGGTTAAATAACCATTTTTCTCATTGAAGGAGGGTGAATAGTGGAGTGCTACAGGGATCTGTACTGGGACTACTGCTATTTAACATATTTATAAATGACCTGGATATTGGAATGATAAGTGAGGTGATTAAATTTGCAGATGACACATAACTATTCAGAGCTCTTAAACCATAAACAGACTGAACAATTGCAGGAAGCCCTTAGGAAAGCTGGACATCCAAATGGCAGATGAAATTTATTATGGACAAATACAAAGTGATGCACATTGGGAAGAATAATTCAAATCATAGTTACTTGATGCTGGGGTCTACCTTAGGAGTCGGCACCCAAGAAAAAAACTCTAGGTGTCATTATAGACTGAAGTTTTTTGTCCAATATGCAGTGGCTGCCAAAAAAGCAAACAGGATGCTAATAAGTGGTTGCCAATCGTGTGTCAATCATGTGACAGCGCCATACAGAGTCTCGTGCCTCCGGGAAAGATAGGCACCGGAAATTTAGGCCAGGGATTTCCAGGCCTACATTTCTGGTCGCTATCTTTGTCATGAATCACAGCTACATAGGTGTTTTAGGCCACCTAACACCAATTCTGGCATTAGCCTCGACCTCAATGGCATTAGGTGGCCTAAAGTGCCTACAGAGGCACAATTCTGGTGCCTTGAAACTCAGTTAAAAATGTTTAAATGACATTTTTTACTGAGCTTGGGCGCCTAAAAAATTGAGAATGCGGGCCCTAATGTGCAATTCTTTCATTACGGCTCTCTAAATCTTGTCCATCATTGGCAGATGTGTATGGTGAATGGTGGCAACTAAGCAGAAAAGTAATAATAGAACATGTTTCACACATTATTTTCATTTTTTTTATTCATTACAATATCTTCATTTAAACAAACATAGAGGCAATACTTTTCATTTAACCTTCATACTTGCACATGTAGCACTTTCTCTTTACAGAGTCTACAACTTGAAAAGTATACACATAATTAACATTAATGTGAGCAGTTATAAAATACATCTATGTACTAACAAATATTGAATTACAGTCTGTATTGTATGCCTTTTCGCATTAAAACAATGTCACATTTTTTAAGGTCAAATTGCCTCACTTTTTTCGAGGTCTACACTGGATAATAACGATCTTTACTGAAACATAATTGCTTAATTATCATCACTTTTTTTGTTGTTTTCATTTTGGAGTATCAGGGCAATTTAAAATTCATTTCATAAGCATTGTGTTTACTGTATTATTAAAAATAATTTTATTAAGGAAATGGCATTTTACTAACCACAGATAAATCTTTTTTCTACAGCTGTGTTTTTCCCTGGTGAATCATCAGAATGTGACAAACATGATGAACTCCATTCCTGTATCAAGGGAAATTATAAGCCTAAATATAATAATGCTAGGTGAGGGATAAGTACATAAGCAGGGGAGCAAATATGGTTTTATTGTTAAACATAGTTTAGGTTATTTTTATGTTCTATGTGCAAATAATGTAAATTAGCAATTGTAGGGGAAGGTATAAATACTTCCTTATAATCCAGGAGACTCTGTTATAGGGAATATAACTCATGCAAAGTATGCTTGTGACCTTATTGATGACTTATCTGAGGCCACTGCCAAATTACCAAGGGATCCAATACAGGCATGAAAAGCTAGCATGTGTTTCTGAATTAGACAACAGAAAAGGTCTTTAAAGTTTCTGCAGTGCATTAATCCTCCTCTAAATGGGTTTGTACCTTTGATTTGAGCTCAGCTTTTCTTCTCTGAGCCCACAGTTAAGCGAGCCAATTCAGATCATAAAACGAATCTTTAGTAAATATGCACCAGCTGACAATCAGGTGCATACATACATGAAGGTGCTCAAAAGCATGTATGCCACCCTGCTACTAATGGAGCAGCAATGGTTGCCTATTTACAGGCTTAAATACAAGATTTTAATTTTAATCCATTGTGTCGTCACCTAGATCTCCTTATTTATCTTTCAGACCTGCTCATCCTTAATGCCATTCTCTAATCCCCTCTGATCATTCTAGCAGAATCTCTTTGTTCCCCTTTGATGAGAATCGGATTAAAGTCCATCCAGCATAGTGCCTTCAGCTACCGTGCACCTTTCCTATAGAATTCCTTGCCCTTGGAACTGAAAACAGGAAATTCGTATCTAAGGTTTAAAGTTGGAGAAAAGCTTTGGCTACTCACTGGTATCTTGGTAGCAGGTAGAGAAACTAAGACAGTTGTGATGTCTGTTTTTAGCTCCTTGCCTCTCCATTTTCACCTTGAATGTGTACATGCTCTTTGCTTCTTTCCAAATCTGCAGTCGGAACATTCCAGTCCATATCAGGAAGGTTGAAATCTAGTAACATCACTTTCGCTTTCAGTCTCAGTTTTTGGATGACCGCAATCAGTTCTTTGTCCAGCTGCTCCTTTTGTATCCTAGATGACCCCTTTGTGTTGTCATCCCTTGGGGCTAGGTGGGTACCTAGCATGGAGTGCAACACCATGTTTGGTTCCAGATGATCTCAGCCAACTACCTTCTATCCCTTTCTCCATTCACCCCAATACAGGGAGTCTATCAGGCTAATTACTGGCTAAAAGAAAAAAAACTCTAGGTGTCATTGTAGACTGAAATTTTTTATCCAATATGCAGTGGCTGCCAAAAAAGCAAACAGGATGCTAATAAGTGGTTGCCAATCGTGTGTCAATCCCAGAGTGCCCTGTACTGCTTGGCTTAGTGCTGAATCAGAGGGGCGGGTCTCAGGGAAGAGTATTTCTACCCAGGCTTGACTCATAGAGAGGTCCCAAGAGAAAGGAGAGATCTGAGCTAGACACAAGTTGGCTAAGGAAAGCCAAGCTTTATTATAATGTGTGAGGCAAATGAACAAATTAAAAGTTATTGCATAGAATTGAGTGTGTGTTTTGACCTTCCTAAAAATACAGGCCACCCTACCCCACAAGGTGGTCTGTTACCTATGTTGATTCTGGCTGTTTTTTTTAAGCTTCTGGTTTTCCCGCTGAGCCTCTCTTAATTCCCATTTGAGGAGGGTCAAGACACACACACAATTCTATGGAATAACTTTTATTCCGTTCATTTGCCTCACACATTATAATAAAGCTTGGCTTACCTCTGATTCTGCATCTTAAACTTAAACTTTCTATACACTGAGGAAGCCTTTTTCCACTGTTCAATCAACCCCTCACAAAAATCCCGCTAACTGTTTCAAGTTTTATTTAAATTTGATGAGTCGCTTATTATATACTAAGCGAGTAACAGTAAAGTGTAAAATAGATCTAGAGTTCATTGTACAGCATTAAAAGGGGTTAAAAACAGACTGACAAAACAGACAGACTCGGATATATAGGGGAAAAAAAGAAAGAAAGGGAGATAGTTACAAAATTAATATTTTTCACAATTAAAAAGAAAGGAAAAAGCCAAATAAGGAAAGAACATGAGGAGCGGGATTAAGATTATTAAAGATGAATTATTTAAAGATTAAATGCATCTCTAAAAAGAAAAGTTTTTAAATTATTTTTGAATCTGCTGAGATCTTTAGCTTCTCTTATATATAAAGGCAGGGCGTTCCAGGTTTGAGGGGCCATCACTGAATATATATCGTGACGTCTGGTTCCAATAATTTTCAAAGAAGGAACCATTAGCAACCCCTGAGTTGTGGATCGGAGAGAACGTGTCGTATTGTATGGGATTAGCAACCAATCTATAAATTGAGGTTCATTGGTAGATAGTGTTTTCAGTGGCGTACCAAGGAGGGGGCGGGAGGGGCGATCCGCCCCGGGTGCCAGCCCTGAGGGGGTGCTCCCGGCCTTGCCGTTCAGTCCCCCCCCCCACCCCCGAAGGACCGCTTGCCCCACTGACCTTCCTGCACCACCTGTGAAGCAGCCTGCAGCAGGATCGCGACATCAGCGATCCCTGAGCTGCTTGGGCGCTGCTTCCTGCGCCACGGTCCCGCCCCTCCTCTGACGTCAGAGGAGGGGCGGGACCGCGGCGCAAGAAGCAGCGCCTAAGCAGCGCAGGGATCGCTGACGTCATGATCCTGCTGCAGCTGCTTCATAGATGGTGCAGGAAGGTCAGTGGGGCGAGCGGTCCTTCGGGGGTGGTGGGGGGGGACTGAACGGCAATGCCGGGAGCATAGGTAGTGCTGCTTCATAGGTGGTGCGGGGAGGCCAGGGGGCGAGCGGTCCTTCGAGGTGGGGCGGGCGGGCAGGCAGGCAGGCTTTCAAGGGGGAGGGGGGTGACAGGCAGGCAGGCCTTCAAGGGGGGACAGGCCTTCAAGGGGGGGGGACAGGCAGGCCTTCAAGGGGGGAGGCAGGCCTTCAAGGGGGGGACAGGCCTTCGGGGGGGGTGCAGACCATCAAGGGGGGCAGGCAGGCCTTCAAGGGGGGGACAGGCCTACAAGGGGGTGGGACAGACCTTCAAGGGGGGGACAGGCCTTCGGGGGGGTGCAGGCCTTCAAGGGGGGACAGGCCTTCAAGAGGGGGACAGGCCTTCAAGGGGGGGACAGGCAGATAGGCCTTCAAGGGGGGGACAGGCCTACAAGGGGGTGGGACAGGCTTTCAAGGGGGGTGCAGGCCTTCGGGGGGTGCAGGCCTTCGGGGGGTGCAGACCTTCAAGGGGGTGCAGGCCTTCAAGGGGGGGACAGCGGGGGGGGTGCAGGCCTTCGGGGGGGCTTAAGACCTTCAAGGGGGTGCAGGCCTTCAAGGGGGGGACAGGCCTTCAAGGGGGGGGACAGGAATGCAGGCCTACAAAGTGGGGACAGGCCTACAAGGGGGGGGGACAGGCCTTCAAGGGGGGGACAGGCCTTCGGGGGGGTGCAGGCCTTCGGGGGGTGCAGACCTTCAAGGGGGGGGACAGGCCTTTAAGGGGTGGACACGCAGGCAGGCCTTCAAGGGGGGGGGACAGGCCTACAAGGGGGGAGGACAGGCCTTTAAGGGGGGTGCAGGCCTTCAAGGGGGGACAGGCAGACTTTTAAGCGGGGACAGGCCTTTGGGGGGGACCCTGGTTTAGAAGTACACGGAGGGAAGGGGGTGTTCAAAGAGACGTGCATATGCCAAACTTTGGGGGGGGGAGGAAGAAATAATGGGTCTGAAAATAGAGGAGAGGGAGAGAGATGATGGACCATGGGATTTAGGGAGGGAAGGAACAGAAAGGGAGAGAAATTGGACACAAGGGATGGTGTGGAGGTGGGATAGAGATACTGGATAGGAGGGTAATTGGGAAAAGAAAGGGAGAGATGGTGGACTCTGGGGTGGTGGGGAAGGAGGGAGAGCTGCCGGATGAAAGGGTAGTTAAGAAAAGGTGGATCTGTGGAGGGAGATGAAAAAAAGGAAAGATACCAGACTTACTGGGGAGGGAAGGGAAATGGAAAGGGAGGACAGAGTTGGCAGATGGATGGTTAGCATGCAGAAAGAAGGAGACCCTGGCAAGCAAGTTATCAGAAGAAAACCAGAGCCTTGGACCAACAAGGTTTGAAATATAACCAGACAACAAAAGGTAGAAAAATTAATTTTATTTTCTGTTTTGTGATTATAATATGTCAGATTTGAAATGTGTATCCTGCCAGAGCTGGTGTTGGACTGCAAACGTGAGCTAGGATTTAACAGAGAGAGGAAAAGTCCTTTTTGTTTCTTTATTTTATTTACACCACAGCGCCAGTGTGGTTAGGAGAAGCCAAAGGGGGTGAAAAAGCTATAAAACCCACCAGGAGTTTTGAAAAAAATCACCCAACTGGGCAGGAAAATCGAATTGAAAAACCAATTCAATAGGGCTGAATCGAATCAAAAATTTTTTTTCCTGTATCTGGCAGCATTAGTTTGCGCTACTGTCTTAGACTTTAGGACCTGGGATTGGGGAGAGATGGCATCCTCAGTACTTTATAATGCAAGTGAAACGAGGATTTGGTCAGACTTTTGAAGGGTCTGCAGAAAAAAAATATTGTATAGGCCGGGGACATGAGACAGCAGGAAATGGGAACTTTTCTTCCTTCTATTTTTGTGAATGGA
Source organism: Geotrypetes seraphini (assembly GCF_902459505.1). Taxonomy (NCBI): domain Eukaryota; kingdom Metazoa; phylum Chordata; class Amphibia; order Gymnophiona; family Dermophiidae; genus Geotrypetes; species Geotrypetes seraphini. Next base: position 445,444,603 of record NC_047084.1, on the reverse strand, counting down.
AAGGCTGAGGATATCAGAGAGTTCAGTTAAAATATGTGCTTTATAAGAAAATATAATAATGTGTTTTATAAAGTTTATAGCATAGCTGGCCTACCCAGTGAGGTGTTCCTAGTGGTGATGGTGGCAGCGTGTCAATGTGTTGAGAGGAAGAGGTGGTCTGGGAAATTCTGCTGAGCAAACTCCGGGCCCATTTCCACCCCCCAGTTAGTCCACTCCACTCAACTGGTTCACACACTGAGTGGGTCTTTGGGTGTTGTTTTGGATCTCTTCCAGTGGTTTATCTCCTTCTGGTCCAAGGAAGGAAACTTTGTTATCCTTAGCATTGACCTACAGAATATGTTTGTAACAGCGCTGCTTGTGTGGCATTAGGCTATGTAGTGATCGAAAGAAAAAAACAGACCTTTGCACATTTTTGCACTATATGGTGGGTGTATGAGGAGATTCACATTTCCTGCACAGCTAAGTCCATGTGAAGTTACCTTGTGCTGTATTTGACATCTAGCAAGGTCTCTGTTTGAAAGGAAAGATCTAAACTTAAAAATGAAGTGGCCAGAAGTTATGGTAAAAGCAGATAGTGTAGCTGGTTTTAAGAAAGATTTGGACAAATTCCTGGAGGAAAAGTCCATAATCTGTTATTAAGACATGGGGGAAGTGTCTGCTTGCCCTGGATCGGTAGCATGGAATGTTGCTACTCTTTGGGTTTTGACCAGGTATTAGTGTCCTGGATTGGCTACCATGAGAATGGGCTACTGGACATGATGGACCATTGGTCTGACCCAGTTAGGCTATTCTTATGTTATGTTCTCATCTGTAGGGGCCTTTGTTTTCACTTCTTATTTTAATGTATTTTTTTTCTGGGAACTTATCAGTGTTTTTTATAATGGGAACAAAAATGGAAGAGAATTAATGTGTGTGGGATGAGGGGGTAACTAATTTCTTCAGCTAAATAATTCAATCCACTTCAAACAGACATAGGAGAACTCACGCACCATTCACACACCCTCCAACCAAAAACGTCAAAAGAAAAAAACTGTTCGACAACCTCCTAGCCATTCGAGCTGCAACACTCGACCCCCAACTCTACAACCAATTGACATCGACCACAGACTGCAAAACCTTCAAAAAGAAATAAAAACCCTTCTATTCAAAAAACACATAAAACCGAACTAACACAATCAGAACTGTCCCAAGCATCACCTGCAACTACTCCATATGTACTTCTGATGTCATGACAATTCAGACATAATTTATGTTATGTTATGTTATGTTTGGAATATAAGAAAATTTTCACTGCCTGTTTCTATTCTGACCATTTATTCCGTTTCATGGTCATTACAAAAATTATTTTTTTACATGGGGGGGTGTCAAAAATTGATGGGCCCCGGGTGCCACATACCCTAGGTACGCCACTGAGTGTTTTAAATACTAAAAGCAAAATTTTATAGGTTATGCGTTGATTAATGGGAAGCCAATGTGAGTCAATCAAAAAGGGAGTTACATGATCAAATTTTTTTCCATTATGAATAATTTTAACTGCAGTATTTTGAATTATTTGTAAGCGTTTCTTTTCCTTTTGTCCTTTCAGAACAATTGGAAACAATTGTGAACATCGCAAACAATGTCTAAGTGGCATTCAACGATAACACTGAGACTGACCCAATTCCTCTTGTAAGACAGTAAAAGACTTAAACTTGCCATCAGACAGAAGCTGTTCTTGGAGGTTTGCTCTTTCAAAGAAACTGCACTAGTTTAGTCTCAATTTTCTTATAAAATGTAACCAAAAAAAACATCAGCACCATGCTTAGCATATAATTGATTTTTGGCGCCAGTACCATTTTTATTGCCTCCAATCTACCCATCATGACAAGTACAATGGAGACTAGTTATGACCAACATAGCTTCCCTACTGAGCTCCAATGTATTCGCTACAGTAGCTCCAAACCATGCCCTTAAATACAGTGGTACCTCGGTTTACGAGTATAATTTGTTCCAGAAGCTTGCTCGAAATCCAAAGCACTCATATAGCAAAGGAAATTTCCCCATAGGCAATAAAAGAAACTCAGACGATTCGTTCCACAACCCAAAAGGTTTGCTATGGTTGCCCAGAGGTGGGTACCAGCTCGGATGATGCCCGGGTGCTGCAACCCCTTCAGCAGGGTGACTTCCTTCAGGTGGCCAGGCACTGGCAACCCTCGGGGTTCCTGTACAGCTGCCCTCCCATTTCAGGGCGATGCCTCTGCTGTCTGCCAGCTCAGGCTCAGGTCCCGCTGCCAAGCTCTCAGCTCCCAAAATAAGCTGTCTGCCATCCCGATAAATGATCACATAGACACGTGTCACATGTAAGCACATACAACGTCGATGAGCGTGGCACAGCGCTCATCAATGTTGTACATGCTTACACGGGATGCACACCTACACGATGGTTTATCGGGACAGTGGATGGCTTAAATTGAGAGCTGAGTGCTCGTTTATTGGGACAGCGCTCGTTTTGTGAGGTAAGATTTGCGGGAGTGTTTTGCTCATCATGCAAAACACTCACAAACTGCGTTACTCGCAAACTGAGGTTTGACTGTACCTAAGTGTTGAGGCTGTCCAAATTAAAGACAAATCTCCAAGATGCCCTTCATGCGCAAGAACATTGAGAGGCATCACTTCTGATTTCTTCCAGTTTTTCTTATACTCTGAAATTACAGAAAACATCTCTATTAGAGAAAATAAATTATGCAGCGACTCTGGTGTCAAATACAAGAGCAAATCATGGGCATAAGCAGATAGCTTGCAATGAGCCTCACCCATGTGCACACCCTCTATCACCGCAGAAGCAAAGGTTCCAAAGTCAAATTGACAACAGAGGTGAGAGGGTAGCCCTGATTTGTATCCTGATATAATTCAAACCTCATAGATAAAACCCCATTTGAAAATACCTGTGCAGAAGGAGAAATGTACAACAGGTGTACCATTGCCACAAAGTTCCCACCTAGTCCAAATCTCAATGCAGGCAGAGCTGAATAACTGCTCCAAACACCAGAAACACCTAAAAAGGGACAAAAAATACACCGAATAATAAATTGTGGAGAGCAGCACAAACACATTCCTGCAGGCACGCGTGCAGAAGGGAAAAACTGTAGGTGGAGCTAAGGAACCCAGTGAAGTACATGGTTCTGATCTCGTGGCTGTCACACGACTAAAGGCTGAGCCCTGCACTGTGCGTGGATGAACTATCCAACAAGCAATTTAAGAGTACATATGTTGCATTTCACTTGCTCTGTTCTGGTTATCGTGTAATTTAACAATTGTCTTTAATTTTTGATTCACCGTTGCTGTTATTTAGAAGTAGAGGAAGGACCCTCAATTCTGCAAAAATTACTAAGAGAAAAGATATGCAAAGAATATTACAGGAGATTAAAACCAATATTGAGAAGGGCTTTAACAGTACAGAAAAAGATAAATCCGTTAATCAGCTTGCAGTTCTACTATACAATTGGATACTTTCCAGGATTTTTTGTAATAGAGAAGTAATATTATTTGATTTTCCCTTTAATAATGAATTTCATAGCCATCCTCAGAATAAATTATTGTACCTCTGTCTAGACTATCATGTAACCATTCCCAGAATTGAAAAGTTTTCCAAATGAGTCAAAGAGGTCTAGCTTTCTTATGAGCATTGTAGATCCCTTTTTCCACAGTGGCTATGATGTGAAAGACTTCCAAACACTCACTAACAGCTGAGGAATTTTCACTTTTCCTGGTCACACAGCACAATTAAGACAAGATTGGGATATTTCCGTTGAACCTGTGCATATCTTATTTGTAGTAGTATTACTATGGTTAGAGGTCCATATTAACTAGACAGATGTACCCTATCAAAATATTGGTCGGTGTGTTGCTGTGATTCTGGCAAACAGTGCTACCACAGTCAATAACACATAACCACTACTTCTGGTAACTTTGAATCTAATACAGATGTTCATTTCTGCTTCTGGTTTTGTCTTCTGCTCAAATGGTGGCTGTTCTATTGTGATTTAATGTGCAATTGCTAATTTTCAATGTGTCATACCAGGACGATCAATACATTTCTATACTGCAATTTCATGGAATTAGTCAAGTGAAAATTGCTCATTATTGAGTATGGTACAAAACAAAGAAAAGAAACCAATAAACCAAAAAAAAAAAAAAACCCTGCATGTTCCATAAAATGATTTATAGCACTAACCCTGTGACTCATCTGACTCATCTGACAAATCCATTAGTCATTTGGATATCTATTCCCCAACATCTAGATTTAGATGTTGGCATTATGGATTGGATAAGAAGGTTGTTCTATAAATATTGATTGATAGACAAGTCTCCCAGGGAGGGTAGCCTTTTTGATGTGATTAGCATGCAAGAGAAAATTAGAATAAATTAAAAAAAAAAATGTAGAGACAGGAGTTACGAGTGATACAGTTACATTAATTTCATTCAAAAGGTTAGTTTATTATTAACTTGCGGAGGTTAATTTCTATGATACAGATCCTAATGTTTGGGATTCATAATGCAGCATTCAGTATACAGAGAGTTTGGAGAGAATCCAGCTAATAGGAAGGCACTGGGACAGTGGTGTAGTAAGGGTGTGCAGAGGGGGGTGTCCACCTCGGGCACAGCACCTCTTCTCCTCTCCTTGCCACGCACGCCCCCCTTGCTTTCCCCATACCTTTTTTTACTTTCCCGACGTGAGGTCACTGCCCGCGTCAGCATCGGCGCTCTCTCCAATGTCACTTTATGTCCCTGGTGGTCTTTGAGGGGGTCGTTGGGGGCAGGAGTGAAGGTCACTCGCTTCTGCCCCTTGCGGCCACTAGAAGAAAATGACTGCCCTCACAGTGCTACAAAAGTATCGCGAACTGCTGTGAGAGATCATGGCAATTATTTTCTTGTAGCAGCTTCAAGGGTCAGGAGCAAGTAGGGCTGCCATATTTAACGATGAACAAACTCAGATGCATGGCCCCGCCCCTCCTAAAAGTCTTTTTTTCCCAACCTCCAGGCCACATCTGGAGGGCCTCCAGCATGCGCAGATGCGTGCGATATCATCCACACATGCATGTCAAAGGCCCTCCAGATGCGGTTGGAGCACAGAGCTTTCCAAAACCCGCAAAAACTGCCGGGTTTTGGAAAGTCTGTCCAGGAACCCAGACAGTCCTCTAAAAAGGACATGTCCGGTTTTTCCTGAACATCTAGTAACCCTAGGAGCAAGTGGCTTTCGCTCTTGCCCCCAAAATGACCCCACGGACTACCAGGCACATAAGGCAGGCCCAGAGGGACTGTAACTATGCTGTGGGAAGGGGAGAGTTTGGACCTCCGGGGGGGGGGGGGGGATAAGAGGGAGGGAGATCATTGTGGCATGCTGGGATGGGAGATGGAGTGGACTTTAAACAAAACAAAAAGAAAAGTTATGCAGCTGCCAGCCAATATTTAGTGCTGGCACCTGCATAGCTAAGTGACCTCATTTAGGATAGCACTGTGCTCCTCCTTAACACCTCCCCCTGTACCACCCCGACCTGTCCACTTTTTTTGTAAGCAGTCAGAAGCAATATTCAGCGGCACTGCCCAGTTCAGAGCTGCTGAATATCAGGGGTTAGGTGAAATTCAGAACATTGGCCAGCTTAGTCAAGCGGCCAAATGGGCCATTTAAATAGCTGGTCTGTGTTTGACTGCTATAAATTTAGCTGGCCAGTGCTGAATAGTGCTGCCTGATTCAGGAAAAAAGTTTTCGATTCAATTCAATTTTCCTGCCCAATTGGATGGGTTGTTTTTTTTTTTTCAAACATTCTGGTAGGTTTATTTTATAGCCTCTTCACCCACTCCACCCCCTTTGCCCTCTCCTACCCACACTGGCACTGTGGTGTGAACAAAATAAACAAACAAAAAAGACTTTTCCTCTTTCTGTTAAATCCTAACTCACATACCAGCTCTGGTAGGATACATATTTCATATCTGACACATTGTAATCAGAAAACAGAAAATAAAATTAGTTTTTCTATCTTTTGTTGTCTGGTCATTATTCAAACATCTTCTGATAACTCATTTGCCAGGCTCTCCTGCCCATTTGTCGTTTTCTTCTTTCTCCGTGCTAACCATCCATCTTCCATCTATGTCCTCCCCTTCCGTTTCCCTCCCTCCCCTGGAGGTCTGGCATCTTTGCTTTTTTTCATCTCCATCCCCGCAGCTGCAGCGATGGACCCCACCATCCCCAGATCCAACATTTCTGCTTTTCTCAAATACTATTTCACCCAGCATCTCTCCCTTCTTCCCTACCACCCCAAGGGTCCACCAGCTCTTCTTTTCTCTTCCCAACTACCCTCCTATCCAGTATCTCTATCCCCGTCTTGTGTCCAACTTCTCTCCCTTTCTGTTCCTTCCCTCCCTAAATTCCATTATCCACCATTTCTCTCCCTCTCCTCTATTTTTAGATCCATTATTTCTTCCATCCCTCCCCCATCTCCCCTCTCTCCCCATCTCCCCTCTCCATGATCTCCCCCAAGTCCATCTTCCCCCCTCCACCAAGTTCATCTCTCCCATCCATCTTCTCCCCATCTCTCCTTCTCCAGTCCACCAACTCTCCCAAATCCATCTCCCCTATCCTCCTCCCTCTACCTTTATTTTAATGTTAAAACTTGGTGGCAGTAGTGATTTAGCGATCTATAGAGTTCTCCTGCCGCCACTCCTTGCGTCTTCTCTCCATTGTGGCCACCCCTCAGTGAAAACTTCCTGTTTCCGCTTGGGCGGCCGAATGGAGAGAAGACACCTGGAGTAGTAGCAGGGTAGTGAATCGCATTTGCTACCGCCGCTTATGCCTGGAATAGAAAGGTAGATGCGGCCAGGGAGGAGAAGAGAAATACTTCTGGTCAAGAAGGAGCAAGCCAACCAAAATAAAAATCACCTTGCTGCCGCCGATCCGCACACAGAGGTCTGCTTGGCAGCAGAGAGGGAAAGCCCAAATGGGTCTGTAGCAAGGGGGCCGACTTGAATTGGTGAGTTCAGTTTTTTTAAAAAAACAAATTGATTCAAATCGATTCACCCAAAGTGAATCGGTGAATCGATTCGAATCGGAAATTGGGCAGCACTAGTGCTGAATATCAACATGGTGGCTAAGTTTTTAGTGGCCAAAAATGGACCAGATATTCAGTGCTGGTCACTGGAAATGGCCCGGCATTAGATATCTGAGCTCAGTGCTGACCACAGGAGTCAGCCTAGCTAACTCCCGCGGGCTAAATATCATGCCCAGAGTCTATATGCTCTTGTTTCCATACTGTTCTGGAGCTACAATGCAAGCCTGTATAAAATGCTGTGTCTCACAGAAGCTGGCATTGTTGAAGGCAATAGGAGCATTGCAACAAAACTATGTCAAGGGAAACAGTGAAAGTTGAGGACGAGGGTGTAGATGGGCTGGAGAGCACAGTTACTTACCGTAACAGGTGTTAAACAGGGACAGCAGGCAGATATTCTTAACGCATGGGTGACGTCACCGACGGAGCCCTCGGTACGAACCTTTTTAACTAGAAAGTTCTAGTTGGCCGCACCGCGCGTGCGCGAGTGCCTTCCCGCCCGACGGAGGAGTGCGTGGTCCCCAGTTAGGATAAGCCAGCTAAGAAGCCAACCCGGGGAGGTGGGTGGGACGTAAGAATATCTGCCTGCTGTCCCTGGATAACACCTGTTACGGTAAGTAACTGTGCTTTATCCCAGGACAAGCAGGCAGCATATTCTTAACGCATGGGTGACCTCCAAGCTAACAAAGAGGGAGGGGGGATGGTTGGCCATTATGAAAATAAATTTTGTAACACAGATTGGCCGAAGTGTCCATCCCGTCTGGAGAAGGCATCCAGACAGTAGTGAGAAGTGAACGTGTGAACTGAGGACCAAGTGGCTGCCTTGCAGATTTCCTCGATGGGCGTGGAACGGAGGAAAGCCACAGAAGCAGCCATAGCTCGGACTCTGTGGGCCGTGACAGCACCTTCCAGTGAGAGACCGGCCCGAGCATAACAGAACGCAATACAGGCAGCAAGCCAATTGGAAAGCGTCCGTTTGGAGACAGGACGACCTAGACGGTTAGGGTCGAAGGACAAAAAGAGCTGAGGGGATGAGCGGTGAGCCCTGGTACGATCAAGGTAGTATGCAAGGGCACGCTTACAATCCAGCGTGTGCAACGCCTGTTCCCCAGGATGCGAATGAGGCTTAGGGAAGAAGACGGGCAACACAATGGACTGGTTGAGGTGAAAAGCCGAGACCACCTTGGGAAGGAATTTAGGATGGGTACGCAGAACCACCTTGTCATGGTGAAAAACAGTGAATGGTGGATCGGCGACCAGTGCATGCAGTTCGCTAACCCTCCTGGCAGAGGTGATGGCAATTAGGAAAAGCACCTTCCAGGTAAGAAGTTTGAGCGAAGTTGTGGCAAGAGGCTCAAACGGAGGTTTCATGAGTGCTGATAAAACCACATTTAGGTCCCAGACGACAGGAGGAGGCTTCAGAGGTGGTTTGACATTGAAGAGACCTCTCATGAACCGGGAAACCAGTGGATGAGCCGTGAGAGGTTTTCCGAGGATAGGCTCGTGAAACGCAGTGATGGCACTGAGGTGGACTCTGATGGAGGTAGATTTGAGGCCAGCATTGGATAGCGAGAGCAAATATTCCAGTACAGTTTCCACCGCTAAAGAGGTGGGTTCATGATGATGCCGTAGACACCAGGAGGAGAACCTGGTCCACTTCTGATGGTAACATTGGAGGGTGGCCGGTTTCCTGGAGGCGTCCAATATGAGGCGGACAGGCTGAGATAGATTCTCTGGAGAGGTCAGCCCGAGAGAAACCAAGCTGTCAGGTGGAGCGAAGACAGATTGGGGTGCAGTAGAGATTGATGCTGCTGCGTAAGTAGAGTAGGAAACACAGGAAGAGGAATGGGCTCCCTGGAGCTGAGTTGGAGTAGGAGGGAGAACCAGTGTTGTCGAGGCCACCGAGGGGCGATGAGAATCATGGTGGCGTTGTCCTTGCGGAGTTTGGACAAGGTCCGCAACATCAGCGGAAGTGGAGGGAAGGCATACAGGAACCGATCCCTCCAATCGAGCAGGAATGCATCCGGGGCCAGACGATGAGGAGAGAAGAGTCTGGAACAGACTGCCGGGGGCAGCTGATGATTGTGAGGTGCTGCAAAGAGGTCCACCTGCGGAGTGCCCCAGCGAGCAAAGATGGAGTGTAGAGTTGGAGGGTCCAGCGTCCACTCGTGAGGTTGAAGGATGCGGCTGAGATTGTCGGCCAGGGAGTTCTGTTCGCCCTGGATATAGACAGCCCTGAGGAAGAGATTGCGGGCCGTGGCCCAGGTCCAGATGCGTAGAGCTTCCAAACAAAGGGGGCGAGATCCGGTGCCGCCTTGCTTGTTTATGTAGTACATGGCGACTTGATTGTCTGTGCACAGGAGGAGAACCTGAGGACAGAGAAGATGCTGGAAAGCCCTGAGGGCGTAGAACATGGCTCTGAGTTCCAGGAAATTGATGTGATGTCGACGCTCCTGTGGGGTCCAAAGTCCCTGGGTGCATAGATCTCCTAGATGCGCTCCCCACGCATAGGGGGATGCATCCGTGGTGATGATCGTAGAGTGAGGGGGTAGATGAAAGAGCAGACCCCTGGAAAGATTTGAGGAGTTCAACCACCATTGGAGAGATTGCTGAAGAGATGATGTTACAGAGATGGGATGAGAAAGAAGATCCGTAGTCTGTGACCATTGGTTGGCGAGAGTCCATTGAGGTGTGCGGAGGTGGAGACGCGCCAGAGGAAGGACATGTACTGTCGAGGCCATTTGCCCCAGGAGGACCATCATCTGTCGGGCAGGAATGGAGGAATGTCTGAGCACCTGACGACAGAGATGGAGCAGAGTCCACTGACGATTGGAGGGAAGAAAAGCCCTCATTAGTGTGGTGTCCAGAACAGCTCCGATGAATTGAAGTCGCTGGGTGGGAAGCAGATGCGACTTGGGGTAGTTGATCTCGAACCCCAGGAGGTGGAGGAGAGAGATGGTGTGATGAGTAGCCTGTAGCACAAGTTGAGATGTAGGTGCTTTCACCAACCAATCGTCCAAGTAGGGGAACACCTGGAGGTTGTGAGACCTGAGGAAGGCCGCTACTACAATCAGACACTTGGTGAATACCCTGGGTGATGAAGCGAGGCCAAAGGGTAACACTTTGTACTGATAGTGGCGATGGTGTACCTGGAACCGCAGGTAGCGGCGTGAATTCGGATTGATTGGGATGTGAGTGTAGGCCTCCTTGAGGTCCAGGGAACATAGCCAGTCGTGTTGAGAAAGAAGAGGGTAGAGCGTGGCAAGGGAGAGCATTCTGAACTTCTCCTTGACCAGACACTTGTTGAGGTCCCTGAGATCGAGAATGGGACGGAGGTCTCCCGTCTTTTTGGGTACCAGGAAGTAGCGGGAGTAGAATCCCTGACCCCTTTGTTCTGGAGGTACTTCTTCGATGGCATTGAGAAGGAGGAGGGATTGAACCTCCCTCCGGAGGAGGGGGGTTTGAGATGAGTGTGAAGCAGACTCTACGGGAGGGTTGTCCGGTGGAAGAGTCTGGAAGTTGAGAGAGTAGCCGTGGCGGATGATGTTGAGGACCCACTGGTCCGATGTAATGACCTCCCAACGGCTGGAGAATATGCTGAGACGACCTCCGATTGGTTGTGGAAGAGGTAGTGAAGGTGGAAGACTGGCTATGCCCTGGAGAGAAGAGTCAAAAGGGCTGAGACGGCTTTGCAGGTGGAAGAGGCTTGTTGGGTTGATTGGTCTGAGAACGAGCCTGGGCATGGTGTTGTTGCTGACGGGGCCGCCGAGGTTGTTGAGAAGGCGGATTGAGTGGCCTGGCTGAGAACCTGCGCTGATAAGAGGATTGAGGTCTATAAGGCCGGGCAGGTGGAGCCTTTTTCTTTGGCTTAATCAGAGTGTCCCACCTGGTTTCATGGGCTGAGAGTTTCTGGGTGGTTTTCTCCAAAAAGCTCATCCCCGAGACAGGGGGCGTTGGCCAGACGATCCTGGTGATTGATGTCCAAGTCTGAGACTCTCAGCCAGGCCAGGCGGCGCATGGCTACGGCCATGGCAGAGGCACGGGAGGTGAGCTCGAAGGAATCGTATATCGAGCGGACCATAAATTTTCGCAACTGAAGGAGGCCAGAGATGTGTTGCTGAAAAAGTGGAACCTTGCGTTCCGGTAGGTATTTTTGGAGGGCGGACAGCTGCTGAACCAAATGTTTCATATAAAATGAAAAATGGAATGAATAATTGTTCGCCCTGTTGGCCAGCATGGCATTCTGGTAGAGCCTCTTGCCAAACTTGTCCATGGTCTTACCCTCTCTGCCAGGAGGGGTAGAGGCATAGACACTGGAGCCCTGAGTCTTTTTTAAGGTGGATTCAACAAGAAGGGACTCATGGGGCAATTGAGACTTGTCGAACCCTGGAATAGGGATGACCCGATAGAGGTTGTCCAGTTTACGGGGGGCCCCCGGTACCGTAAGGGGGTTCTCCCAATTTTTGTAAAAGGTCTCCCGTAGGATGTCATGTACGGGGAGCTTGAGGAACTCCTTAGGAGGTTGTTCAAAATCTAAAGCCTCCAGGAAGGCTTGAGATTTTTTTGAGTCGGATTCCAGAGGAAGGGATAAGGCTGCAGACATCTCCCTGAGGAACTTTGAAAAGGAGGACTGCTCAGGTTTTGAGGTGGCATCGGGTGCCGATGGATCCTCATCAGATGAGGAGGGATCCTCCTCGGTACCGGGAGGGGACTCTTCCCATAAGTCAGGGTCCCGGACCTCTGGTGCATGCCGAGACACCGGGGTGGAAGGTGCGGTATGGTGAGTCTTGGATAAAGATTTTCCAGAGCGCACCGAAACGGTACCGGGAGAAGAAGACCGGCATCGATCCCGGTCCCGGGAAGTATGGTGTCCTGCCCGGTCCCGAGGAGGATCCGTCGTGGTATGGGAGTGAACCACCGGATGGGCATGAAGATGCTCAGCCGAAAGAATCGGCATGGAGGTGTTGATAAGTACCGATGGGGTGGATACCGGGGGCTCGGTACGGGGCTCGGGCCGGTCTGGTACCGAAAGGAGCGGTGCCAGGATAGTGGGCAACAGGTGCTCGAGCTGACGCTGTAACTGTTCCTGGAGTTGAACTTGCAAGATGGCCGAAATACGGTCATCTAGGGGTGGCATCGGAACCGCTTTCTTTTGCTTCGGTTCCTTAGATGCCGCTCCACGCCCCGGCGATGAGGAGGCCGATGATGAGGCACTCACCGAAATCGGGGCGGAGCGCTTGCGGGGTCGGCGCGAGGCCGGCAAGGTCGGTGTCGCCACCGTGGCTGGTGGACGCTCGAGGGAAGAGGGAGGCTTCTTAGCCGGCTTACCTGGCGCCAGAGACGCCGATGCGGGGTCGGGCGGCGTCGAAGTAGACGGTGCCGATTTTTGTGGTACCGCTCTCGATGCCGAGGAGTCCATCGTCGACCCGGTGCCGAACAAAAGATTTTGTTGAATTTGTCGGTTTTTAAGCGTCCGCTTTTTAAGAGTGGCACAGCGGGTGCAGGAGTCCGCCCGATGCTCCGGACCCAAACACTGTAACACCAATTGTGTGGGTCAGTGAGGGAGATCGGGCGTGCACACCGCTGGCACTTCTTAAAACCGACCTGCGGGGGCATGAAGGGGAAAACAGCCTCCGCAAAATCGAACCCCGAGGCCTGTATAATGGCAACAGGCCCCGCCGGGGCAAAGTCGAAAAAAGGGAAAAAAAAGCTAAGTTTTTTTTTTTTTTTTACAAATCAAAGAAAAATAAACCCGAAGGCAAAAAAGAAGAAAAAATGGGAAAAAAAGCGCGAGCGGGAAGGCAAAAAGTGATTTCAACGGCCGTTGAAAAAACACACGCGTCTTCTTCGCTCCGCGGAAATGAAGAAACTGGGGACCACGCACTCCTCCGTCGGGCGGGAAGGCACTTGCGCACGCGCGGTGCGGCCAACTAGAACTTTCTAGTTAAAAAGGTCCGTACCGAGGGCTCCGTCGGTGACGTCACCCATGCGTTAAGAATATGCTGCCTGCTTGTCCTGGGATAATAGGTTTTAACAGAGATTTCGGCAGTTGGAACCCAAGCACAGTACCGGGTAGAGCTTTGGATTCTTGCCCAGAAATAGCTAAGAAAAAAAAATTAAAAAATTTAAATTGAATCAGGTTGGGCAGACTGGATGGACCATTTGGGTCTTTATCTGCTGTCATCTACTATGTTACTCTTAGGCTTCCACAGCTGGCATCGGAATTGTTGCTGTTTTCCGGGTTTCGCCATGTCTGGGTAGGTAGAATCGACATTTTAGCCATCGTACTGGCATACTCTGAAGAAAGTCACAGCATGATGACTGAAACGTCAGTTCTACCTACCCAGACGTAGTGAGACTTGAAAAACAGCAACAATCGTACAAACAAGATGTGTATTTGATGTTACAGCAACTTGTGATTTACTGTTGCAGACTGCCAAATCAACTGACAGAATTTCAGAAGAAAATGGAACCCAGAAGTACTGCTCAGTACTGGGTTAAATGCAAATATGAATGAAGATTTTTCACTTTTCCTGAAATATGCAAGACTTCTAAGCTTTTTTTTTTTGTACAAAAGGCAGGATCAATTTTAATCATCAAAGCTGTCCAAATACCTTTCTGTCTGATTTTTTTTTTTCTTAGTTTCAAAATTGGGCAAATGTGCAGCTTTGTAAAGAATTTTCAGTAAACAGTCTTCCCGCCTAGCATCCCAGACACTTTAACCATATCCTTATTCCCTTAAGTCATTTTTTTAGCCTCAGGAAGAAAACAAATATTAGTTTGCAATCCCCTGCTGTAACATAGCAGCTAAAAACACATTGGTTTGTCCTGTGCTTACAGTTTGTATTGGTTTTTCACTTACAAATCCCTAGAGCTTTGGACTGGTTCATATAAGGTGATTTAACATTCCCCATGTCTGAAGAGCTACCAGTGCTGTTCTTCAGAGACAAAATTAACTTTCCAGTTTCTTTGAACCACTGCTAGACTCTATTGATGATGACACAGAGCCCCATCAAAAGCATATTTTGTGTATCTTGATTTCCTGTCACATTTTTTTTTTCTAACATTGAAACGTACACAAATGAGGACCACGAGGTCTAGCCTGCTCAATTTATTTTCCTCTGAAATGCCATATGGATAATTTTGATATCTGTTCTGCCACGTCTCACTCCAAACCTGCTTACATTTATACAGACAATATTGTGTCATTTAGGGCCCCTTTTATAAAGCCTTTTGCAGCCAGGCATATACATTTCGTAGTGATTCTTGCGTGTCAAATGTGATATAGCCTATTCCGTTCCTATGGGCTGCGTCGCATTTGCCGTGCCAGGAACTGAATAGGCTACATCGCATTTGATGCGTAAGAATCACTACCACAGCTTTGTAAAAGGGACCCTTAGTGATTTAAATGACTCAACACTATTTGTATACAGCACCATTTTGCAAAAGTCATGAAAGTCATCACCTAGACATTTTAGCTAGAACCTGTGGCATATTTTACAAATCCAGGACTAAATGTATAAGCCTATTGTGAAATTGACATGTGTCTGCACCCTGACCAAGACATCTTAAAGGCTGTCAAAAATGAACAGCACGTCCAAAATGTATGAATGTAAAAACATTAAAAATGAAGTACTGTATACCCAAGGGTGCCCTAAAAGCTGAAACAGTCCACAAGAAGCCAAGGAAGCATGCCTTGACCCTGTAAGACAGGTACATGGCATCTGTGAGGTCCCTGCAGCATTGCATCAATAGTGGTGATACCAGTGAATCAAATACAAAAACGGGTGTAAACCAATCACATCTGAGAGAGAAGAGTCAAGAGTGGAAGAGGCAGAGGAAGGGGCAAGGGGTACCCATGGATCCATACTTAGGGTTACTATATGACTCCAGAAAAAGGAGGATGGATTAAGTTGTCCGGGTTTTACTTTCATTGCTTTCAAAGGAAGTAAAACCCAGATGTCTCAGTCTGTCATCCTAACTTCCATTGCTTTCTTTTTTTTTCCAATTTTTTTTTAATTCATTTTCAAAATTACATAAAGTGTAAGTATATATTCAGTCACATTAACAATACAGATATCACTTACATTCTATCATTTGTTTATTACATAACTTCTTATCCCTCCCCCTCCCACCCCTCCCTACCACATAACCAATAATCATATAAAACCCGTATGTGTCAATCCACCCTCCTTTTTCTGGAGACACATGGTAACCCTACCCATATGTTCCTTTGACCCTATCCCCAGCCCAGGGCAAGTGTTACTCCAGCTGATGGGACACTAGCTGCAGAGGCCATTCCTGAGGCCTGCAGGTCATGTGGTACCCCTGCAGCCAATGTCTCCCCCTACCCAGCCACCAGTCCTTGCCCTAGATGCCCATGGTGCAGACCATGGGGCCCGTGAGCCACAATGTGTGTGGTCCAGAAGGAGTTTGATGGCAATCTCTACAGTGATCTTCTGACCATCCTCACCCATCACAACAGGATTATGGGCCTCATGATCAGCACTAAGGAGGGGATACAGGCCTAGATACATGCCTTTAAGGGGCCTTTAAGCACCTCCAGGCATGTATCTCAGCTCCACCATCCTAGCACCGCCACCTGCCCAGCTGTAACAACTGGTGCTGCCCCTTCTCACTCCTATGCAATAGCCATCATGCAGTATGGACAAAACATAGTATAATGTACATTTGTCAGTTTATTATGCTGCTACAGATTATCACTGTGCAACAGAGGTTTTGGGGCATGAATTATAGTGGGTGTTCTATAGTGATTTGGGGGTCACTGAATTCAAAACTGACCTTAATTTTTCAGTATAACCCTCTGATCTTTGGCAAAAGAGCATTATAATGCAAAAATTAACATTTTCGCTATATTTTCTAATGATGCTTAAAGCATTCTGTGGGTGACAGGTCAATTGCGCGCAAGACAATCACGCGCAGACATAAACGCACGGACAACTCAGCGCAAAGACAGTAGCGCTCAAACACAATTGCGCGCAAGACAATTGAACACAAGGATATCTACGCGCAAGACAATTGAGCGCAACAACAACTGAGCGCGAGACAATTAAGCGCAAAGATAACTGAGCGCAATGACAATTCGGCGCACCCCTAGATGGCGCCTGGCGAACGAAGGACATGCGCACGTCCAGCACGTTAACACGTGATCACGTCAACACATTTTCAGTATGGTTCCCTTGACTCTTTGCGTTTTCAATATAAATCACGTGAATGCATTTTTGTTACTATGGTTACGTTTCTTCATTAAATATGTCCTCTGAACAGCCCGCCTTCCTTTCGCTGCCTGACCGTGTCCATTATAGGTGAAGATCTGGTTTTGCTAGTGCTTCATCTATAACGAATATTTGTCTAGCGCGGATTTTTCTCGCCTCCGGTGAGAGTGAACATGCATCCACAGTTCTTCATTTACAGGTATGTTTATATTTTCGGTATGTTTATATTTTCGGTTCACACGCGCGGACCGTGTTGTCTCGCGCTCAGTTGTCTGCACGCGATTGTCTTGCGCGCAATTGTCTATGAACCCATTCTGTGATCTCAAATGCAACATGTCACTAAAAATTCATTTTCTCCACTCGCATTTGGATTTTTCCCCGATAATCTTGGTAGTGTTAATGATGAGCACGGGGAAAGGTTTCACCAGGACATTGTTACAATGGAGAAATGATATCAGGGCAGATGGAATTCATTAATGCTGGCTGACTATTGTTGGACATTAATTAGAGATGCTCCTAATCTCATTTATAAACGTACTTCAACAGCATAACGATTCTAGAAAACAATATTTATTGTCAAATAATTTTTATTGAGCTTAACACAGCAAAGATACAGAAGCATACACAGCGATAAGCGAAGCTCAAAATTTCAAAAACACCCACATACCCCTTCCAAACAGAGCACCTCCCCACCCTACCATCCAGTCCCCCTTCCCTCCCTCCCTCCCACCCAGTTCTCACTCCAGCAGCAGAAGTAGGGAAACAGACAAAAAATGATAACGTGGAGTCCAAATCAAGCCAATGAAATATGTACATACAACCGAGGCTAACAATTTAAGAGACGACTCCTAGCCAAAGGAGTCATAGTAAGCCAAAAAAGCTCCCACACCATTTGAAAGAACTGCCCATGAACCAAAGCAAAACCCACCGTGTCTCGGCTTTCACACATCAACGGGGTGATCAAGCAAGTCCTCCAAAGGGAAAGGTCAGGAGCATCCTCCTCCAGCCACTTGACAAAAATACACTTCAATGCTATGATCACAGTCCATTTAAGGAAAGTGTTCGCTCCATGTTGGCAAAGATAGTAAGTGGGGAGAACCCCAAACAAGAGCAAAGGGGAATGGCGAATTGTAATTTTCCAGATGCGCTCCACAAAAGTGAAAATGGTGTCCCAAAAAGACTGAATATGTGGGCATGACCACAACATGTGGCCCAAACTGGCCTTTAGACAGCTACATTTAGGACACTCCGCTGGAAAATAATATTTGCAAGAACTCTTAAATCGGCGCAATGCGTTACATTATGACTTCTCATGCTATAAATATTTGGAGAAAACTGAGGCTATTTTCATACACAGGAGGTAAAATTCTTTAAAATAAACCTCATTTTCTTCTTGCCCCTGAAAAAAAGTTAAAATTTGTTGCACAGTGTTATCTGTACAGTGCACATTCTGTACCTCTTCATGTACATATACCTTGATGTTTTATAAAAGATACACCTGTATACATGTTTCCTCATTTACAAATCTGCAGACCTGTTACCAAATCCTGGGGTAGTCTCTGTTACTTCCCGTCTCCCCTGCCACATCAATGATGGTATACATGCCACCTCCTAAACCACCACATCACAGATGAACACATTCCTCTATTAACATTTTCCTTGTCACTTTGTTAGCACTCAAGTGATAACATCTAATTTGAAAGTGATCGGTTCCCCCATAAATCTGAGACCCCCCAACCCCAACAGTTACAGAGAAACCCAAGAGCTCTTACAATAACCCTATATAACAATCATCGACAACCAACAGGGGCTTCAAAGTGAAAGAGCACTGTCTCATCCCCCTATGCAGAATGTCCCCCAGCAACAGAGAATACAATAGTAAAGGTCAAGCTGTACTATGAGACGTATTGTTGTCAAACCAAGGCGGTGAACATCTGACAGACTAACTCAGGCCCTAGTGTTATCACAATTTTCTGTCTACATTGGGCCCCGGAGGACCAATGAAATGTTCGATATCTCAGTGGGAATCAATCCTGGGACTCCAGGTTTCAATACCAATCTATAACTATTACTCTACAGCTCCAATAACATTAAAGCTCCCCATGTACACATCACAAACCCCCACTCAGTTACATTTATTACATATCGACCCAACCCCTATGTCCCCGCCAACTGCTTTAGAGTACTTTACCTGTATGTACAGGTAGGGTTACTAGATTTTACTTTAGTAAAATCCAGACCCCTAAACCCGCCCTGTTATGTCACAGTCCTGCCCCCAATCCCACCCTAGTTCCACCCCTGCTGCCCGCTCTCATTGGGCAGGAGGGCCTCCGTGCATGAGCAGATGCAACGTGATGACGTCACGTGTACGTGACATCATCGTGTGGCATCTGCGCATGCACGGAGGCCCTCCTGCCTGACGCGATTTCAAGGAAGCTTTTCAAAACCTGGACAAAGTGCTGGGTTTTGAAAAGCCGTACGTACCCCCAGATATATCCTCAAAAAGGAGGACACGACCAGGGAAATCTGGACGTCTAGTAACCCTATGTACAGATCAGACATAATCAATAATATGTATACTTTGGAGGAAAGGCAGGAGAGAGGAGATATAATATATAAATATTTAAATACCTACGTGGCATAAATGTGCTTGAGGTGAGCCTCTTTCAATTGAAAGGAAACTCTGGAATAGGGGGTGGGGGGGCATAGGATGAAGGTGAAAGGGGATAGATTCAGAAGTAACCTTTTTCTCGGAAAGGGTAGTGAATGCTTGGAATGACCTCCCGGTGGAGGTGGTAGAGACAAAATGTGTATCTGAATTCAAGAAAGCTTTGGACAAGTACATTGGATCTCTAAGGGAGAGGAGGGGATAGTAAAAGGCATGCTTAGGTGGACTAGATAAGCTGTCGTTTATCAGCAAATTTAAATTTTTCTTTTGCTCTAACAAGCTTTCAAGTATCTTTCAACAGATTCCTCCATATTCTGTCTCCTACAGTTTCTTCCTTGAAATGTTTCTTGTGAGTTTGTTTGGGGGTTTTATTTTGGTATTGAACAGCCCCCTCAGACCGCCTTCTCCTTGCTCCTAGCTCCCCTTCCAAACTCCCCTCTCCCCCACCCTCTTTGCTCCCTCTCCTCCCTTACGTCTCCCCTCCTGTCTCTCTACGACTGCCTATAATTTTATTGTGAATGTCATTTGTAACCCGTTCTGAGCTCCCAGGAAAATAGGATAGAAATCTAAATAAATAAATGTTCTTTATCTGCCTTCATTTTTTTCTGTTGCTATGTACATGAGCACCCTTCCCCTCATACACCTTCCAATCTTGGCCATGAATCTCCTATACAGCTCTCAGATGTGGAGGGGCATTTTCAGTATGACGTCTAAGTTTGAGTTTAGACATTTTTGGAAGTGCCTCCAAATATCAGGTAGATAAAATGGCCATTTTTGAAACTGCACAACGTTTTTATTTTTAATTACCTTTCCAGAAGTGTTTGCCTGTAGCGCGTCTATCTTTTTTGACCATTTTCGAAAAAGAAAATGGGCTATTGGGGTGGCTATTGAGTTATATCTTCTTGATCATCTGGTCAGTTTGGGCACCTTGTCGGCACTTATTCATTATTAAAAACTAGTCTAGCCTCAAACGTCCAAAATGTGCCCTGAATGTTTTGGAAAATGTTTGATCATCATTGCAAAATGTACACATCATAAGCCCACTCAACACGCCCCATTGGAATTTAGATGAACTACTGACAAACAGCATAGAAAACCGTCTAGAAAATAGCAGGGCTGTGGAGTCGGAGTTGGAGTCGAGGAGTCGGAGTTGGAGGAAATTTCGGGTACCTGGAGTCGGAGTTGGAGTCAGAAGTACAAAATACTGAGGAGTCGGAGTCGGAACATTTATCTACTGACTCTATTTTTGAACTTGGCATACCAAACACGAGCGATTCTTTCAGCTATAGCACCCACTATATACACAGCACAAATGTTGCAAGCAGCTTCTGCGGCCTTAGAACCTTGATTAAAAGCAAAAAGAAGGTGGTGTCGAAAATGCTCATTTCTCTCAACTTGACTTTCCATTTTAACGATCTGAAAATTAACCAGTGCTGTGGAGTCGGAGTCGGAGTCGGAGGAAATTTCAGGTACCTGGAGTCAGAGTCTGAAGTACAAAAAACTGAGGAGTCGGAGTCGGAACATTTATCTACCGACTCCACAGCCCTGGAAAATAGGTTTCGAAAATGATGATTTGGACATTTGTCTTTTGAAAATGAGCTCCATAGTCTCATTTATTTATTTATTCATTTCATTTTCTATACCGTTCTCCCAGGGAAGCTTAGAATGGCTTACATGAATTTAATCAAGCACTCAAGCATTTTTCCCTATCTGTCCCAGTGAGCTCACAATCTGTCTAATGTACCTCATGGATCTCGAGCTGCACTCATGGACACACAGAAGGAACACAGAATGACAAAGGTTCTTACATACCCTTGATAGCGGTTACAACTCAGCTCAATTACAGGCACAGTTTTGGAGGGTTGCATACACTTTAGAATTACATCTCCCACCATGGTGCTTCCCTATATAGCTTTGCAGTCAGCCAGGGTCATCAGAAAGGCCCACACACATCCCACCGCTGTTCACGATGTAGCAAATGATGCTTTATTGGGCAACCAACTATAAAGGCAACATGTCAAGGGAGCAACCACTTGGAGTAGGTAACGGCTGCTTCATCCAGGGCATCCTACTGATCTAACAAGTGCATTCCCCAGTGAATGTTGGGTTCTGTTTATAAAATAGCAAGCAGAGATGTTATTTATTTAATTTTCTATACCATTCTCCCATGGGAGCTCAGAACAGTTTACAGGAATATATTTGGGTACTCAAAGCATTTTTCCCTGTCTGTCCTGGTGGGCTCACAATCTATCTAGTATACCTGGAGCAATGGGCAGGGAGGGGGGATTAGGTGACTTGCCCAGGGTCACAAGGAACAGTGTGGGTTTGAACTTACAACCTGAGGGTGCTGAGACTTTAGCTTTAACCAATGCACCACATTCTCCCCTAAATGTTTTGCGGACAGTTTTGTAAAATAGCAGGCAGGGATGCTTTGAAGCCCTAAACATTTTCACTTACTGCCTGTTTCATAAATCTGGATGTGCAAATTAGACACGTTTACAGACCTCCCACCTAGATGTTTTTCCCATGGATATTTAGCGTTGCTTCATCAATAAATGTAATTGACCTCTGGAACTGGTTGCCTTGGACTTTTCTTTGTACCTCACTTTCATTGCTTCTTGTTCAAAGTCCATGAAGGAATGTTCTCCTTGTTTTCCTCTGTTCTGTGATCTCTCTGCAGACTGGTTATCAGTCCAAAAGATTACTTCATAATCATTAATATTCTAACCATTCCCTCATCATCAACTTTTGGAATTTTTTTCTTCATAGAAGAAACTTTTTTTTTTAAAATTGCATCTTTTACATTTACATTCCATTACAGAATATAGGATATGGAAATACAAGGAAAATATATTTAGTGGAAAACATCTCTAAATAATACAATAATCTATCAAGTCCACATCTAGAGAGATGATACCAATTATATTAACCAAACGTCCTTCAAGGAAATTTCCTGGGGTACCTCCACCAAACCATGATCTTCAGAACCATTTACCAACATAGTGTAGGCCTTTGGCATAGAACTATATGTAATCATCAAAGGACTTTGAAGTTCTGGATTATCTGGTGATGGTATATTAGGACCTACACTAGGGCCTAATTCTACAGGAAAAAGAGGAGGGAGTGTAGGTGTACGATCTAGCGGACTGAGAGATACCCCTGAAGACATATCAGCAACTGGAACTTGTGGAGAAGATGCACTGGGAACAATCTTATAACGATCTATAGGACTAGAAGTCACTGGAGTAGAAGCCTTGGTTTTACCTTTCCGTTTACCCATTATATGAAGAAAATATTTTTATAAACTTCCAAGGTTTCCTTAGCCTCTCGTGGCTCCAAGGGGCTCCCAAGGGGTCTAGTGTGCCCCTTAGGGCATTCCCCTACTGCTACGTGCCGCAGTAGCTGTGACTTTTTCAAATGGGGCCGAAGATCCCCAGTGATGTCCCACACTGTTTCTCCGGGTGCCTGATGTGAATGGCACACCAACCTCCACAGTTCCCAGCTAACTCTGAGGCTCAAAAGGCAACAAAACAGTATGCAGATAGTAGACGCAGACAATAAGCATCACCTCTGTTTCACTGCAGTAGCCGTGGCTTTTTCAAATGAGGCCGAAGGTCTCCAGTGATGTCCCACATTGTTTCTCCGGGTGCCTGATGTGAATGGCACTCCAACCACCACAGTTCCCAGCTAATTCATAGGCTCAAAGGCAAAAACAGTCTGTAGATAGTAGACGCAGACAATAAGCATCACCTTTCATAAGACACTTTTAAACTTAGCAGCAGTTTCAGTGTGGAACTCTCAGCCATCTGAACTGAAATGTGAATTCATTTATCTAGCTTTCAAAAATCATTGAAATTTTGGTGATACAGAAAATATCTTTCTTTGTAGTATTATATATCTGTTTACACATTTTTCTCATTTGATTCATCATTGTTTTGAAAGATAATTTGAATATAACATGATTGTTTTAGGCATATTACTATTATATTTAGATTGTATATCTTTCCAGTGTGATTTTGCTACTGCGTAAATTTCATATTACTTTTAGTTTCAAGTTTATTAAAAGTTTCAAGTTTATTGTGTCTTCCAATGTTTTCTGAATCAAAACACCTAGATATTTTATCCCCTCTTCCTTCCAGAGGAAAGGGAATGAATCAAATAATCCTTTCGTACAATGTACGTTTAGCGGAAGAACCTCCGATTTGCTCCAATTTATTTTATATCCAGAGAATTTACCAAATCGATCTATCAGTTCCAGTAAATGCAGAATGGTGGATTCAGGATTTTTCAAATGAAGCAAGATATCTGCATAAGCAGAGATCTTATATTCCTGACCTGCATAAGGAATCCCCTGTATCTCCTTTGCCTGCTGTATAGCCAACAACAAGGGTATCAGAACAATATCAAAAAGCAAAGGAGATAAGGTACATCCTTGTCTAACTCCCTTCTCCAGACAAAAATGTTCAGAAAATGTATCATTAATATATAGCCTGACAGAAGGGGAACTATACAAGGTTTGAATCATTTGAATAAATCCGGATCCTATACCAAACCAATCCATTGCTTGATACATGAAAGTCCATTCCACACGATCAAAGACCTTTTCTGCGTCCAGTGAAACAGAGAAGGCCAGATCATACATTGTTTTTGCTAAATTTAACATATGTAGAGCTAATCTGGTATTATTTGAGGAATGTCTCTGAGCAACAAACCCCATTTGGTTCATACCAATCATATAAAGGAAAGCCTTGGCTAATCTTAAAGCCAATAGCTTAGCCAGAAGTTTTCCATCAACATTAATTAAAGAAATAGGCCTGTAGTTTGAGACCAACATGGGATCTTTATTTGGCTTTGGCAAAACAATGGTTAAAGATTCTGCCATAGTACCCGAAATAGAACCTTTAGTTAGTTGTGACTGATACAAATTTAGAAGATGAGGTAAAAGCATAATTTGAAATGATTTGAAAAACTCCACAGTGAATCCATCACGACTCGGAGCGGATCCTACTCAGAGAGATTTCAATGCTGTCTGGAGTTCCTTAAGCGATATAGGTGTTTCAAGATCACTTTTTATATGCTCGGGAATTTTTGGTCCTCAAATTAACTTTTAAAAAAATTGAACCCCTCTTTTTCTTTATTTGAATAAAGCTTGGAAGAATATAAAGCCTTGTAATATTTCAAAAATTGTTAAAATGATGATTTTGCCTGTAGTTTGCTACCAAATGAGTATGCTGACAATTTATTTTCAAGGGTCCTTCTATAAAAAACTAAATAGTATTCTTACTAAATTTATTTGGCTTGGTAAAACTGCTAGAATTGCTTTAGTATCCATGCAAAAACCAATTGTGGCGGGTGGGGTAAATTTTCCCAATTTCTATCAATACCATCAAGCTTTCATAATGCGACATATGAATTGGATCCTTCCTGAAGTCTTAGAACATCTCCCGGATTGGCTATACTTAGAATGGCAACTCATGTCCCCATTGAGATTGTCACCTCCAAAACAAATATCACTCAATTATTATAATAGTATTCTTTCACCGCTTGCTTCTTATTTCATATCATATCATTTCATCCACAAATACTCTATCATTCTAATAATTCATCTTGATGTGACCTCAGCGGCTACACCTGAATTTCATATTTCATGTAAAACCCAGGTTATACTGTAGCCAGCCTCCTCATTGGTCACTTTTTAATTTTATTTTGCATTCAAATTCATTAATATAATTAAAATTTTTCTTCGTTTTATTCAAATAATTTATTAGTATGAAAACTTTAAATAACTTATCTTAAAGTTGATACACTGAATTGGGTTCCGACGTGAATTCAGAGTTTCGCAGGGAGACTGTTTCAAGGAGCGTCCCCTACAACCTCAAACAAATTTTCAGTGCATCCTGAAGCCTACGCGGAATAATCCAACAATATAAATGTATTAACATAAAAAAACAAGTTTTACATGAAATATGAAATTCAGGTATAGCCGCTGAGGTCACATCAAGATGAATTATTAGAATGATGGAGTATTTGAGGATGAAATGATATGATATAAAATAAGAAACAAGCGGTGAAAGAATGCTATTATAATAATTGAGTGATATTTGTTTTGGAGCTGCTTATTGATTTCACTCAGAAGAATACTTATCATTATAAGGGCCTTAAATAGAGTGACTGCCCATTGAGATTGTGTTATGTTTTAAGTATCAAGTTACCTAGGATTTATAAGGACAATAGAATTTTATTTTCTACATGGCAGACATTAAAATTTATTAATAACCTAATACCTATTCCGATTCATCAATCCACATGTCAGTCCTTGTGGTTGAACTCCAAGAGTCAAATTGACGAGTCTAAGATCCTCTGGAAGCATTGGTTACAGGCAGGTATATGCACGTTAGATGATGTGGTATCAAATGGAAAGATGCTTGAGTTTTCACGACTGCAACAATTATTTGGTATTTCAAAGTCCCATGCATTTAAGTGGTTGTAGTTGAAGCAGGCTATTCAGAAGGGGTTCCCTGAATGGAGGAATTTAAAGGATCAGTATAGTTTGTCAGGCTTATGCTTCAAGACTGATTTGCTAGGGCATCAGGCAACCAAGTGGTACAAATTATATCGGAGTATTTGAATAAGAAACCAAAAACTTGTCTTAAAGACATTTGGAGCATTGAGATAAAGCAGCAGATTCCTGCATCTCAATGGCCACGAATTTGGTCTTGGAGGATGAGATGTAAAGCATCAGCATCTAGGAGACAAACCTGTGTTTTTTTTGTTGCAAAAAAGTTTTTGGACCCCTGTTTGGTTACAAAAGTTAGATAGTTCTAAGTCAAATAGATGCTGGAACTGCCATCTTGATTATGGAACACAGGATCATTTACTTTTCTATTGTTCCTTGATACTTAAATTCTGGCAATCCATATGGGGTCAAATCATTACAATATTGGAAATTCCATTACCATTAACATATGATATTGTGCTGTTTGGAACGCTATTATTACCCAGGGGTCCAATAAGTGTAGATCAAAACAAATTACTTCTCATCATGACAGGAGTGGCGATGCAACTTATTACAAAAAATTGGAAATCTTGGGATAATTTAAATTATAGTTTTTGGTGGGAATCTTTATGGTAATAATGGATTTAAAAAAATACAGGTTAAAATATAACAAAGTGATTTTAAAAAATCAAAAAGACAAGGGTGATAAAATGGACCAACAGAAACAGAAGGAAATATTGATAGGAAAGAACAAAAAAGGAAAACATGATTGGATTGGGAATTCAATTATTTTGGTATAGAAATTAAAAGAGGTAACGTCCTTAGGACGGTTCTAGACCAAAAGAGTCCTTAAAAAGGAAAGTTTTTAGCTTAGATTTGAGATGAGTTAAGCGAGTTTCATCCCATAAACAATTGGGTACAGAGTTCCAGAGCGAGGGTGCTATAACCGAAAAAATACTTGTACATCTTATATTGATGTGTCTCAATGATGGGAAAGCGAGTAGGTTCTGGGAAATAGATTGGAGAGATCTTTGGGGATTGTATGGTATATGAAGCCTGTTTATGAATTTTGGAAGATTTGCGGCACAAATTTTAAATGTTAATTGTAGAATTTTATAGGTAATTCTATGTTCGACCGGGAGCCAATGTGCTTTGATAAGCAGAGGGGTCACATGATCATATTTCCTTGTGTTTGTTATGATTTTAATTGAAGTATTTTGTATAATCTGCAATCGTCTTATTTCTTTTCAGGTTATACCTTTGTAGAGAGAGTTGCAGTAATTGAGACATGAAATAGCAAGGGAGTAGATTAAGATATTGATGGATTATGGGTCCAAAAATGTGAATCATACACAATTACATTACATTACAGATTTCTATTCCGCCATTACCTTTTGATTCAAAGCGGATTACAAAAAGAGTTATGGAAGAAGGGTTACAACGTTAGATCAGAGAAGGTTTCCAAGAGAGGGAAAAGTAGGATCTGGGGTTAGGGAGGGGATGGTAAGAGGGGGGTTAAGCTTTATCATGGTATTAAGCTTTATTAAGGGATTTCTTGAAGAGTATAGTTTTTATTTCCTTTCTGAACATCTTGTAGTCTGGGGTTGTTGTCAATAGGTTGGAGACTTGGTTGTCTATCTTCGCTGCCTGAGTGGCCAGAAGTCCGTTGTATAGTTTTTTTTCTGTTTTACTTCTTTGATTGGGGGGTAAGTGAATGGGCTGTGTGTTTTTCTTTGCCTGGTAGAGGTGTGTTTTTCTTTGCCTGGATGAGGCGGTCATTTAGGTAGGTTGGGCTGTCTCCATTTATAGTTTTAAATAGTATACAGTCGAATTTAAATTGTATTCTTTCCTGGATTGGAAGCCAATGAGAATTGATGAATGCCTCAGTAATGTGATCATGTTTTTTCAATGAATAGACGAGTCTCAGAGCTGTATTCTGAATTGTCTGTAGTTGTTTAATCATTATTGCAGGGCAGGGGAGGTAGAGGATGTTGCAATAGTCTAGGATACTTAGGATTAGAGATTGTACTAGGAGCTGAAATTGTGTTTTTTCGAAGAATTTTCGGACTTGTCTGCACTGGTCATGATAATTACATTTTCCATCGAAGGTGACACCCAGCAATTTAAGAGTTGGTACTATTTGTAGGAGAGTAGACAAAAGTTTAATTGGGCTGGATAGAGATAGTCCATCTCTTATTAGAAAAATCAATGTTTCAGTTTTGTTAATGTTTAATGCTAACATGTTAGAACTGAGCCAGTTTCTTATTTTTTCCATCTTTTGATTTATGACTGTGATGTCATTTGAATTGTCAAGGTCTATTGGATGAACTAGCTAAATGTCATCAGCATAAGCGAACATAGTAAATCCGATTGGCTGAACCCAAGTTCTTATTTTATGGATTTTTTTTTGGTAACAGTATTGGATTAATATATATTGTAAGCCATTTGGAACCATTGGTTAGATATGGTATATAAGAGAGAATGGGAAAAGCCTCCAGGAAGAAGCTGGTAAACAGGGTAAGGTATCCCAGGACTAAGGACCCTAAAAGAGAGCTCCAGAAGGGTGAGACAAGCTAGCTGAAAAACCCAGGGGAAGGGACCATGAAGAAAAGTAACTGTAGAGGGAATTATTTATTTATTGGGATTTATTAACTACCTTTATGAAGAGATTGACATAATGCGGTGTACAGCATTTATAATTCAACATAGAATGTTTGGGCAGTAAGACAGAAGCCATATGGGCGAAAGGTAGAGTACAGAGCCTGGAAGTTATACTCATGGAACAAGAACAATAGAATGGAATAAGGGCCCTTAATATCTTTTGCATAAGATAAATTAAAGGTTCTTAACAATGTAAAATGGGGTGTAGTGTGGAGAGACTGCCTTGGTGGTTTAAAAGGGGAATTTAGTGTGGAAACTGCCCTGGTGGTTAAATGGGAGTCTAGTGTGGGGTTGCTGGAATAATGAAGCCAAAAGCTTTAACTACTTCTGCATGGGGGAAGCTGGAGCTAATTTGCATGCTTATTTACCTTTAGAAAAATGAATCTGATTTTTATTTTTATTAGGAACAATAGGAATATGCTGAATATAATTTAAAGGAAAAAGAGAGCTAGACTGTTTAATAGAAGCCCTGTTAATCTGAAGGGGAAAACTTCACCCTGAATGGAAAGGACTGCCAAAAGAAGGACCTTTTTGCTCTATGCACCAGCATAGTGAATTATGCCATTTAATAACATGAAGTCTGTATTTGATTGGCTGCAAGCTCCAGTAGTTTCCAAGTTGGGCAAAGCAATAATACAAAGGAATTACTTTGTTACCATGTCTGTTCTGAGAAAAAATGTTTGTTGAAAGTGTTTTGTTTGTTGCCTCAGAGAAGGTCAAAGTGGAGGGTTATCTTAAAAAGAAAAGGGACCTTTTCTTCTGTTTTAATGAGGAGCAGCTGCTTTTTAAAAGCTACGAGGACTGGATTGATTTACATGTAATTTACCTATAGCCAATGGAAGAAGTTCATTGCATATACTACTGGGAAAATGAGCTAACTTCTTGGTATTTGGAAGAAATATGCATATAAGGTGAATAATTCTAAGAAGAGTACTATCCTAGAGTATGTTAATGCTTACCAATACTTTTTTGCCCTTGCCTAGAAAGCTAATATTACACTCTTTCATTATAATCCATGTACTTATAGCTAGCTACATTTAGGGGAGGCACTTCTGGGGGCATATTTCTGGTAGGATTTGAAAATAACACATACAGTATATACTTGAAAATGCAATCTATATGTGTTATGTTCCATAGAAAATATACATGGACTTGCACAAAAAGCAACTTTAAGGGCTCCTTTTATGAAGGTGTGCTAAGCGTTTTAGCGCATGCACCGGATTAGTGTGCGCTAGCCGAAAATCTACCACCTGCTTAAAAAGAGGCGGTAGCGGCTAGCGCATGGGGCAATTTAGCATGCGCTAAGTTTCAAAGTCAAAGTATGTACATACTTTGACTTTAAAACCTGGCACAAAACCAAAGGGGGAATATATATTAGAGAATGACACGGTGACAAAATTCATCACTGTTCCCGTCCCCGCGGATAACCGTGGGAAATAATCCCATGTCATTTTCTAGTGTCTATTTCAACCTCGGTCCTTCTACACCAGCACTCTTCAAAGCAAAGCTTGTGGGTCAGTGGTTGTGGCCATTCATACTCTGATTCTTATGTGAGCCAAGGATAATGAAGCCATTGTGACATCACTGATGTGATTGGCTCTTAGGCCATGGTGGAATGAGGCATTATGACATCACAATATCTGCTCTGGATACCAGAGACTGTCATTCTGTAGTGTCTATCTCAACTTCAATCCTTCAACACCAGCATTCTTCAACGCAAAGCTTGAGGGTCAGTGGTTGTGGCCATTCATACTCTGATTCTTCCCTCTCTCCTTAAAGAATGACATGAAGATGGTTTCCCGCGGTTATCCGCGGGGACGGGAACGGAGATGAATTTTGTCACCGTGTCATTCTCTAATATATATCCACCGACTTTATCCTAAAGTGGATGGTCCGAAAATTACCTTCTTAACACGGGAGGCCTCCAGTCTACACCTATGAGGAAAAAAAAAAGGCGCTGGTAAATTCACCAAGACAAGAAAGACTACTTTAAATTAAGAGCTCATTGGCTGGGATAAACGTATTCCTCAGCAGAAGGCTCAAATAATAGCCACCGTAATCAGAGGATCCTCACTTATTAAAGTTCTTATGCATTTCAGAGTCAAGCGAGGCAGGCTAGTTATGCAGGCATCAGGAGGTGGACGGGGACAGGAAATGTGTGGCTAACCTTTATTCTCCTAATAAGAATCGGACTAAGTTCATTACAGAGGCTCTTGTGAAGATTATGGAATTCTCTGATGTATCTCGTATAGTAAATGGTGACTTTAATTGCTCAATTAATTCTTACCTAGATAGAACCAGAACAGTTTCTCGTGGAGAATTAAACAAAGGGAAAACTTTGGGAGATATCATTAGTGACTTTTTATTAGTAGACGCCTGGAAGGTAAAGAACCCACATAGCTTTGTTTTTCATGCTGCTCTCAGGGCTGTAATTCACATTCTCTTATTGATTTAATTTTGCTTAATTTAAGATTTTCATTGTTAAAAGTTAGTAAATGCACTATACACTTATGGGAATAAATTTATAAACAACATACACTTCTCCCTCCGTATTAGCTGATTTATGATTTAGGGCTTTTACTAAGCTACGTTAGGGCATTAATGCACGGAATAGCTAACGCCACTAAAAAAGCTAGCGCCCTTAAAGTTTGGAAATGAAAATCAAGATAATGAAAGAATTAAGGAAGAAAATAATATTAATAAAAATTGATAGTAAAAATGGACCAACAGAGAATATGATGGTTATATGGACAAAAAATATATTTGTCCTAGAGAAGCACCAATTCTGAAAGTCCCAAAACATGAAAAAAGATTCAAGAAAGATCAATGAAATATTAAAAAATGCAATTGTGGATATTCTGATTCACATTTATGGAGTTACAAAAAAAACAAGGCATTCCCTAACAAAATGCAAAATGTCTTACAGGAATAGATGGAACTGAATGATAGTGGAGATGTTACAACACAAACCCTCCAAGATACTTTTAATTAGGGATAGGGTCATATCTACCAGCTTAAGGGCTCCTTTTACTAAAGGACACTAGAGGTTTTTTAGCGCTGGCTGTCGAGGTAAATGCTAAAATCCTCTAGCCACCCTAGATGCTAAAAAGATATACTACTCCCAACAACTATTAAAGACTCCCAATAGATCAAAAAAACCTTTATAACTAACATAAAAGATAATCACAATGATGCAAGGAGATGCCTTAACTCGACTGCAAAACGCTTCCAGACTACTTTGCGGACAAAGTAGAGAAAATACAGTCTCACCTCAACTTCACCGTGCTATAGACATCATCTCCCCACAACTCTGACAAGATAATTAAAACAGTCCAAATTAAACGTTAGTATCCTTACTCAAACTCCTATGTTAGACCAACGATAGAACTGAGAAGTTAAACTTGCTCATTAATAGAGATAAAGACTTTATTTCTCAAGTGCCCAAAGTCAGCAGCCAGAGCAAATCATGGTTGTTGACCATATAGCTGGGCTATCATCGATTACTGTCTTATTTCCTCTAGGAGCTTCTTTTTATATTTTTCATTTGTGTTATTATTGCATTTTTACTTATTTATGCTGTAATTGTGTGGTACTTAGCTCGGGTTTAGAATAACGCCCGGCTTGCTTCCCACACCCGTTCGTGATGGAAGATCTCCGTGTCGCTCTGGTTGGAATTTTTAAGAGCTTCTTCAGAACAGCATTTGTTTTAACTTCGATTTTATTTTTGATCTATAACTTTTCTCCCGACAATATTATGTTTTAAATAATATAATATTGCAAGATGTGCTCAGGAATTAGGGCTGCCAACTGTCTGAAAAATATCTAGATACTTTAGCCATCCTTTTGCACATTTTCATGCAGTAAAAGTCTGCAGAGTATTGAAAAAGGTCAGAGTTTAAAACCTCTCTCTGCAGCTCTCCATTTCAGGGTTGATGTTGGGAAGGTGCAAACAGAGCAACTGCCTTGGGTCCCATTACCAAAGCAGAAGGACGTTCAGTCTGCCAGTGTGGCTTATAGACTTCCACCTCCCAAATTTCTGGACAGCTTCAGTATTCCCAAAACTGCGGAAGGATCAGTGCTGTATTAGGACTGTATACTCATTAGCAAGCAATCAGTTTGTTAACACATCATACTGGTTGTTTGTTAATTCATGAATGAATGGTGTTTGTCTTGATATGCAGATATAGTTTATCAAACTTTATTTTATTTTGTAGGTTTATTATTTTTAGCAAGCCTTAATTTGTGATGTAACATTATTAATGTTTGTTCACTTATAGATCACGTGTGTTTTTTGTAACCCACATAGATTTTGGGATATTTATTTATATATTCATTCAATTTGCTATACCACTCTCCCAGGGGAGCTCAGAATGGTTTACATGAATTTATTCAGGTACTTATGCATTTTTCTCTGTCTATCCCAGCAGGCTCATAATCTATCTGGGGCAATGGGGGGATTAAGTGACTTCCCCGGGGTCACAAGGAGTAGCGTGGGTTTGAACCCACAACCTCAGGCTGCAGAGCCCGTAGCTTTAACCACTGTGCCTCTCAAGAAATCATAATTTAGTAAAAGTGAGCCAAGTATAGGACAATCAAGCCATTGTGACATCACTGATGAGGTTGGCTCTTAGGCATTGGTGGAATGAAGCATTATGATGTCACAATATCAGCTCTGATTATCAGAGGCTGAAACTTTTCACACTATTTATTTATTCAATTTTCCATACCGTTCACCCAGGGGAGCTCAGAATGGTTTACATGAATTTATTCAGGTACTCAAGCATTTTTCCCTGTCTGTCCCAGCAGGCTCACAATCTATCTACTGCGGGATAAAACTCTTTTGCATAACTAACTAAATACATAAAGTACTGTGATGGATCTTGATCATGCCCTCTCATTAGGGTCTATTGATGCCAATCTAATTCTGAAGGTTCATCATACCTTCTATTTTATGTTAAACTTTTAAAATTTGCTCCAAAGGCTTACTATGTAATACATAGAAGGGAAAACATATCCCTTCTCAAACCCACATAAAGACGTCTTATATGGATGGAAAGTGTAAAAGAATGAACATTCCTAATAGGAAAAGTTGACCTTTGAAGGCCTGAGACCTATGTTCAGGGCAAGCACCCATGATATGTGTTGCTTTTGACTCCCCTATTCCCTCTTTTGAATTTGCATCTGTAACCCTGCTTTGAGTCCATCATTATAAAGTGTGCAGTGCTCCACTGAATATCTGGACCTAGTCTTTTTATTTATTTATTTGGTTGGTTTTATATCCCGTCCTCCCAGGAGAGTTCAGAACGGGTTACAAGTTTACATACATAGCAAAGCCTGGTAAAATACAACGACAAACATGCAGCATTAGTTGTGATAGGGGTTCTTTAGTGGGGGTGGGAGGATTGAGCTCTAGAACCCCAATAGACAAATTTGTACAGGAGCTAATAAATGCTGGGGGATTGGTAAATATTTGGAGGATATTTAATTCTTAAGGAAAAGAATGTACTTCTTGTTCTCTGGTGCATAAATCCTTCTCATGAATCGATTATTTCCTAATCTCCAAGGATATGGTTCCAAATGTGACAAATTAGCTATAGAGGTCATAGGAATATCATATCATGCAGGTATATTCTTAACCATATCATGGGGAACAGAACAAAGGGAGAGAGACCTTTATGGAGGTCTTGTGGTTTTGAAAAAGGCACACTAGATCATATGTCATTTTACTGTCCCGTGATTCATGACTTTTCGCAACAGGGGTGGAGTCATGTTCAAACATTGTTACATATAGATGTTTCTTTATGTTTTGCTGGAGCAATTTTCAATCTCCTTGATGCTTCTGCTGATATGACTAATGATAATAAGAGATTAATAGCAATACTTAAGGCTCCTTTAACTAAGCCACGTTAGCAGCTTTAAAGCCCACGACTTTTCATCAAGCGCTAACCCCCGCGCTAGCCGAAAAACTATCGCCTGCTCAAGAAGAGGCAGTAGCGGCTAGCGCGGCCGGTGGTTTAGCGCGCACTATTACGCATGTTAAACCGCTAGTGCGCCTTCGTAAAAGGAGCCCTTACTGCTGTTGCGATTCAAACTATTCCAAAAACATGGAAAATGCTTCTTTGTTACCTTTTCAGTTTTGGTGGAACTCAGTTTGTTTCATTGGGAAATATGAGGCAACCATAATGGAAAAGAGAGGCATAAAGATTACATTTAAAAGATTTTGGTCTACAAGAATACGTGGACAATGGTTGAAGGTTTTTTTTTTATCGCAGGCTGTGGTGGTAAAAGGTCCGACGCTCGTAGAATTCCGATGAGTGTCAGAGGTTTCACTGCCTCGGCCTGCGATAAAAAAAACAACCCTACCGCGGCTTCATAAAAGGGAGGGTGTATAAACATACTTTGTTTACTTATTTATCTTTTTCCCAAACTAACCTTTACTTCAACCTTTTATACCATGCACCCTTATCCCTCATGTTCTATCCCTATCTCTATCACATTTCTTCTAATATTATGTAACTTTTCCCTTCCTCCCTATTCTTCCTCACGGTCAGGTTTGTCAGTACATGTTTTATATGTTTTCTCTAACTTTTCTAATACACCATCAACTAGTTCTTTCTATTCTATTTTAAATTTTATTGTTAACCGGTCAGATATTTGTTTTATGATCGGGATATTAAAAACTAATAAACTTGAAACTTGAAACATCGTTATATTGAACATTTGTAAATAGTTCCAGCTCTTGAATATCAATTGTATTAACCTTACTATACATGTTTGTGCATTTTTACTGAAAATGTATTTATGTATTGTTTTTCTCGTGCCGTGAGCCGCTTAGAACCTCCCCGGTATGGCGGCATATAAATAATAATAATAATTATTAAATAGACCTATTCCTTTTATTTTTTCTATGAATAGTATAACGGGTAAAATTTAAGGGCAGTTACTGTACTACTACTTGTAACTAAGTCAACTGCATCCCCTCCTCAAAGAGAACATCTTTGTTTTGATCATTAAGGTGGAACTGGTGATACTGAGTAACATGGTCTACTGACCTGAATCGCATAATATTTTAATCCTTTGTAGTGCAAAATGTTTTGCTAATTTCAGCCCTTCTTCCTTCTGCTGCTCCGTATTGTCTTGTAGCCCTGAAGGTAAGATCTCTCATCTCTTTTTAAAATGCTAACAGCTGTGCCTTCCCTGTGCTGTAACTGGGGGATCATCGTTCTCCCTCTTCTCTCCATCATGTAGCTGAGTAAATCACTAGCACAATGCGCCCGGCATCTGCCAACCTACTGCACTGCCAACTTCTGCCAACTTTGTGCTACGAGAAGGGATTTTTCTTTGGCAGAAAAGCAGTGTTAAGCTGATACCTATCCAGCCTTTAGATAAAAAGAAATCCAGGCTTGGAGAATAACTTGTCTTCAACCCATCCTGAGAACTTACTGTAGCATTAAGTAATAAGCGATCTCAGTTCATTGCTGAGAAAGGAATGACCTAACCTCAGGAGACCAAAAATATTATTTTCCTCTGTAGTCCTTTGTCCCCAACTAGAGTCCAGCTGAGCTCTGCTTTTCTTAAGATGTGGGCTCTTTCCTTTCAGTAAAAATTCTAGGATGCTGCTGTGAAAGAAATAGCAAAGCATCTAAACAAACTGGCAATAATTTATTTGTATTTATATCCCGTCCTCCCAGAAGAGCTCAGAATGGGTTACAAGTTTACATAAATAATAAAACATAACAGGGTTTACATAATAAAGCCTAACAGAGTATATAGCAACATAGTATATGACGGCAGATAAAGACCTGAACGGTCCATCCAGTCTGCCCATAAGTTATACCCATTAAAAAAATACATGATTAAATTAACTTGTCTCTTCTTTGATATTTCTGGGCCTTAGACTGTAAAGTCTGGTATTGTCCTAGGTTCCAAATGTTGAAGTTGCCGTCCAAGTTCACTCCAGCCTATTCAATCATCTCGTTGTTTGCAGGATATCTACTGTAAAGTCTAGCCAGTAACATCCTTATGTTCCAAGTTAATGGGGTTCCCATTGATGCCCACCATAGCCCATCCTGCACCGAATCACCATATAAAGGACACAGACCGTGCAGGTCTGTCCAATTCCGGCCTTAGTTCTTTAATTTACATCCTTTGATTTTTAAGGAGAGATCCTCTATTTTTATCCCACGCTTTTTTGAATTCCAGTACCGTTTTCCTGGATTGGCCACCGTGAGAACGGGCTACTTATGTAAGGCTATTTCTTATGTTCTTATGGTTGATCTTGTTGCGTAGATAGTGGCATTTAGATTGGAGCTATTTAATAGAAGGGTTAGAGGAAGAGGTGAGTTTTTATTGCCTTCCTGATTTTTAGTAGTTCTTCTAGTGATCTGATGTGAGGTGGTAGTTGGTTCCAGAGGCGTGGTAGGTAGTGTGAGTAGAATCTTTTCCAGGCATTCTCAAGGCAGAGGGAGCATCCTGAAGGGGTGTGTAGTCTTTTTTTTCTTCTTGCGAGCGAAGTTGCCGGTTTGGGTGACAGCGGCTTTCCTTTCCTGAGGATTCCCAAAATCATTCCAACTATCACTGAATATAAAAGTATGGACAAATTAGTATAGAAAAGTAAAGAAAGCCATACATGTACTGCATGTCAGGTGTTTCGAATATAGGAAAGAATCACAGTTTTACTTTGGTCCACTAGGGGACACTAGTGTCTATTTTTAATGGATACAAATGAGTAGAGAAAGACAAGGTCATGCTCTAGTAGCAAATGTTTTTCTTCAGAACCAAATGTAGAATGGATCAGTGAGTTACTATAGCATTAGCACCTTGGAGTTCTATCTGGTAGAATATACATACTTAATCTTATATATACTTATATATATTTACCTTATCTATAATATCACAGTAGCAATGTCCTGGAGATATGGTTCATTAAATATTACTTACAGTAAGAAAATAAGAACATAAGAATAGCCTTACTGGGTCAGACCAATGGTCCATCAAGCCCAGTAGCCCATTCTCATGATAGCCAATCCAGGTCACTAGTATCTGGCCAAAACCCAAAGAGTAGCAACATTCCATGCTACCAATCCTGGGCAAGCAGTGGCATTCCCCATGTCTTTCTCAATAACAGATTATGGACTTTTCCTCCAGGAATTTGTCCAAACCTTTCTTAAAACAAGCTACGCTATTTGCTTTTACCACAACCTCTGGCAATGCATTCCAGAACTTTACTATTCTCTGAGTGAAAAAATATTTCTTCCTCTTGGTTTTAGAAGTATTTCCCTGTAACTTCATCCTTTTGATCCGAAACAAGTGCTACTGCTACTTCTTCACATAAAGCTAGGACTTTTAAAGAACTTTGTTAAGCTATGAACAAGGAAGGTGAAGGATTTCGCTATTTACATGATTACATGAAAAATTTCCTTTCATAAGTGCTCAGAAGTTAAAGGAAGGCATTTTTGTGGGGCCACAAATAAGAAAATTGTTGAGAGACAGGCACTTTGATGAAGTCTTGCAAGGACATGAGAAAAGTGCATGGATAGCATTGAAGAATGTAATCGAGAATTTTCTGGGGAATATGAAGACTATGTCCAAATGGTGGAGACAATGCTTAAAGCACCCTGTGATGTCAAATGCAACGTCACTAAAAATTCATTTTTTCCATTCGTATCTAGATTTTTTCCCCTGATAATCTTGGCAGTGTTAGTGATGAGCACGGGGAAAGGTTTCACCAGGCCATTGCTACAATGGAGAAACGATATCAGGGCAGATGGAATTCATCAATGCTGGCTGACTATTGTTGGACATTAATTAGAGATGCTTCTAATCTTGTTTATAAAAACACTTCAACAGCAAAACGATTCTAGAAAATAATATTTATTGGAACTCTTAAATCGGCACAATGCGCTACATTAAGACTTCTCATACTATAAATATTTGTGATTTGCTCAAAAACTATACATGGTAGGAGAAAACTGAAGCTATTTTCATACACAGGAGGTCAAATTCTATAAAGTAAACCTCATTTTCTTCTTGCCCCAGAAAAAAAGTTAATATTTGTTATGCAGTGTTATTGGCACTTGGATGTCCTGCCGATTAGGCCGTCCAAGTGCCAATTTAGGATGCTTTTTGGATGTCTATGTTTTTTGATTATGAGCCTGTTTGTGGCCAAAATTCCATCCACCTCTTCCAATCAACATCACCTCAGACTTTCCAACTTTCAAACTTAAGCCAAATTTCATCATCCAATTAACAACATACTGCATATAGATATTCAATTGATCATTCAGTTCAGAACCCTGCAATCCCACTGGGAAGTAAAAAAAAAATGCCACTTGCATACAACCTATAATGCCCAAACAGTGGCATATTAAGAGGGGAACAGACTGCACTGGGCGCTGTCTTGGTGGGAGTGCCAGAAACTCTACTCCTCTCTACCCCTTCATACCTCTTTGGCTCTTCACCAGTACGAGGAGTATCTCCAGCCTGCTACTCGCACCGACCTTCACTCTCCCTCTGAATTCACTTCCTGGTCACGGAACTCATTCGCATGTCAAAGCAGCTCCTGATTGGTGAGGCCCGACTTTAGTATAGGAAGAGGCGGTCGGAGCATAGACCTTGACTCTCCCTCTGAATTCACTTCCTGGTCACGGAACTCATTCGCATGTCAAAGCAGCTCCTGATTGGTGAGGCCCGACTTTAGTACAGGAAGAGGCGGTCGGAGCATACAGCGAGTGATTTCCTTCACTTTCCAGCGCTCCGGCTGCCCTCTCCTGCCTCTCTAGCTGTCCTCTCCTGGTCAGCGGTTTGCGATCAGAAAATACCTTGAAATACTGGGACCGCCAACCGCGAATTTGCTGGGTGCACTGTATTACATTCACTTAGAAATTAAGAATATACCTACGAATGCTTCAACTAAGACAATGGAATTACTCAGTGGTATAGATCTTTGGAGAAAGAAGAGCTTTTAAATTTAAATCATGACATAAAACCAACAGGCACTCAGAAGCATATGGGATGGAGTCAGGAATCTTCAAAGGGTACTGTCAAAATCAGTAAGTGAGAGTATCCTGACAGAGAGGTTGTTGCAAGGACCAAGGAAGCTGAAATGGATTTAACGTAGAGCAGAAAAATATGATTGATTCCAAAATGCCTGACTCAGCTGCTAATATTAAGCAGATTGTGAATAGGAATAAAGGAAGCAAGGTTCAAAGGGATTTATAGTACATGAGTAAACCTATATTTACTTACAATAAGACCTATTTTCAAAATGGCTCAATATCCATCATCAGCAGTGAATTGTTAAAATGCTGAGAGCATGCATACTGTTCTCTGTGG
The DNA here is from genome assembly GCF_902459505.1 of Geotrypetes seraphini. Taxonomy (NCBI): domain Eukaryota; kingdom Metazoa; phylum Chordata; class Amphibia; order Gymnophiona; family Dermophiidae; genus Geotrypetes; species Geotrypetes seraphini. The sequence goes on along the minus strand of NC_047084.1, from coordinate 445,405,126 downwards.
GGAAAAGAGATGTAGCTGTGGGCAGGGCTTGAAAACAGAGCATTCGCAGGATTTCATTTTCTTATCCCTTATCTTTTCCAAGAGTTTAAGCCCACATACTTAGCAACTGCAAAGTATGCAGATTACAAGAAAACCCGCAGTAATGTGATCTTTGAATTCTCAAAGAGAAACTTGGTGGCAGGGCCAAAGTTACCATTGAGAGAGCCCAGCAAAACACCATGACAGAAATGAACCCCACCCCCGTGCCAGGGTATGTTGCATTACATTACAGCAGATTTCTAGACCACATAACCATAAAGTTCAATGCATAATGACAAAAGAAGAAATCAATATAAATCTAAACAACCTAGTGTTTTTGAAAAAAGATAAGTCTTCAATTGTTTTCTAAAATGTAGGTAAGAGTGTGATGTAAATAGCAGCAATCGAAAATCTGTGGAGGGGCATAATCAAAAGAAACGTCTAAGTCCGTTTTGGCCTAACTGACAAAAGTCGGACACGGGAAAAGGTCCATTTTCAAAAAAAATACGTCCAGCATATTTTTTGTTTTTTGAAAATTGTCCAACTGTACATCCAGCTGTCTGATCGTCCAGATCGCTAAGTTGTCCATCTTCATACCCCATTTTCGACCAAAAATTAGTCCAACTCAAAAACGCTTAGAAAAATACCTTTTGAGCTTGGGAGGGGCCAGAAAAGTAAGGGACTGGACACCCAGACATGACATGGAGGGTGCACATGTTTCACCATGAATGGAGTGATTAGAATGGCTTATGGGCCTCTGCATGGTTCACTAACCCACCCGTAAGACCACTTAAACCACCTCTGTGCAGCTCTACTAGGCTTTCCTATGCCAGGCTGCCAGGTGCTGATGTTCTGGAGGCAGATATGTAAAGTTGTTATTATGTTTTTTATGGGGGTGGTGGGGTCAATGATCACTGGGGCTGTATGTGTGTGTCTGTACTTTGTGTCTGCAGTGCTTATCTGGTCACTTTGGATACCTTTTGTGGACTTAGACCTGGTTTTAGATGGCCTAAGTCACAATGTCCAAGTTCCATCTAGGCAGTGTTGTAAAACCTTCGGTTATATATGCAGTACAACTAAGTCTAGGATGGCCCACGTCCCGCCCAAATCCTGCCCTCACCACACCTCCTAAAACACCCCTTTTAGCTCTGGTCGTTCAGCAGCACTGTGAAGACCTTAGTCATTTTTAAATACGTTTAAAACCCTGTTCGATTATAGGCACTTGGACGACTTCTGTTACTGATTGTCCAAGTGCCGATTTATGCTGGTTTTTAGACATTTTTCTGCTTTGATTATGAGCCCCTTATCGTGAAATGCTCCCTGAAAGGATAGAGTATGATCATGGTACTTCTTATTTTTACAGCCCTTAACTGAGAGAAATACAAAGAGTGCATGTGATTTTCTATTTTTTCTTTGAGAAGCTATTAGAAATCTCTCAACTAAATATGATAGAGCCATGCCGAAGACAACCTTATAACAACGACAGCCTAATTTGAAAACTATATACACCTCCACTGGAAGCCAATGCAGCTCACGATAAAAGGAGGTCACTTGATCAAACTTCTTCAGACCATAAATCAATCTTACCGCAGTATTTTGAATGAGTTTCAGTCTAGACACATTTTTCTTATTACTCGATATATAGACGATGTTACAATAATCTAAATGGCTCAAAAGTAATGATTGGGCCAAAGCTTTAAATGCAGAGATTATTTCATTCTTTCAGCTATCCTAATGTTCATCTCCTAATATGCATTTCCCCTGTGTGACACTACAAGAACACCTCAGTCCTATCGTGGAGGGACCTACTATCTAGTGGTAAAAGTGCTGTCCATTCTCCAGGCCTATGCGATCTTTAGCTTCTCTGCTCATACTGCCAACAGCGATTCCAATTAGAGCTAAACCATGATATCTCTGGACATTCTTTTTTGACTAATGTGGCTTCTGATCCACCTGGGAGCGTACTTTGATCAAAACTTAATTTCACTTGATCTAGCCTTTAAAAAGCCTATTGACCTTAGCCGGATATGGCCTAGTGACTCAGATGTGAAAAGCCCTGGAATGATTTGCCTTGAGTCATCCTCTCCCTCTGCAAAGTTTTATTTTAAAAGAGTAGACTATGAATAAAAAAATACACCATTCAAGTATAATTACATTAGTCCATTAAAAGTTTATTTTCCAGTTTTTTATGTTAAGGAGAAATTGCTGTAGTGGGATGGTAAAGCCAAGGTGCTCTTTGAGTTGGGCTGTCCCAGGAGCACATTAAAATGAGCCTTTAAAAAGACCTTCATCAGAATCAAGAAATTTCTGTTTTCTGCTGCTGAGAGGGTAGATAATAAATCAAGACTGATGTGTACCCTGATGTTCTTTCCCTTAGGTAACAAAATTAAATATGAGATCACAAAAAGAGTGGAAAGTTCTGCAGAGAACTGCTTTAGCTGCATGCCTATTCTTAAATAATTTTGGAGTAACACATCCTCAGTGATTTGGGCCTCCATTTAGCAACATATTTGAAATGAGTATCTGGGAAAACGGTTGCCTCTTTCTATTTTGTTGCTTTACCCCTTGTTCTGTGGGCCATATTTGCTCCTGCTGGCATTAAAGTTTGGTTTATGTGGATGGATTGAACCTGTATTAGGAGACACTGTTTTGGAGCTTGGGATGCACTAATTGAAAGAACTGCTAGCAAAAGTACTTTTAATAGACTGCCAGAATGACCCCTTTCTCACCAAGGTTACAAATGAGCTGCAAAGCTTTTAGAGTGCCATACATGGGGGCGTGGCATAGAGAATGACATGGGGACAGAATTTGTCCTCGTCCCTGCGGATAACCAAGGGAAACCATCCCTGTGTCATTCTTTAAGGAGAGAGGGAAGAGTATGAATGGGCACAGCCTTACTAGGAATGCTGGTGTAGAAGGACTGAGGAAGCAACGGTTGGGGTACAAAAAGAGGCTAGAGATGCTGACTCCTGGCAGCTGGTAACATCTACAAGCAAACACAGAAAGCCTTCCTCTTCTTCAAGCAAACAGAGCAGCTTTACATCAATCCCTCAGATCACCTTGAGGAACAGGTTCCAGCTTCTACAGGAAGGGCCTGTCAACGAATCACAGGAGGATGACCAGCGGATGACTCCAGTTCCGGAGCCAACGGATCAGCTCCCCCTGAAGAAGCGCAGAGTGGTAGTCATTGGGGACTCCCTGCTGCGGGGCACCGACGGACCAATATGCAGACCGGATCTACAATCAAGAGAGGTTTGTTGTCTTCCAGGAGCCAGGATCCGGGATGTGACCGCCTGCTTAGAAAGACTGATCAAACCCCAAGACCACTTCCCTATGCTTCTCATCCACGTCGGGACGCCGCCTGCTTAGAAAGACTGATCAAGAAATGATCTAGAAACAGGGATGAAGTGTGAGATAATAAAATTTGCGGATGACACCAAACTATTTAGTGGAGCTCAGACAAAGAAGGACTGCGAAGAATTGCAAAGGGACTTGGACAAACTAGGGGAATGGGCAGAGAGATGGCAGATGAAGTTCAATGTTGAGAAGTGTAAAGTATTGCATGTGGGAAGCAGAAACCCGAGGTACAATTATACGATGGGAGGGATGTTATTGACTGAGAGTGCCCAAGAAAGGGACTTGGGAGTAATGGTGGACATGACAATGAAGCCGATGGCACAGTATGCAGCGGCCGCTAAGAGAGCGAATAGAATGCTAGGTATAATCAAGAAGGGTATTACAACCAGAACGAAAGAAGTTATCCTGCTGCTGTACCGGGCAATGGTGCATCCGCATCTTGAGTGCTGCGTCCAGTATTGGTCGCCGTACCTTAAGAAGGATATGGTGTTACTCGAGAGAGTTCAGAGGAGAGCGACACGACTGATTAAGGGGATGGAAAGCCTTTCATACGCTGAGAGATTGGAAAAACTGGGACTCTTTTCCCTGGAGAAGAGAAGACTTAGAGGGGATATGATAGAGACTTACAAGATCATGAAGGGCATGGAGAGAGTAGAGAGAGACAGATTCTTCAAACTTTCAGAAAATAAAAAAATAAGAGGGCATTTGGAAAAGTTGAAAGGGGACAGATTCAAAACGAATGCTAGGAAGTTTTTCTTTACACAACGTGTGGTGGACACCTGGAATGCACTTCCAGAGGACGTTAAAGGGCAGAGTACGGTACTGGGGTTTAAGAAAGGATTGGACAAATTCCTGCTGGAAAAGGGGATAGAGGGATATAGATAGAGGTTTACTGCACAGGTCCTGGACCTGTTGGGCCGCCGCGTGAGCGGACTGCTGGGCGCGATGGACCTCAGGTCTGACCCAGCGGAGGCATTTCTTATGTTCTTATGTTCCTATGTAAGCCCCAAGACCACTTCCCTATGCTTCTCATCCACATGGCCAGGAACACTCTGGAGAAAATACCTGAAGACTTTGGAGCCCTGGGTGAGAAGCTTATGCGGATGGAAGCGCAGGTGGTCTTCTCCTCAATCCTTCCAGTGAGAGGCAAGGGAAGAGCCAGGGAAGATCATATCCAGAGGGCAAATGAGTGGCTACGCGGATGGTGCAAAGAGATGAACTTCAGATTCCTGGACCATGGAGCGGCACTTCAAGGACTAAAAGGACCAGACGGACTCCACCTGACCAGAAGAGGAAAGAACGTCTTTGGACGACGACTAGCTCACCTGCTCTGAAGGGCTTTAAACTAGGTGAGTTGGGGGAGGGTACCCTCTCTTATACTGGTGTGGTAAGTAACCATCCTGGCAGGGTAAGTTGCCATTCCATTTCTGAGTCTGAGGTAAGTACACACACTGCAGACAGTGCTGCAGGAGACACACTAACTCAAACGGGAAAATCTCCATGGAGACCGGGAGAACATAAGGTATGGAGGGCTATGTACGTTAATGCCCACAGTTTAGGCAATAAAATTCTGGAATTAGAGACGGAAGTGAGGAATGTCGACCTAGATGTAGTGGCAATATCTGAAACCTGGTTCACGGATTCCCATGGGTGGGATATGGCTATACCAGGATATAACTTGCTCTGTCATGACAGAGAGGGCAAAACAGGAGGTGGGGTAGCACTATACATCAATGAGGACATCAAAGTTACCAGAATCACAGGGGTCAAGTATACCGGGGAATCCCTCTGGGTTAACCTGACCAGGGGAAATGACAAATGCCTGTATCTTGGCGTTGTATACAGACCTCCAAGGCAACAGGATGACATGGACATAGAATTAATCAAAGACATCGAGACCTTCACACTGCGTGGAGACACAGTACTGTTGGGGGACTTCAGTATGCCTGATGCCAATTGGAACAAACTTTCTGCTATGACCAGTGGCAGCAGGAGGCTACTAACCTCCATACGGGGAGCATGACTCAAACAGATAGTATTGGAGCCCACTAGGGATCAGGCGATACTGGACCTGATACTCACCAATGGAGATAGTGTCACAGAGGTTTTAGTGGGTGAAGTGCTAGCCTCCAGTGATCACAACATGGTGTGGTTTCACTTCAGGAAAGGTTTCACTAGATCAAACACATCCACAAAGGTCCTTAGCTTTAAAGGTACTAAATTCAAGAGCATGGGAAATTTCATCTATGAGATGCTGCAAAACCAGAACACAACAGATAGTGTGGAGGTACTGTGGTGTACTCTAAAATCTACACTACAGGAAGCAACCAACCTCTATATAAAAACAGTGAGTAAACGGCGGAGAAATAATAAACCTCAGTGGTTCTCCGTGGAGATCTCGGAACTCGTGAAACAGAAGAAAAGAGCATTTGTATCCTACAAACAATCAGAAAGACTAGAAGCTAAAGAAGACTATCGGGCGAAATCTAGAACTGTCAAAACAGCAGTCAGAGATGCCAAACTTCGGATGGAAGAGAATCTAGCAAAGAATATAAAAAAAGGGGATAAATCCTTTTTCAGGTATGTTAGTGACAGGAAAAGGAACACAGATGGGATAGTATGCCTTAGGAAACCTGACGGTAAATATGTAGAATCGGACTCCGATAAAGCCGAACTACTCAATGAATACTTCTGCTCAGTCTTTACCTGCGAGGCGCTGGGATCCGGTCCACAGCTGCAGGCAAGGGAGAGCTCAAATGACCCATTCCGGAATTTTAAATTTACCGCCGGCAGCGTCTACCAAGAATTATCAAGGCTCAAAGTGAACAAAGCCATGGGACCGGATAAACTACATCCCAGAGTACTTAGGGAGTTGAGAGATGTCCTTGCGGAACCGTTAGCTACGCTCTTCAATCTTTCCCTGAGTACAGGAAGAGTCCCATTGGACTGGAAAACAGCTAACGTCATTCTGCTGCACAAAAAGGGATGCAAGACAGAGGCTGAAAATTACAGACCAGTAAGTCTCACATCGATAGTGTGTAAACTTATGGAAATGTTGATTAAACACAAATTAGATACGATCCTAAATGATGAAAGACTAAGGGATCCCCACCAACATGGATTTACAAAGGGAAGGTCCTGCCAATCCAATCTGATCAGTTTCTTTGGGTAACGAAAAAGCTAGATATGGGAGAGTCCCTGGATATCGTGTATTTGGACTTTAGTAAGGCTTTTGACAGTGTCCTACACCGTAGGTTATTAAACAAATGAGTTTGTTGGGATTAGGGGCAATATTGATGGCATGGGTTAAAGATGGCTCAGCAGCAGACTTCAGAGGGTGGTGGTAAATGGTACTCCCTCCGAAACATCGGAAGAGATTAGTGGAGTGCTGCAGGGCTTGGTCTTGGGTCCCATCCTATTTAATATCTTTGTACAGGACCTGCCTCACAGACTTTGAGGCAAAATTGCATTATTTGGCGACGACGCTAAACTGTGCAACATAGTGGGCAAAAGCACAATGCCCGACAGTATGACGCAGGACCTACTCTTACTGGAACAATGGTCCACAACTTGGCAACTGAGTTTTAATAAAGAAAAAGAATCCCCAAAGAATAATATGACACAAAAAAGTGTTATAATGTCGGAGCAATGTACTCAAATCACATAATTAGAAATATTATACGTTTATTAATTTAAAAAATTGCAAAATATCACAATACTTTCATACAGCAACATACACATACTAACACCCAAACATTACAAACAGACCAAACACCATATAACATATAACAAACAGTATATAAGAAACAGCGCTGGAAGGGCCACAAAAACTCATACAGAGATATGTATGAATATAATTGTATTCTAAAATTCATAAATCACTTAGCTTGAGAATTCAGTCTTCCTGGAACAATGTCCGCAAAGAGTAAAGCAAGCAAGATGGTTGCAGGCCGTCCAGCAGAAGAACATCACAAGGGAAACATCAGGAACAAATTTGAGTTCAAGTCCAACAGCCACACCATAAAGTGCAAGTGCAAATGTACCAGGCAAATGGCCCGCCTCAAGGCAGTGAGGGATCATGGGAGCTGTAGTGGTTGCTGTGTAAAGTCTGCTCTTATGTTTTTATAATGGTGCGACCCACATAAATGAGTTGACACGGACAAATTATAACATATACAACCCAAGATGTTATGCAGGAAGTAGTTTGTTTAGAATGATAAACTTTATAAGATTGAGGATGGGTCCATGTCATGCATGTAAGTGCCACACTCCCCACATGGCATATGGCCCAAATAAAGACCTGAACGGTCCATCCAGTATGCCCATTAGTTATGCCCATTAAAAATACATGATTAAATTAACTTGTCTCTTCTTTGATATTTCTGAATAATAGACTGTAAAGTCCACCTGATATTGTCTTAGGTTCCAAATGCTGACATTGCCGTCCAAGCTCACTCCAGCCTATCCAGCCATCCTGTTTGCAGGATATTTACCATAAATTCTGGCCAATAACATCCTTATGTTCCAAGTTAGTGGAGTTCCCATCTATGCCCTCCCCAGCCCAGTCCTACACCAAATCATCACATTTGGGACACAGGCCGTGCAAGTCTGTCCAGTACCGGCCTTAGCTCTCTAACTTACATTCTTCATTTTCTAATTAGAGATCCTTTATGTTTATCCCACACTTTTTTTGAATTCCATCACCGTTTTCCCACATAGGAAAAAAAAATCAACCTAAGGGGATCCCTCTTATGCTCTTCTTGTAATGGAGTATATATTAATTCATTGTATAAAATGTAAAAAAAAAAAAAAAAAAAAAAGGCCGCCACATGGGTGAAACAGGCCAAATGTTAAAGACAAGAATCAATTCGCATAGACAGAAGATCAGATGCTACAAAGCAGAGCCAGGCGACACCTCCACAGGGAAGCACTTTTAAGGACCAAAGTACTACATCAATGGCCTTATAATCAGGGGACTAAAAGGAAACTGTAAAACAATCCAGGAGCCTAAGACTTTTGAAGTTAAATGATGAGATACTTTGAATTTGACAAGAAAGGACTTAGAAGAATAAAGATCTGGGTTTTCCAACACATTATGAACTGTAAAATTCTTCTAGCTGTCACTTTCTGATCAGCTGACCCTCCCCAGCTTTCCCCCTTCAGACTAAAATTGAAATGCTTTTCATGATCCATTTATGTCATGTTATCCTCATTCTGTTCTGACCTGAAAGCTAATCAACAAATGTATTTAATGAATCTAATAAAAATCACTATACGAGTGTATATGTATCTATATCTATCTAGCTATAAATTATATAATTTTGCTTTTATTTATTAATCTCTGTTTCTGTTCATGTGATTTATTTATATTTTATTTATTAACCACCTTTATGAAGAGATTCACCCAAGGCGGTGTACAGCAGGTATAATTCAACATAAAACTTACAATTATGCTAGTAGCATAACAGTAATAAAAAAGACCAAATATAAAATAAATACAATGAATGAGGTAAACTCAAAATCAGCAATTTGAAGCTTAATAATAGGACTACCATGAAACAGTTTCAAAAGTTACTTATTAACAGCACTGAAATCCAAATAAGAGAGATATAATACATACTAAAAGGGAGACATAATCTTATGAAGCCTCTAATAAGCACAAAGCAGAACATTCAAATAACATAGATATGGCACTAATGCTTTCCTATAATACAGCTTATCCTATAGCCAATGGGTCAAATGCAGATACTACCTTGTTTCCCCAAAAATAAATCCTAGCATGATTTTTGGGGTAGGTCCAAAAATAAGCCCTAGTTAACATCCCTCCCTCCCATCCCTTTGTGTACCAGAACACCACCTACCGCTTTACATACATCTGAAGCCTCAAAACCAATGGCAGTGCTCTAAACGGGCTGCTTCGCAGCCTTCCTCAATGGGGCCTTCCTTCTGCTGTATCACTGATGATGCAAAGCAGTCTGTTCAGAGTGATGCCACCAGTTTTGAGGCTTCGGAGGTATGTAAGGTAGTCGGTGGGATTCCGGTGAACAAAGGGATGTGAGGGAGGGATAGGTATAACACAGTGGGAGGATCGGTGGGGTTCCGGTGCCAGTGGTGTACCAAGGGGGAGTGGGGGGGGGGCGCCCCGCCCCGCCCCTTGTGCACACTCCAAGGGGGTGCACAGTCGGCCGGGTCCGGAAGCTCCCGTGTTGCTGAAAATGGCACCTCAGCGCGGCTGCAGTATTCTGACTCTGCTCTGGAATATATACGGCAGCTGCGCTGAAGTGCACGAAGGTCCCGCGATGACTTCTTCTGCTGCCTCTGTTCCAGAAGAGGTAAGTGACATCAGAGGGGGTGGGCCGCAGTCGCAGTCATCGCGGGACCTTGCCACAACTCCCTGCGTCTGCCAGCCCAGCCCCCTCCGATGTCACTTACCTCTTCCGGAGCAGAGGCAGCAGAAGTAGACATCGCGGGACCTTGCTGATTTCGATGGAGAGAGAAAGGAGCATAGCAGGGTGGTGGAAGAAGAAAAAGGAGGTCAGGGTGGTGAAGGGAGAGAAAGGGGGTCAGGGTGGTAAGGAAGGGTGTGGAGGGTGAGAAAGGAGGTCAGGATGGTATGTAAGCATGGTTAAGGGTGAGAAAGGGGGTCAGGGTGGTATGAAAGCATGGTGAAGGGTGAAAAAGGGGGTCAGGGTGGTATGGAAGGGTAGTGAAGGGAGAGAAAGGGGGTCAGGGTGGTAAGGGAGGGTGTGGAGGGTGAGAAAGGGGTCAGGGTGGTAAGAAAGGGTGTGGGGGTGAGAAAGGGGGTCAGGGTGGTATGGAAGGGTGGTTAAGGGAGAGAAAGGGGGCAGGGTGGTGTAGAAGCATGGATAAGGGTGAGAAAGGGGGCAATGCTGATGGAAGTGGGGAGAAGGGAGAGGAGAGAGTGAAATGCCAGACCATGGGGGTGTGGGAGAGATGGAAGGGGGAGGCATAAAGTTTCTGGAAGGTGAATAGGAGAGAAGATGCCATATAGAAGGGGCAGAGAGAGGGTAGACAGTGGATTAAAGAAAGAGAGTGACAAGAAGATGAGGAAAGCAGAAACCAGAGAAGACAAGGTAGAAAAAAATTCTATTTATTTTTGCTTTAGGGGAGATGCATTGCTGTTTCTGTGGTGTTGCATTGTATGCAGAGTCCAGCTTCTTGGTGCTTCAGTTTAATCTTTGTCTATGTATTTTTATTCTTTCTCCCCATTTACAAAACTGTAGAGCGTTTTTTAGCATTGGCATCTGAGCTACCACCATGGCTAAAAACCACACTACAGTTTTGTAAAAGGGGGAGGGGTTAGTTTGTGATTACATACTAGGCGAAGGTGTTTTCTATGTTCTGTGTGTTCGAAAAGACATGGTTTATGTGTAGGATTGATCTGTACTAGTCTGGCTTGTTTAGTTTTAAAATGGGTTTATTGACATATTGCTCACTGCAATATGTAAGATGTTGCTTTTTCCTAGGTACACTCTTGTGTGACATGTGGATTGTTACTAAAAATCATGTTTTTCATACAGATGGGGGGGGGGGGTCAAAATATGATGGGCCCCGGATGCCACATATGCTAGGTAAGCCACTGCTCTTTCTCCCTCTTTCTTCCAGCGTGTGCCCTCTTTCTCCTCTCTTCCATCCAGCAACTTCCCTCTTTATCTGCTCCCCTCTCTATAGAGCACCTGCCCTTTTTCAATGCCCCCTCTCTCTCACTGCTTCCATCCAGCATCTTTCCTTTGCTCTCCCTCCATCCAGGAATTGCCCTTTCTCCTTTCCATCCAGTGCCTTCTCCTTCTCTCTCTCCCATTTTTCATCTAGCATCCAACCCTCTCCCACTTTCCATCCAGCATCTGCCCCTTCTCTTCCCCTTTCCATCTAGCATCTGTCCCCTCTTTCTTTCCCTTTCATTCAGTGTCTGCCTTCTTTTTCTGCTCTCTTCCATTCAGTGTCTGGCACACTCTCTCCTCATTTACATCCAACGCCTGGCCCCTTTTTCTACCCATTTCCAACCAGCACCTGCCCTCTTTCTGTGGTCTCTTCTATTCAGTGTCTGGCCCCTCTCTCTCCCTATTTCCACTCAGAGTCTTTCCTCTTTCACTCTGCCCTCCATGCAGAATCTGGCCCCTCTGTTTCCCCAGTTCCATCCAGAATTTGCCTTCTCTCTCCCCCTTTCTGGCCCTGCTTTTCCCTTTATATCCCAGCATTTGTTCCCCCCCCCCTTCCATATGGCATCTGTCTCCTCTGTCCCCCTCATCCTTGTCTGTCTGTCTGTCTCCCTCTCCCTCTTGCTTCTGCCCCCTCTCCCCCCTCCCACTTCCTATAACCATTTCAAATAGTGGAGAAAAAAGACCTGATATCTTGCTCCAAGAAGTCACAACTTCATGAGACTGAACATATTTTATATATAGGAGCTTCTCCAGTCACTGGTCAAAAAAACTCGACTTTGAGTATATCACACTATTGCAGTCTTCAAAACATTGCAAAAATGTGTCTTTAAGCACAGTTTTCATAGACAGAATCCCATATCATTCACAATTCACAACCATAATTATTGGGGGAAAAAAGCAAAGTCAAGCTGTATTCTTTATCTCGCATTCACAAAAAAGACCAACAGCGGCTCTGTTTTGCCACCAGTTTTATCAAGAGCTGCTGCAACATTAATTCAACATCAGCAGTCTTTGTCATACAAAAAATTCTTCACCTTCACTAAGACATTGCACCAAATGGCTCAAAACTCTATCTTTTAAAAATTAGATTTCAATTATTACACACAATCCCCCCCCCCAAAAAAAAAATCACATTATGTAAATGGATATCACTTTAAGATACAACAAAGAAAAAAAAATTATTACAAAGAATCCATCAAGCTCTTGTTAAGAGAGAAGTTATTACCCAACTTAATAGAATATTTAATCCTATTACTATAAGAACATTATGTAATGGCTTAATATTCCTATAAAGACTGTTTATTCTCAGTATCTTTCAACTCTCTGTTTTTTTAGGCTTTGTTAGTACGATTATATAGCTTATTCCTCTTTATAACTTTACTGCCTGGATGGTTCAGGGACTGAGTCTGGGCAGATCCAGGGGTCACCTGGGTACTGCTGGTACCCAGCGCTGGTGCCCAGATAAATATCTGGTTATCCTACAATAAGGATAGGAAACAAAACTGTCCTAGGTTAACTAAGCAGATATCCAGATACCCATGTTAAATATCATTCGTACCCAGGGAACTCCAAGCAATCACCTTGTGCCCAGTAATTTAGTCCCTGATTCTATAAATGGTGCCTAGCTTTCTATTAATTCGTTAGGCGCAGTTGTCAATCACCCGCTAGGCGCTGTTATAAAATGGCCCCCAGTGGCACCTATGCGTTTTTTGGTGCTGGTGGGCATTAAAACCTTATACGCACTGCCATTTAAGCCAGGGTCTTCGTGGCCTAAATAAGTGCGCCTAAGGTAGGCATTTACTGGTGCATAAGTGAAACCACACCCAAAATCCACTCTGAATCTGCCCCTGTCTATTTATTTATTTATTCCATTTTCTATACCGTTCTCCCAGGGGAGCTCAGAATGGTTTACATTAATTTATTCAGGTCCTCAAGCATTTCCCCTGTCTGTCCTGGTGGGCTCACAATCTATCTAATGTACCTGGGGCAATGGAGGGATTAAGTGACTTGCCCAGGGTCACAAGGAGCAGCGTGGGTTTGAACCCTCAACCTCAGGGTGTTGAGGTTGTAGCTTTAACCACTGCGACACACTCTCCGATAGGTACATTGGTGTATACGCCTACCTCAAAGTGGTAGGTGCCTTCCGAGTGCGGCACCTAACAGCTAACTAATTTTTTAAAAAATCTTTTTTTAATTGGCTTTGCTTTCAATTATCAGCCAATTTTTTTAAATTGTTTTTTAGTGATGCTTTCAATTATCAGACAATTAAAAAAAAGGTGTTAGGCATCTAGTTCAGCTAGGCGAGCTGATCTAGGCATCTAACTTCGGGCGCCATTTATAGAATTTGAGGGCTGATTCTATAAACAGTGCCTAAATCAGCCGGCACCTACAAAAAAAGGCGATGGCCACGTGTCAATCGCGCTTAAGCACCATTTAAAGAATCGTAGCTAGCGGTGCCTATGTAAAAACTTAGGCGCCTGAAATGTAGGTGAGGGTTTTAAAAGCCTACATTTCAGGTGCTTAACTTTTTGGAGAATTGCGCTTAGCAGCGCCTAACTCACGCTCCACCTACTGAATCACCCACTTAGGCGTTAAGCGCCTCTAAGCATATTGCCCAATTAAATTTTTTTAAACTAATTATTGAGGCCGTAAAGGATATAGAATCAGCCCCTCTGTGCCTTAGTACCAGTAGCATTCATTCAGAAACAGCAGCTAGCATTTAACAAAATCCTGACCACTGTGGACTGAATATCATGGCTGGTTATTAAGTATTTACGGTATTGTTAACTGCTATAATGGTACATCTGGTTGGTGGTATATCAAATAAAGATGAACCTGAATATTTCTCCTAAAGCTTTTAAAGAACATTCAAAAAAGACAGTACAGAAAATTACAGTAATCTGCAAAACGCTAATGATTGTAAAATAGTATGATGGCCAGAATTTTAAAAAAAGCAAAACATAAAATTAAAATTCATTTTGCTAATCGGGGCTTTAAAAAATTGGTTTTCAACAACTTCTTTGACCTCAGCTTATAGCTGCAATTATGCGTCTAGTTTTATGCTTGGATTCTTAGAGGGGCATAATCGAAAGGGACGTCTAAGTCCGTTTACGTCCATCTTGCAAGTCGTCCAAAGTTAAAAAGAGCCCACATTTTCGAAAGATACGTCCAACTTTTTTTTACTTTCAAAAATCGTCTAATTATACTTCCTGCCGATCTGATCGTCCAAGCCACTAAATCATCCATCTTTATACCACATTTCCGTCCAAGTCTAAAACGCCTAGAACAAGCCCTGTTGGATGTGGGAGGGATCTGCAAAGTGATGGACTGCACACCCAGTGGTATACTCACCAGATAAGCACTGAAAACAAATAACACAGACCTCCACACACTACTCCCAGTGATCACCAAACCCCCCCCCCACCCCCACCCCCATAAAAATGTTATTCACAACTTTAAATTTTAGCCTCCAGACCATCTCACCTGGCCGCCTGGCATAGGAAAGCCTAGTTGTCCAGCCCAGAGGCAGCTTAAATCGTCTTGAGGGTGGGTTAGGGACCCATAGAGAGAAGGACCCATGCCCATAAGCCCCTGTAATCACTGCATTGCTACTTAAAGATGTGCACTGCCCTATACACCCCCAAAACCCTTTTTTACTGGCAGCCATAAGGGCTATTGGGGTGGTAGATAAGTGGGTCTAGGGATTGTGGAGGTGGTTTGGGGGGCTCACCGTCACCTATAAGGGAGCTGTAGTGAGGCATGTCTATGCCTCACTACAGCTCCCTTATAGGTGACGGTGAGCCCCCCAAACCACCTCCACAATCCCCTAGACCCACTTATCTACCACCCCAATAGCCCTTATGGCTGCCAGTAAAAAAGGGTTTTGGGGGTGTATAGGGCAGTGCACATCTTTAAGTAGCAATGCAGTGATTACAGGGGCTTATGGGCATGGGTCCTTCTCTCTATGGGTCCCTAACCCACCCTCAAGACGATTTAAGCTGCCTCTGGGCTGGACAACTAGGCTTTCCTATGCCAGGCGGCCAGGTGAGATGGTCTGGAGGCTAAAATTTAAAGTTGTGAATAACATTTTTATGGGGGTGGGGGTGGGGGGGGGGTTTGGTGATCACTGGGAGTAGTGTGTGGAGGTCTGTGTTATTTGTTTTCAGTGCTTATCTGGTGAGTTTAGGTGGGTTTTTGTGACTTAGATCATGTTTTACATAGTCTAAGTCACAACGTCCAAGTTCCGTCAATCCTGGGCTGTATAACTTTC
This sequence comes from Geotrypetes seraphini, assembly GCF_902459505.1. Lineage (NCBI taxonomy): Eukaryota > Metazoa > Chordata > Amphibia > Gymnophiona > Dermophiidae > Geotrypetes > Geotrypetes seraphini. The sequence goes on along the minus strand of NC_047084.1, from coordinate 445,389,799 downwards.
GGTTATACATGCTGTATGACTAAGTCTAAGCCAGCCCACATCCCGCCCAACTCCTGCCCTAGACATGCCTCCCGAAATGCCACGTTTAGCTTTGGACGTTGAGCGGCACTATGTCCAAAGCTAGAAATACATCCAAAACCCGTTTTTATTTTCGGCGTTTGGACGTTTTTGAGAAATGTTTGTCCAAGTGCCGACTTAGGCCGGTTTTTGGACGTTTTTCTCTTTCGATTATGAGCCCCTTAGCTTCTAGTGTAAGCAGAATCATCGTTTTACTAAGCTTTGTGATGTTTTGACTTTTGTCTTCTTTTTTTAAATTTGATTTTGTCTTGTTTTGAATGTATGTGTACATTTTATTGTAAACTATTGACAGTTTTGCTTGGATAATGGGCCTATCATATTTTCCATAAAATAGTGCTGATATTTGTGGGCAAAGCAAAACAATTAAGTCAGAACGCTTTTGTCTTATTGAGGTTCCGTGTAATATCTTTGGTAACCTTTCCTTCTTTGTCCAATATACCAAATTCTGCTAACTATGCCTAGCTGTGGCCGTCTGCAGTGGTAAAATTTGATTTGGCTGAAGTCAGATAGATTACAATAGAGAACTTTTTGAGTATTTAAGCATCTAATGTAAACATGAAGTCTACACAGTTTCCAAAACTCTAATTACTAGGCTGAGAAACTCCTGTTCTCCCCCTCTACCAATATCATAAATCATATTTACAAAAGCCATCTCCCAGGCAAGACAGGTTCTGAATGCTATAACGTGCTCAGCTGGACATGCTGTAAGATGGGATCTGCTTTTATGATTTTTAAGAGGTTTCATGTGGGAACTTTCATTCATGTATTGATTGGAGTGCAGCAAATTGTTACAATCAAGCAATGAGGTTCAAGAGAGATTTAAAAAAAAAGAAAAAAAAAATTTTCAGTTTTAAAAAATATTGAAATCCTCAAAGGAGAAGATTTATAAAGCTGGACAAGTATTGCCTCTGCACTGGGAAACTTGCCTGAGGGTAAACTGTGTAAGGTAGAAAGCATGATTTATCGATCTGTGGCTTCATTCTTTGCCCTCGCATTGTCTCTTGGTACAACATGGGTTGATGTTATTGTGAGCTGGTGCAGCTGTTTGTGGCTTCCAAGAAAAGCAGTGATTGAGTAGGATGGTAAGCTTCTGTTTCTGGTATCCTCAGTTTGTCTGGGTCGGAAGCATAGGTGTAGTTTGCCTGCTTTGTTTGGGGGAGGAGCAGGGGGCAAAAGGTAAAGAAGTCATATTGGCAGTGGGAGCCAGAGGATTAATTCAGCATTACCACCTGCAATATTTGGGAGGGTGTTGCCCCCCCCCATGATCCCTACACCATACCTATGGTTGAAAGCAAAGAAGCTATTAGGTTTGCCATAGTATGGGCTTGAAACAGGACATGTACATGAGAAGTCCAAAAATGTCTATTTTATAAGGGCAAAATTGGTACTTATAATCCTTTATAATACAGACTCCCAGAACTAGCCCCAGTACTGCACAAATGCTGATCCACATGTTTTTACCTGCTTCAAAGCAGGCATACGCTACACATTTACTTGTACATTTTATAAAATACAGGAGGTGCATCACAGCTTTGCCACTACTTCATTCAAACTGCATACTCAAGAATGCCTACATGGGGAATGTGTATAAGTATTTGCCATCTTGTCGCTATCGGGGCTTAATTTTGTGGAGAATGGCCTGAGATGCAGTTCTGTGACTTTTTTTTTTATAGACTCCAGAGCACCAGGGATGTTCTGCTCCAGCCCCTCCCTTCCAGGAAACCTACAGGGAAATAGGGATGGTGGGGGGGGGGAGGGGTGGAGCATGGAACAGACTGCAGAGCAACTATTCTAGCCCCTAATTTAGCCCCTCTTCTCCTGTTCCTCCACCTGGCTCTTCCTCCAGCTTCCCAGTTTCACTTTTTTGTGTTTGTGTACAAATTAAACCCTAGTCACCGGGAGTACTTTTATGCGCATATAAAGCCGCACAATTTAACAAAAAGGTCTTTTCTATTTATAAAGCAGACGTTTCACACAGGAAAGCAATCATGGACCCAGTACTCGAAAAAGTTGGTTTACCTAGTTAATAGGAGACCTGCAAGTCCAAAGGCTATTGCAGCAGTGTACATTCAGATGCAGTATATATTTTTCTATCCCTGGAGAGCATGCAATTTAAAAAAATACAAGGAGTCAAAGATTTGAACCTGGGTCCCCCGGTTTTCAGCCTACTGCTCTACACATGGACATCTAAGGGGATCCTTCTGCCGCATGATAAGCTATAGTATATTATTAATAAGGCTCCTGAGGCAGGCCTTACAAGCCAAAACACATGCGTGTCGAGCCATCGTACAAATTACTGTTGATTTGGAATAAATTAGCACACCAACATTATTACACATCTCCACGGTTGTCTGTTTGTTCGTGCTCAGAATGCTGGCCGATTAAACGTCTGAAAAACGTGCTTTGTGCATTTTTCATGTGGACTTCTTTATGTTTGATAATTGCCAAAAAAGATAGATGTACTAAAGACCAAATCGTCTATCTAGGTCATTAAAAAAAAAGAGAGATGTTTTGCTGTTTTGAGAATGGACATTTTCTCTACTGGATTTTGGGACGTCTTTCCCCAAACGCCCAAACTCAGACTTAGAATTCTAGCGAAAATGCCCCTCCACATTTATCTTTGTTTGTTTGAAGAATCTGATGATCCCTGATGTAGGCAGTTGCCGAAACCTGGCCGAGTTGGGTGCTTGAGTACCATTGGTTGTCCCTCCTTCCTTGGATCATCTTTGCTGCTGTTATATTACTACTAATTATTTCTATAGCGCTACTTGACATAAGCAGTGCTGAACATCAAAACAGAGAAGAGACATTCCCTGCTCAAAAAAGCTTACAAACTGGATAAGAAGGTACAAGGTGGGGGAATTGTCTCTGTTTACTCCTACTGCATGCAATGAGGGCAAAACCAGGAGTGGCTCAGCCTATTCCAGGTATTCTTTTTGCATGGAATTGATATATAAAGATTAGTAGTAATTCAGCTTCTTCAGCTTCTCAATAGGCATTCTGGTGTTTTAGGTCCCACTGCAATATATGTATTGCTATATTTTCCTAGCTAGGGTCCTTGTTGTGTTACTTCTGCAAATTAGTGGTTTTATGGTATAGTAGTTTGGCTCTATAGGTCCTGAATGATTTTAACTTTTAATTTTTTTAGCATTATAAACCGGCCAGGTGCACGTCGATGGTCGATATATTAAAATTAATTAAACTTGAAACTTGTAGGGTTTTGTATATCTACTACTTTACAGCAATCTTGGTACTGGAGAAGGTTTATGTTATTTTTGCTGAAATTTTTGTTTGGTGGGTTCCTGGGGAAATGCCCTTTTTCTATTTTGCATCCATTCTTAGAGAAGACTCTGAATTAATAGCATAGAAACATAGAAAAATGACGGCAGATAAAGGCCAAATGACCCATCCAGTCTGCCCATTTGCATCATCCACTATTCTCCTCCTCTTCCTAAGAGATCCCACATGCCTGTCCCATGCTTTCTTGGAATCATACACAGTCTCCATCACCACATTCGGGAGACTATTCCACATAACTACCACCCTTTCTTAAAAGAAGTATTTGCTTAGATTACTCCTGAACCTATCACCTCTTAATGTAATCCTAAGCCCTCTACTTCTGTAGTTTTCCTTCATTTGAAAAAGACTCACTTCCTGTACATTAACACCATGGATATTAACACCATGGATATTTAAACGTCTCTATCATATCCCCTCTCTCCCGTTTTTCTTCCAGAGTATACATATTATGGTCTCTAAGTCTATTCTCATACAATTTATGGCAAAGGCCACTAATTAATTTTGTAGCAGCTCTCTGGACCGACTCTACCCTATTTATATTTTTTTGAAGATGTGGTCTCCAGAATTGCACACAGTATTCCAAATGGGGCATCACCAGAGATTTATACAGCAGCACCGTCATCTCCTTTTCCTACTGGCCATTCCTCTCCTTAAGCATCCAAGCATCTTCCAGGCTTTGACCATCACCTTTTCTACCTGTTTTGCCATCTTGAGATCAGAAACAATCATTCCCAAGTCCCGCTCTTCTTCCGAAATCAGAAAATAATATTAAATATTGAACTAAGGCCAGTACTGGGCAGACTTGCACGGTCTGTGTCTGTGTATGGTTGTTTGGTGAGGGATGGGCTGGGGAGGGCTTCAGTGGCTGGGAGGGTGTAGATGGGCTGTAGTAGGTTTTAACGGAGATTTCGGCAGTAAAGAAGAAATCATACATATGCAAATATAATACAATATAATATAGATTATATGTATGCACAAAAGATAAAAACAAACAAACATAACAATAACAGTGGACTAACATTTAAAGTTATTAATGATCATTGATGCTTTCATAGATATATCAAAAAGGACAGAATGGCATTCTGAGTAGGGAGAATCCAAAGAAGAGACTGCAGAACTGATGTACTCGATGCAGGAACTTTATTAAAGTCAATAAAAATGTTGTTTTGAAGTGATTTACCTCTGTTTTAAAAAAGGGACCCATCATGGTCCATGTTTCGATTAACATAGCTTTCTAAGGGGTCCAAGGTGTTCCTTGTATGATGAATCATGTGGAGCACAACAATTACAGAAGATTTTGGAGCTTGTAAAGTAGTCGAACATAAAGAGGTGAACCACTTCAAAACAACATCATTCTTAGCATGCAGTCCTGTAAGCTGAAGAGAGTGGGCTTCTCTCCTGCCGATTTTGCAGCGGAAGATGCGGGGGCTGTTGGGTGATGTGAGGGGGGGGGTTACATGATGTCAGGTGGTGTCGAGTAATGGGGGGGGGTCAGAAATGTTGGGGATGTCAGGGTTTAGGGCTCCGCAGCTCAGCTGATCTTGGAAAGGGGAATCCCCATCAGCTGAGCTGGCAGGAATCCCCAAAACCAGCTCAGCTGATGGGGATTCCTTTGCCGTGATCAGACAAGGTAGTTGGGTACATTTACAAAACTTGCTTTTGTGCGCTTTTGATGGGGACGTTTTTATTTTTGAAAGTGGCCAAAAAAGATAGATGTCCTAAGGACCAAAACTTATACCTAGGTCATTTTCAAAAATAAAAGATAGACACCTGGCAGCTTTGAAAATGGACATTTTTTCTCCTGCGTTTGTAGACATCCTCCCAAAATGTCCAACCTCAGACTTATCTGTCCTATTGAAAATGCCCCCTTTACCTTTTACAATCCAGTGTTTTGGATGTAAAACTACAGTTGGAAATATGTAAACACTCTCACTGTATCTGCTAACTTATATGCAAAAACACAAACCAGGTAACAGAAGACAAAGTTGAAAAACCCGTTAGAATTTAAATCTATGTGCAACTTTTTTAAACAGATCAGGTTGAGAAACCTTTGAAATACAAATGTATGTAGTCTAAGGGCTCCTTTCACAAAGGTGCGCTAGTGGTTTTAGCGTGCACTAAAATGCCGCATGTGCTAGCTGCTACCACCTCCTTTTAAGCAGGCAGTAGTTTTTCGGCTAGCACTCGCTTAGCGCCCTAAGGAAATCATGTTTACTATCTAAATTTTGTGCACATAATTATGTAATATAACAGAACAAAGTCGATTTTGTCATTTGAGCTTTACATTTTATGCCAGTATGCATTATAGGAAAGGAAGTAGATGGATAGGTGTGAAACAAAGATCATTATACACCCCAAAAATGTGGGTAATTTAAGGGCTCCTTTTACGAAGGTGCGCTAACGTTTTTAGCGCACGCACCGGATTAGTGCGTGCTAGACGAAAAACTATCGCCTGCTCAAGAGGAGGCGGTAGCGGCTAGTGCGCGCGGCATTTTAGCGCGCACTATTCCGCGCGTTAAGGCCTAACGCGCCTTCGTAAAAGGAGCCCTAAAAAATGTGGGTAATTTAAATACATAAATTTCCCATTCAAAAAAGAAAACTTATGACATCCCAATTCTGCAGAAGAGATCTTTTAAATAGCGGTAAAATTTTGTTTATAAATTCAACCATATCTAAGAAACTAGAGCTGATGTGGTCTATCCAATACAATTTTCTGAATCAACGCCCCAAATAACCCCAGGAACAGGTCAAAAAAACCAAGGCACCAATAAAAATATATAAATCACTTTGGTTGTAGAAAGGAGGTATATCAAGTCTATGATCCTTTACCCTTTAAGACTTACTTAGACTTAATTCCTCCCGTTCAAATGGGCACATTGGGCAAGTGGGTTCTGTCAGCTGCAGTGAATTCTGCCATCTTCTAGGTGATGCCAATGGTTTGCAGGTCTTCTTTAAATGTGGAGCACCAGATCATACGTGGTCTGCCTCTTCTCCTTCTTCCACTCTGTGGAATCCAACAGTTTGTTGTTTTTGGAATGCACCATTCCAGCATACGCAAAACATGATCACCCAGCTGTATCCTGCTCCCATCACTATCTCTTCCTACTTGTGTGAGTAACTCTGTTGCAAGATTTTTTTTCCTTGGGAATGTGATAATGGTACGACAATGGAGCTGAATAGGTGAACCTTCTTTGTGGTGTTGATTGATGACATCGACCAGGTTGGACGCAATTTATGGAACAGTGCTGATACTTTGCTGATCCTACAATTAGCATCTGCTTCCACCCCATGTCATTGGATATTGTGCTTCCATGGTGGGTGAATTGTTGAATTTCCCCAAATGGTAGCTGACCGCTCAGTGTGTATTTTTGAATATCACCAATGTCACCATTGAATTATCATTGTTAGTTCTCAACCCAATTTTTACTGGAGACAGCTAAGAAGAAATGAACTGAAATCCAAGGATGAGGATTTAGCTCAGGGCAATGAATTATAGATGAGATGGTTAGCAGCATATATAGAAAAGATTGGCTAAAAGAAAGACATATGTACAGTAGATTATATAAGAAAGAGATAGAAATGGTCACTCATCTCATAGCTGGTAGCAAAGTTCTGATAGCAGAAAATGGCAGACAATGTCTATTCAGAAAGACACAAAAACATAAGACTAGCTATACTGAGTCAGACTGATGGTCCATCTAGCCCAGTATCCTGTTTCCACAGTGGCCAATCCAGGTCACAAGTACCTGTCAAAAACCCAAATAGCAGCAACAAGAAGGAGGCATATCTCATCCATCGGAAACTTTGTAAATACTACAACAGTGCTGTACCACAAAAGCACTGGGATCAGGATCATAAGAGCATTATGAAGAGAGGCGGGGTTATGATCACCTGGGATATCCCCATTCTGACCAATAAAAAGCTCGATACAAGGAAACGGGATCAGAATGGCATTGAGTTAAGGGCTATGAATTGTGTGAAGAAAGAGAAAATCCTCAAATATCAAGAAGTGCAGTCAAAAGCAACAATAAAATAAAAGGAATTTCCAAGCACACCTGGACAAGTAACCTATATACTGTATGTTGCGTCTTATGAACTCCAGACAGAAGCTATATTTGGTACAATGCAAATACCACTGCGAATGATAGTAGTAATTTAAGAGACTGAGATCATACTCCATGTACCCTGACTTAGGAGTGAGATTCATTATTGCCATGATCCCCCCCCCCCTTTTACAAAACCATGAAAGTGGTTTTTAGCGCAGGCTGGCATGCTGAATGCTCTGCGCTGTTCCGGGCACTCATAGGCCTCCTTTTATGAAACCGATAGAAGTTTCTAGTGTGGGGAGCTGCACTGAATGGCGCGCGCTACTTCCGACGCTCATTGAGTTCCTATGAGCGTCGGGAGCAGCACAGAGCATTCAGCGCGCCAGTCTGCTAAAAAACACTTTCGCAGTTTTGTAAAAGGGGGGGGAAGGGTGTGTGCGCTATACTAAAACAAGTAAGAGCATTGTGGAAAAGACTTTCCTGATGTAAATTAGTACTAGTATCCAGCAGATAAAGTATTTTTGCAATAAACATAAAGTGCTACTGGCAAACAGCATAAAATCCGAGAGCAGTGTTCTTTCTTTCCCCCCCTCCCATTACTGTGGAATCTTTTATTTATTTATTTTAGCATTTATATACCACATATAGCCTAAGGGGCTCATAATCGAAAGGGAAAAACATCCAAAAACCAGCCTAAGTCGGCACTTGGATGAACATTGTCAAAATACATCCAAGTGCTGATAATGAAAACGGATTTTGGACATAATTCTAAACGACCTAGGCCTTCATAGTGCCGCTTAATGACCAAAGTTAAACAGGGCATTTCAGGAGGAGTGTCAAAGGCGGGAGTTGGGCGGGACGTGGGCCGGCTTAGACTTAGTCGTACAGCCCAGGATCGACGAACTTGGATGTTGTGACTTAGACCATGTAAAACATGGTCTAAGTCACAAAAACCCACCTAAAATCACCAAATAAGTACTTCAAACACATAATACAGATCCCCACACACTACCCCAGTGATCACCCTCCCAACCCCATAAAAATCGTAATCACACCTTTAAAATTCAGCCTCCAGACCATCATCACCTGGCAGCCTGGCATAGGAAAGCCTAGTCGTCCAGCACAGAGGCGGCAACCCTTTCAGGACCAAGGGACATATTTGTCCCGTAACTTTAAAATCCTATAAATTTTGATTGGGATAGTCTACAGTTCTAAATTTGATATGTACGGATTCCATATGATACTGCCTTTATGTAAACAAACTGGTTCCGACATTCATTCATTAGTGTCGTTGCCAGATTGACGAGAAGATTCACTTGCCACACTGTCCATAAGCCAGAAGTTTGATTTTTAAAAAAAAAAATAATGATATTTCACAAAAAAAATCAATTTTTTGGCATCTGCAAGCCCTTTTTACCATAAAAATGTCATCAAAACCACAAAAATTGGCCTACGATCCTTATGGTTCTGAAAGGGTTAAGCCATCTTGGGGATGGGTTAGGAACCCATGGAGAGGGGGATCCATGCCCATAAGCCCCTGTAATCACTGCATTGATACTTAAATATGTGCACTCCCCTATAGACCCCCCCAAACCCTTTTGTACTGGCATATAAGTGGCTACTGCAGCAATAAGGGCTATTGGGGTGGTAGATAAGTGGGTCTAGGGGATTCAGGAGGTGGTTTGGGGGGCTCACCATGACATATAAGGGAGCTGTAGTGAGGAGAAGACATGGCAACTTTTTGTGAAGTTCACAGCAGTACCCTGTAAGGTACCCCACTATTTAGGTGCCATGTTTGAGTGTTCAGTCCATCACTTTGCAATCACTTTGCAGACCCCTCCCACGTCCAACAGGGCTTGTTCTAGGTGTTTTTGACTTGGACGAAAAGTTAGACGAAAATGTGGTATAAAGATGGACGATTTAGCGACTTGGACGATCAAATTGGCAGGACGTATAGTTAGACGATTTTCAAAACAAAAAAAATTTTGGATGTATTTTTCAAAAATGTGTCCTAGGCTGTTTTTTTATTTTGGACGACTTGCGACTTAGACGAAAACGGACTTAGACGTTCCTTTCAATTATGCCCCTCTACGTGGTTTAATTCAGATACTCAAGCATTTGTCCCTATGTGTTCCGGTGGGCTCACACTCTATCTAATGTACCTGGGGCAATGGGGGATTGAGTGACTTACTTGCCCAGGATCACAAGGAGTAGCAGTGGGATTTAAGCCCACAACCTCAAGGTGCTGAGGCTGTGTAGCTCTAGCCACTGTGCTACACACATAGTAGAAGATCTCACGCCCTGTTCACTTTTCCATCCATACAGGGTTGTAAAAGCAAGAAATTTCTTGATCATAAAGGATTTTGATCGTTATTGCTTACAGCTTGTTCTTATAAACATTTTAGAACTCAGTTGAAAATCTATCTTTTCTCAAAATACTTGGTAAAAAAAACCTCTTCTTGTTCTTCATGATATTGTTTATAATCTTTTGGAAACCGCGTTGAACTTATGCGGTTATGAAACACAATGTTATTTTATGTTATTTTTGTCATTGACTTATGCGCAATACTAACATTGCTCCCAAGACAAACCAAGGGACATCTCTGTGAGGGAATACTTCTCAGAACGAGAGCCCTACATCAATGACCTTATTAATTAACTCCCACCATCCAATGTATTGAGTGGGTAACAAAAGACATATCTTAAAACCAGGAACAATAAATGATATAAGTCAACAAACAACTGACCAATTCAAATCACTATGAACCCCTTTTACAAAGCTGTGGCAGCAGTTCTCCCGCGGCAAATGCACCGAAGTCCATTCAGTTCCTACGTGCTTTGGTGCATTTGCCAGGGGAGAATCGCTACTGTGGCTTTGTTAAAAAGGACCCTGTGCTTCCAATATGACCCTCTCTCTAAAAAACTTAGTTCCCATTAAATTGCCTGTGCCTTCCATAACTTCTGGCTCATGCTTAACGTTTATCAAAGACTCTCGCAAACTGCTTGCATCTCTGCAGTAAGATGCTAATTCCCTGCTTATGTCCTCATTAAAACTGCTAGATCAGAGCACTAAGAGGAAACTTTAAAACAATCCAGGAACATAAGACTTTAGAAGTTAAAATGATCAAATACTTTGAAACTAACAAGAAAGGGCTTTACGAAGATCTGGGTTTCCCTTCACATTATATACCATGAAATTCTTCTGCTTGGTCACCCTCTGATCATTCAGCCATCTCTCCCTCCTCTGCCCACCCCTCCTCCTCCCCACGAGACACCCGTCAGACTATCATTGGAATGCTTTTATGATTCATGTATAATTAATTATTTTCTAGTTTGTTCATGCTGTCCTGACCTGAGGAAGGGGGTTTAGCTTCCAAATGCTACTCAGAAATGGGTCAGGTTACATCAATACAAAGGTATTGTCTTTATACTGTATATATTTGTTTTGTTTTATTAACCCAGTGCACTTTAGCATTCCACCGATTCTTCTTATTGCCTTTGACAACCTTGAGATCATCCGAAGTGATTGCTTCCAGACTTTTCTCCTCTATGGTAGTTGTCAGTGCTTAACTGTTTGCCCTGTATGAAACAGTGCTGTTACTGAAATAAACCAAATGCAGCATCTTCCTGAAAGGAATCTATGCAATTTATCAGGCTGCTTCAGATGTTGGGACCCATTAGATTTAAGATACCACTCTAGCATCTATTTCAGGAGTGATTCTATCATTGTGTAATCCCTGCCCATGACACCATACTGAGTGATTTATAACTGCTAGCATCCTCCCTGTTCCAATGTTTGCAGAGAAGGACGGCATCTGCTCCACTACAGTTCCCAGAAACCATTCCATTCTCTGGTGAATGAATGAGCAAAGCTGTTAGTGGCACTTTAACCCCTCCAGATATCTCAGAGCAGTCTTCCCAATCCAGTCTTCAGGGCACACCCAACCACTTGAGTTTTCAGGATATCTACAATGTATATACATGAGAGATTTGTATGCACTAACTCTTTGGTATGTAAATCCATCTCATGCATATTTATTGTAGATATACTGGAAACCTGATTTGCTGGGTGTGCCCTAAGGACTAGGCTGAGAAGCACTGGTCTACAAGGGACTATTTTATTACTCCAAAACGAAGAACAGACTTGTCCATACACTCATTTTCTCAGTTGTCAAATACGGATTATGGATACTACAAAACAAGACAGAAAGAAGATTGACTCATTTCAGCTTTGGTGCTGGAGAAGGATTTTATGCGTGCCGTGGACCACCAGAAGAACTACAAGTTGATTCTGGAAGAGATCAAACTGGCTATGTCACTCGAAGCTCAAATGATGAAGTTGCAACTGTCTTATTTTGGTCATACTGTCAGAAAAGAAAGATCATTGGAGAAGGATATCATGTTTGGAAAGATCAAAGGAACCAGGCGAAGAGGGTGACCTGCAATCAGATGGCTGGACACATTGAAAACAACCATGGGGATGACGCTGGAGGACCTAACCAGACTAGCACAAAACTGATTTCTTTTTAGATCTATAATTCATCAAGTCACTAGGACTCGAGCACGAACTGATGGCACCTAAGATAGAGAAGACCTTGCCCACTTTCACTTTTGCTACTTCTGTCCAGGCTCTGTTGTGTAAATGGACTCAGATTTATCTGCTCTCTACTTGTACCCTAAGCACCAATCTGCAATCCTTCAGCACCCACTTCTGTCAACTCAGTAATAAAGCACTTACACAAAGTGTTTTCACAGCCATGGGTGACCCATTGACATATTCAAATCCCAGGACTCCCACAGAACATTTATTTATTCCTGGTCATAACCTCTCTTTCCTTATTTATGCACACCCTTATCCAAGGAAGCAGGTTCTCTCCAGGGGAAAGGGGTTTCCTTTCCAAGGCCCTGGCATAGCGGTCCCTCAAAACAAAAAATCACTCAGAGACACATATGGGGGTGCTCCAACACTGCTGTACAACACCTTGGGTGAATCTCTTCATAAAGGTGGTTAATAATTTCTAATAATAATAAATAAATAATCTATTAATTACTGATCTGAAAACTTTGTGTCCTGCTTACGATATGGTTCCAGAGAACGGAGGATAGATTGAGACATTTGGGTTTTACTTCCATTACTTTCAGTGGAAGTATAACCCAGAAGTCTGAAACCCGTCCTTTTTCTGGAGTCATATCATAACCCTACCTGAGGTTGTACAGCATTGAATAAACATTTTAGTACTCTACACTCTTCATTATGTTTTTTTGTTTGATCATCGAGCTGTTCTTTTACACCTATCTGGGACTTTTTTAAGCCAGATCTAGTCGATAGCCATATATATGTTTATCTTTTTGTTCCGACTTGTGTTTTAACTGTTTGCCAGTAGTTCATTTATTTCATTATATTTTACAGTTTTGATAGTCTGCGTTTTCATGACTGTTTACCAACAGTGTGGTAAATGATATATAATATTTTCCTCTTTCTTAACTTTTCCTCTTTTGTTTTTCTTCATTTTGGGTTTTCTCCATTTGTGTTCATTATTCTCTTTAGATTACATGTGGATTAATGTATTGTTTAGGTGCCATTGCAAGCTGTTATGCTTGAATAAGTTTATACAAAAGCATATGGTATGTGTGGAATATTATATAAAATTGGCAGTGTTATTTGGTTAGCATATCTCATTTGTCTGCATTTTACATGTGCCGCTCTAATTGGGATTTAAATGTTAGCATGTTTTATCCTCATAAATTTTAAATGCCCATGGTGTCATACTAATCTTAGCATGAGGGGGTGCTGAAAAGTTCTCAGCCCAACCAACCAACTTCCTAAATTCTGAGCGCTATTTTGCCACTGTAGCGGAAAAGCGTGCTATCTTATTTCATTAAGTGCCAATTTGCAGAAAGGAAATTCTATGTTTTGACATTGTTTCAGATCATTGATTGAACCATATCCACGTCATTCTCTTCTTGGATGGGCTGAGAACTTTTCAGAACCCCCTCATAGATTTGATTGTGTCTGTTGAATATAGAGTATAGTGCAATTGCCGATTGTACATCTTTTCATTTTAAAAATCTTTTTATTGAAAACTTTTCACAAAGAAATAAGAAAACATAAGAACATAGACGATACAAACATGGCCATAGGTGCAACATGGAAACAACAAGCACCTATGTATAAGAGGCAGAGAATAACAATTATATGAAGCCATAAGAGTAAATATAGTAGTAATAATAGTATATACCCAGAGAGACTCATCAACCAAGACATACTGTAAACATCTGAAATAACATATTGAGACAAAATGAAGGATCACTATGATACAGTAATACCTAGGCCGTTGGAACGACTAGGGGTGAGAAGGGATAGTCATTAAAGAAGACCATATTTTTTTAGATTTGAGACTTTTGTTGATAAGAGAATTTGCTTTGCATTCATAATTGTGTATCATCATCACATTGGCCCACCAGAAAGTGATATTTAACAATTGGGCAGATTTCCAGTTTGAAAGAATCATTTACAATGTTATGGCTATCAAAATATATCAATTAGTGATTGTACATTTTTAAGTTATTCACTTTATTGATAGTGTTTTTTTCATGGTTAACTACATGTTCACTTTGGCCCGGATTCTTGAACTGGCGCCAATATCTGCAGCCACCAATCATGTGTCAATCATATATTGGTGCCGATTTCAGAATCGCGCCACCATGAAAGATAGATGCTGGAAATATAGGACAGGGTTTTCCAGGTCTATATTTCCTGTACCTGTCTTTGCATGGCTCACACTTAATAGGTGCTTTAAGCCCCCTAATGCCACTTCTAGCGTTGGCCATGCCTACTTTGGTGTTCAGTGGTCTAAAGCAGTGTTTTTCAACCTTTTTATACCTATGGACCGGCAGAAATAAAAGAATTATTCTGTGGACCGGCATCAGACGGTGGACCGGCGGTTGAAGAACACTGGGCTAAGTCGTGGGCCAGACCCCGCCCATCTCTACCCAATCTCCACCCCAGACCCCGCCCCCATAATAGTACTAATTGCACCTTGCATGTCCCGTGCCTCATCTGGAAGCCTTCCCTCTGACGTTGCAACATCAGAGAGAAGGCTTCCAGTTCAGGCGCAGGATGTCCTTAGGAGCCACTGCCCGTGGCTTTGTGCACTGAATCAGTTAGGAAAAGGGAGCTGACTCGAAGATAACGCCGCATCGATCGCACCGTGAACCGGCGGTTGAAGAACACTGTTTTGGGCCTGATGCATGTGCTGGCCCTGTGGACCAGCAGGAAATTTCTGTGGACCGGCACTGGTCCATGGACAGGTGGTTGAAGAACACTGGCCTAAAGCACCCATGTAGGTGGGATTCCAGTGACAATTTTCTAGGTGCCAGTATGCGTCTCAAATCTCAGTTAAAAACACCGTTTGGATGGCGTTTTTAATGGAGGTATGGGTGCCTACCAGCACCTAGAAAATCGGCGCCAATTTGAGAATCTGGGCCTATGTCCTTAATAAATAGTTGTTTCTTCAAAGGTTTTTGCAATGTTTAAATTGGGTATATTGCACTAATATTTTAATATTTACTCTTTATTTTTAATGTGTAATGTTTTAGTAGGTTGAACACATGTTCATTATTCTTTATCTGTTTATGTATATTTGCATTAGTATTGTTTTGCATTTTTATGTTACAGACTCCTAATGCAGGCCATAGGGCTGAAACACATTTGAATTTGAATAATAAAACGTCTCAGCATCTTTGGTCATCTCCACTGTGTTTGTGTGAGTAAAACCTTTGGAACCTATGTAAGCTCTGGTGGCAAACTCATTGCTGGTCAGGCCCGGATATTCAGTGCAGGTGCCCGGACATAGACTACTGAGTCTAATTCTGCCCACAGTGGTCGGCACATAAAAAAATGTTGACTGCTGCTGGATGAATATTGACTGGTCTGTATTTTACATTCACCTCACACTGGATACAACCACAAAATTCAAGGAAGACCTCACACTGGTGACAAACTAACGCTGGCTTTTACAAAGTCACAGTAGAGGTTTCTACCACAGGCCAGTGAAGTAAATACTCCAATGCTCATAGAATTCCTATGAGAATCGGAGTATTTACCTCACCAGCCCATGGTAGAAACCTGTACCGCAGCTTTGTAAAATCAGCTGTAAGTAGCCCCATAGGCTGAGCTTTGATTACATAGTAGGGTCAATGTTCTACACCTGGGGGAATTCTGTGCAAACATTTTATAAATTCTAAGCAAAATTTTTGAAAATTCTTCAAAAATTTGCATTGTTTATATGGAGTGTTTTTGCACAGAATTTCCACATCCTAAGACTTGAAATTTACTTCTATTTCCCTCTTTAAGCTCCAGCCTCCCCCACCCTTCCAAATGGCACACTTGCCTTTGTCTGCTTATCCTCCCCAATAGCACACTCACCTTTGTCTGCTCCCTTTACCACCCTCCCCAATGGCACACACACATTTCTCTGCCCCACCCCTTCATTGTGCTCCTGGAGGTGGCTCTCCCCCAACCTCGCAAAGATCACTCAGGAGGAAGAGGAGGAAGTGAACTCACTGCACATTGGATCACTATTCCTCCTCTGCCAACTTAGAGTTGACTGATTATGTGAACCACAGAACCCCCACATAAACATCTGGTCTAAACCGTCAGAGAAGGAGGAAGTGATCCGATGTATAGTGGTTCACTTCCTCTTCCTCCTTCCACGCAATCTCTAGGGGGGGGGGGGGAAGAGGGACCTGATGCCAGCACTGAGCAGAATTGCAGAATTCTGTGCATTCTGTGTTGGCACTGTTGTGCATAATTCACACAAAGATAATATTCAAAGTGATTTAACTGTGAAGGAGAGGCTCCTGCCCAGTTTATTTATTTATTTTAAAAATTTATATACCGTTTTAATCTAAATGGTTTACATATCATTACAATAGAATGTCACAAAAATCAGTACTGCTGCAGTTTCAATAGAGGGAGTTTCAAATGACTGGAGGAAAAAGCCTCAGATTAGAACCCTTCCACCACCACAATGGTGGTCCAAGGTGGTCAGGCGAGCACCTCACTGGCAAAAAACCTCCAGACCGACTCCCAATAGTAATAAACTTGAAGCAGGGCTGTTGTGCAGAAGATAGAGGAAAAATCCACTTATCTAAATTACTGATCGGACGATCAACAATTTAGATAAGTGGATTTTTCCTCTATCTTCTGCACAACATCCCTGCTTCAAGTTTATTACTATTGGGAGTCAGTCTGGAGGTTTTTTGCCAGTGAGGTGCTCGCCTGACCACCTTGGACCACCATTGTGGTGGTGGAAGGGTTCTAATCTGAGGCTTTTTCCTCCAGTCATTTGAAACTCCCTCTATTGAAACTGCAGCAGTACTGATTTTTGTGACATTCTATTGCATTGGTGAAAGTGTTTGTTTCAATATTATTAGCTTTTCACATTTCCGAGTTGTTTTTTTACATATCATTACATACATAATTCAGAAAGACAAATAAAATCAAACATTAACATATAATCATTGGAAAAATCACGTAAAGTGTCCATCAAACAAACAATCGCAAAGATCAGTTCCTAGAAAAATGCATTGACAAATAACTGCATTTTTAATAGTTTTCTGAAATTACCCTTGTCACAACATTTTCGTAATTGGCCGACAAGTGAATTCCACAGTTAAATGGCTATCCACTGATATTCAGCAGCCCTTACCCAAATACTGTAGTGTGGCTGAGTATCTCTTCCTCCCCTTCTTTATATCCCTCTCCTTGGGTCTACATAAGAACCTAGAGTTGCCATACAGGGACAGACCGAAGGTTCATCAAGCCCAGTATTCTGGTTCCAACAGTGGCCACGCAGGTCAAAAGTACCTGGTAAGATTGAGGGAGTAAAACAGATTTTATGCTGCTTATCCTAGGAGTTTCCAATGTCCATCTTAATAATGTCTTATGGACTTTTGTTTTAGGAAATTATCCAAACCTTTTTAAACCCTGCTAAGCTAACTGTTTTCACCAAATTCTCTGACAACAAATTCCAGAGTTTAATTACATGTTGAGTGAAAAAATATTTTTTCTAATTTGTTTTAAATCTACTACTTAGTAGCTTCATTGCATGCCCCCTAGACATAGTATTTTTGGAAAGAGTAAACAAATGATTCACATCTACTTGTTCTACTGGAGGAGGGTGAACAGAACGAGGCTCGGGGACTGGCAGCCCATGAGGAGATCGGCAGGAGCATCAAATCACGAGGAGATCCAAAAGGAAAGGTAACAAACCGGGACTTAAATTGCCTATACACAAATGCTAGGAGCTTAAGGACTAAAATGGGGGAGCTAGAACTTATAGCCAGTAATATGGACCTAGACATAATAGGAATCACAGAGACATGGTGGTCCGAGGACAACAAATGGGATGTGGCCCTGCCAGGGTACAAACTCTACAGGAGGGACAGGGCACACAAGAAGGGTGGAGGAATAGCACTGTATATAAAGGACTCCATTCCTTCAACCAGGATAGAAACAACAATAAGGGCGGACGTTTTGGAGTCACTATGGGTTAAGCTGACAGGAGGGGAAGGAGCTGACATCAAATTGGGACTGTACTATCGCCCACCAGGACAGCCAGAAGCAAATGACCTGGACCTGGAGGCCGAATTGAGGCAGGTGTGCAAAAGCGGAAGGGTGGTGGTCATGGGGGATTTCAACTACCCGGGAATAGACTGGAACATTGGACACTCAAATTGCACGAGAGAAACTAAATTCCTAGAGGCGATGAGGGACTGTTTCATGGAGCAGCTGGTCACGGAACCAACACAAGGGGATGCCACTCTGAACCTAATCCTCAACAGGCTAGAGGGACCTGCAAAGGAGGTGGTAGTACTAGCACTATTAGGGAACAGCGACCACAGCATGATCCAGTACAAATTAAACATAGGGACATCAAAGGTGAAAAGAACCACAACGACAGCACTCAACTTCAGGAAAGGAAACTACGAGGCCATGAGGAAAATGGTGGGAAAAAAGCTCAGCAACAGCTCAGGGAAGATGAAGACCATAGAGGAAGCCTGGACCCTGCTTAAGGGCACAGTGCATGAAGCACAAGACCTGTACGTCCCAAGGTTTAGGAAAGGGTGCAAAAAAAATCGAGCTAGAAACCCAGTGTGGATAACAAATGCAGTAAAAGAAGCGATAAGTGACAAGAAATCATCCTTCAGAAAATGGAAAAAGGACCCAACAATGGAAAACCAAAAAGAGCACAAAAGACACCAGAAAAAATGCCATCGAGAGGTCAGGAAAGCAAAGAGAGAATATGAGGAAAGACTGGCAGGAGAAGCAAGAAACTTCAAACCCTTCTTCAGGTATGTGAAAGGGAAACAACCAGCCAGAGAGGAAGTGGGACCACTGGACGACGGAGACAAGAAAGGAGTGATAAAGGAGGAAAAAGAGATAGCTGATAGGTTAAACAAATTCTTCTCGTCAGTCTTCACGAGAGAGGACACATCCAATATCCCAGAACCCGAGGAGATTATAAGCGGAGACCACGATGAAAAGCTGGTCCAACTAGAGACGACCTGAGAGGATGTACTCCGACAGATAGACAGACTGAAGAGCGACAAATCACCGGGTCCGGACGGCATCCACCCAAGGGTAATAAAAGAACTGAGAAACGAAATACTTCGTCAAATATGTAATCTATCCATGAAAACCGGGCAGATCCCAGAGGACTGGAAAATAGCAAATGTCACGCCCATCTTTAAGAAGGGATCAAGGGGTGACCCGGGAAACTACAGGCCGGTGAGCTTGACCTCGGTTCCGGGAAAGATGATGGAAGCACTAGTTAAGGACACAATCTGCGAACACATAGAAGACAAGGGACAACTAAAGGCGAGCCAGCACGGCTTCTGCAAGGGAAGGTCGTGCCTCACAAACTTACTGTACTTCTTTGAGGGAATAAACAGCCAGATAGATAAGGGGGAATCCATAGACATCATTTACCTTGACTTCCAAAAAGCCTTCGACAAGGTACCTCACGAATGGCTACTTAAAAAGCTGTGGAACCACGGGGTGCAAGGGGATATCCACCGATGGATCAAACACTGGCTGGCAGGCAGGAAACAAACGGTTGGAGTAAAGGGACATTACTCAGACTGGCAATGGGTTACGAGCAGGATTCCACAGGGGTCGGTGCTGGGACCGCTCCTGTTCAATATATTTATTAACGACCTGGAGACGGGGGACAAAATGTGAGGTTATTAAATTTGCCGACGACACCAAACTCTGCAGCAGGGTTAGAAGCACGGAAGACTGTGAAGACCTGCAAAGGGACCTAACGAGACTGGAAGACTGGGCAAAAAAGTGGCAAATGAGTTTTAACGTAGAGAAATGCAAAGTCATGCATGTAGGGAAAAAGAACCCGATGTTCAGCTACAAAATGGGGGGAACACTGCTAGGGGTGAGTAACCTTGAAAGGGAGCTGGGGGTGATGGTCGACACATCACTGAAACCATCGGCGCAGTGTGCGACAGCCTCAAAGAAAGCGAACAGAATGTTGGGCATCATTAAAAAGGGTATCACGACCAAGACGAAGGAAGTCATCATGCCGCTGTATCGTGCAATGGTGCGCCCACATCTGGAATACTGTGTCCAGTACTGGTCGCCGCACCTCAAAAAGGACATGGCAGTACTTGAGGGGGTCCAGAGAAGAGCAACTAAACTGATAAAAGGTATGGAAAATTATTCATACGCTGACAGGTTGAAAATGCTGGGGTTGTTCTCCCTGGAAAAGCGGAGACTTAGAGGAGACATGATGGAAACCTTCAAAATCCTAAAGGGCATAGAGAGGGTAGACAGGGATAGATTCTTCAGACTGTGGGGAACCACAAGTACTAGGGGTCACTCGGAGAAACTGAAAGGGGACAGGTTTAGAACAAATGCTAGGAAGTTCTTTTTTACCCAGAGAGTGGTGGTCACAAGGAACGCGCTTCCGGAGGATGTGATAGGCCAGAACACATTACAGGGGTTCAAGGAAGGTTTGGATAGGTTCCTAGAGGATAAGGGGATTGAGGGGTACAGATAGAACTAGTGATAGGTTATAGATAGTACTAGAGGTAGGTTATGGAATAGTCAGAAATCACTTCACAGGTCACAGACCTGATGGGCCGCCGTGGGAGCGGACCACTGAGCGCGATGGACCTCTGGTCTGACCCAGTGTAGGCAACTTCTTATGTTCTTATGTACTCTACTCAGTAATTTATAGGCTTCTATCATATCTCTTCTAAGCTGTCTCTTCTCCAGGCAGAAGAGTTCTAGCCATTTAGGCCTTTACTCATAGAGAAGTCATCCTACCCCTTTTATCATTTTCATTGCCCTTCTCTGTACCTCTTCTAATTCTGCTATATCTTTTTTTTTTTTTTTTTTGAGATGTGGTGACCAGAATTGTACACAGTATTTGAGGTGTGGCTGCTCCATGGAGCAATGAAGGGCATAGAGAGAGTAGAGAGGGACAGATTCTTTGAACTTTCGAAAAATAAGAGAACAAGAGGGCATTCGGAAAAGTTGAAAGGGGACAGATTCAAAACAAATGCTAGGAAGTTCTTCTTTACCCAACATGTGGTGGACACCTGGAATGCGCTTCCAGAGGACGTTATAAGGCAGAGTACAGTACTGGGGGTTCAAGAAAGGATTGGACAAATTCCTACTGGAAATGGGAATAGAGGGGTATAGATAGAAGATTACTGCACAGGTCCTGGACCTGTTGGGCCGCCGCGTGAGCGGACTGCTGGGCACGATGGACCTCGGGTCTGACCCAGCAGAGGCATTTCTTATGTTCTTATGTTCAATAAAAGCCCATTATAAAATTCTCATCTGTTTTCCATTCCTTTCTTAATAATCCCTAACATTCTATTTGCTTTCTTACTGCAACCACCCATTAGCTGAGGGTTTTAAAGTATCCTCAACAATGACACCTAGATCGTTTTCCTGGGCAGTGACTCCAAATATAGAACCCAGCTTCAAGTATGTATAGTTTGGGTTCCTCTTTCCCACACTTGCTCACATTAAACATCATCTGCCATTTTGATACCCAGTCTCCCAGTCTCACAAGGTCCTCTTTCAATTTTTCACAATCTTCTTTAACAACTTTGAACAACTTTGTGTCATCGGAAACTTTAATTATCTCACTAGTTATTTTCATCTCTAGATCATGATAAATATGTTAAAAAGCAGCAATTCCAGGACAGACCCCCTGGGAAACCCCACTATTACCCTTTTGCATTGAGAATATTAACCATTTAGCTCTACTCTCTGTTTTCTATCTTTTAACCAATTCTTAATTCATAATAAGACATTACATCCTATCACATGACTTTCTAATTTTCTTAGGAGTCTTTCATAAGGTACTTTGTCAAATGCCTTTTGAAAATCCACATATACAGTATTGAGTGTCTCACTTTTATCCACGTTTATTCATTCCTGCAAAGAAATGTAATAGATTGGTGAGGCAAGATTTCCCATTATGTATACTGGCACCTTTTTTTTTTAACCTGCTGTCCATCAGTGTCTGACCCTTCAATCAGCAAGGTGCCAGTTAAGTTTGGCCAGGAGCAAACCTCCAGTGGCAGTTGTCCTGACCTGCTCTCTCTCTTTCCTCCCTCTCTTCCCAGGGTATGTTTCATCACTATTTTCTCCTTTGAAGCTTTAACAGTGGCAGCGTTTCACGTTCAGCTGCCTATGTCGGCTGTGGAGTCCTTTTCTTTGCCATGCCCCTGCAGAAACAGGAAGTTATATCAAAGGAGGTGGGGCGTGGCAGAGAGGACTCCAGGGCTGATGCAGGCAGCTTAATTTGAAATGCGCATGGGAACAGACTTAAAGATCTCAATCTGTATACTTTGGAGGAAAGGCGGGAGAGGGGAGCTATGATAGAGACATTTAAATACCTACGTGGCATAAATGTGCATGAGTCGAGTCTTTTTCATTTGAATGGAAGCTCTGGAATGAGAGGGCAAAGGATGAAGTTGAGATGATAGGCTCAGGAGTAATCTAAGGAAATACTTTTTTCCAGAAAGGTGGTAGATGCATGGAACAGTCTCCCGGTAAAGGTGGTGGAGACAGAGACTGTGTCTGAATTCAAGAAGGTTTGTGATAGGCACGTGGGATCTCTTAGAGAGAGAGAAAAATAATGGTTACTGCGGATGGGCAGACTGGATGGGCCATTTGGCCCTTATCTGCTATCATGTTTCTATGTTAGTGCTCTGAAGGAGAAAACAGTGTTGAAAGGTACACAAGGGAAATGCCAGATCATGGTGAGAGATATTGCAAGGAGAGATGTTTACCTGACCTGGGCACCGGGGGAGGGAGGGAGGGGGGGGGGCAAGAAGAAAAACATGCTGAATAATGGAGGGAAGGAGGAGCAAAGAATAGAGAGAGATATTGTACCTGGGGCAGAGATGGTGGGAAGATAAGACGCTGAAAATGGGAGGTTAGGATGGTGAGATGTTGGATTATGGAGTGATGGGGAGGGAGGAAAGAGAGAACAAAACATGCTAGGTCATGGGGTGAAGGGAAGGGATGACACAAACAAGACTAGCAAAATTCAGACACTGAACCTGAACCAACTCATGGTATTACTTAGATTTGAAACTTCTTGTGAAACTTGGCCCAAGGTATGTACAGTACAGTATATTCAAAATTACTTGAATTTATATGTAATAATTTCACTTCCATGCCGCCCCTATTCTTTCTGATATGTAATGGGATGGATTGAACTATGCATCCATAATGGCAACAACAGCATAAGGTGATATTTGGTCACTTATGTATTTGGTGAGGTTCTATCCATATTCTGTGTATATATGACAGAGGTGCCGTACTCTGCTGATATGAAGTGCCTGTGTAGAAAATCTTGTTTGTTATGTTTTACGAGTAAGATACATATTTGTATTCTAGGAACTGGTGTAATATTTTCAATGATGCCTTTTTCTAAGCTTCATGGCTGGTAAAATGGGTATGGCTACTGTAGGGGCAGGGCCATAGATAGTGACCCCACCCCTAAGTTTACCCTCTTTGTGTACCGGTACCTTTTTTCCTACAAAAAAGCACTGCCCTTGACTAAGTTTCAAGTTGATCAAAATTTTTGATTTCTTGCCTATCATAGTTTCTATGTGATGTACATAAAAAAAGGGAATATACTGTAATTATAATCTTAAAAAATATTTAAAACATGAGACATGGACAATGACGATCTCATAAATACCCAAAAGGGGCTGGGTGGGACTACAATAAATTCAGAAAAGTAAACATAAAGAAGTGAAAACAAAAGGGAAAGGGAGAAGAGGGTGGTAGATTGAGATCAAATCATGGGCAATGTATCAGGGTTGAGAACGTTTTATTGGATCAAAAAAGGAAATGGTGATGGTCATTGCTTGAATGCATCTTTGAAAAGAGAACTTTGTAATGCCCCTTTGAATTTGATTAAATTCTTTTTCCTTCCTAAGGAAAGAGGGTAAAGAATTCCATATCGACTAACTCCATTCACGTGTATTTTATTCATTATTTTTGCTGGCTTTGTCTAATGAATCATTCTTCATTTAGATTCTCCAAAGAGCTCTTATGGGGAGAGATGGAGTATCACTGTTATCTGTGTAGCTCAGTGGCTATGTACATCAGCAGCACTGACTATACATGAGGCTTTTGCATGCTGTGGCCAGTGCTAAATGCTGGCCGCCTGATTTAAATATTGAACCAGCTGATTTTGCTAATTGGAGATTCGTGGTGACACCAAATCTGAAGTACCTGTCTCCAGAAAACTGACCTTCTTCTGTGAGTGCCCTTCGTTACAAAACATTTGTTACAGATTTCCATCCGGGTACTAGCCTTATGAAAATTCCAGTAGGGATTGCATAGATTCTGTGAACTAGCCTATACTGAAGGTCCCACAGGAAATGTGCATGCTGCTATTATTTTAACTTTGCAGAATCCTATACTTGGGCTGCAAGGCTTAGGAAAAATTTCTCCCCCTCTGACTCCCACTTAACCACTTATGACTGACTTATTGAAAGGCTATTCAATGGCGTTAGTGCAAATAAAATGTCCAGTTGCATTAAGGTAAAGGAATTCTTGTCTTTGCACAGTATTGCTTCCAGTGATAAGCCAGGAGGAAAGGCATACAACTCCTTCTGAACCATGCAGCAATCTTTCAAGTCCTGAAAACAGCATACTGATCTTTTGCCAGAAAATAGCAATGCTCTCACTGCGTTTACTCCCTTGGCGTTGCATTGCCTAAAATATTAGAACTAGGCCTAGCTTTGGAGATCACAAACAAAACGTGTGCAGAAATAGCCTTTGACCTCTTTTTTTTTTTTTTTTTTTTTACAGACGACCCATGCTAGGGTTATCATGTGGCTCCAGAAAAAGGAGGACAGATTTAGACATCTAGGTTTTACTTCCATTGCTTTCAATGGAAGTGAAATCCGGATGTCTCAATTCGTCCTCCTTTTTTCGTCCTTCCAATTCGTCCTCCAGTGCTATCTCCAGCATGCGTTCTTGCCATGCGCTGAGACCACTTTTAGTGCGTTAGTAAAATGATCCCATTTTTCTGTTAATGGTAACGCATTAATTTCCCCATTTGTGTGCGGCGATTAGTGCATGAACCCAAACCACCACCTATTTTGTAGGTGTTAAGTGCTCACATGCTATGCCCATGTTAATCGGTTAGCACACGATGATATAGTTGCACTAACCGATTAGTGTCTACTCTGCGCCCCCCAGACAGGCCCCCCAAATAAATTCTATTTATTAGTGCGTGCCAGTTCCAAAACTATTGCGTACCCTGTGGTAGAGCTTTTTAATCTGTGGTAAGCACATGTTAGTGCTTACTGCAGCTTAGTAAAAGGACCAAGTTAGATTGTAAGCTCTTCTGAGCAGGGACTGTCTATAAATGTCAAATAGTACAGCGCTGCATACGCCTTTCAGCGCTATATAAGTGATAAGTGGTAGCAGTAGACCCCTTAATTTATAGGGCTTTGAGAGAGATGTATTCTTTCATGCATATTTCATTCATTATCGCTGGCTTTTACAAAGCTGCGGTAGAGATTTCTACCTTGGGTCGTTGAGGTAAATGCTCCGACGCTCATAAAAATATGAGCATCGGAGCATTTACCTTGCTGGCCCGTGGTAGAAACCTCTACTGCAGCTTTGTAAAAGGAGCCTTATATTTGTTTCTCATTAAACGGGAAGACATGTGGCAGTGGACTGCGGTACATTCCCTTCATTCCCTTATTGACCACTCCGCTCCCAGGAGGAAACACGGATGTCTACCACATGACCTTAAAAAGAAAGCAGCCGTGGCATGGGATCTACAGGGATCCTTGTTTTAACTCCCGCGGACTTCACAGATCCTACTTACCCCATGCATCCTCATCGTACCCCCTCCAGCGAGATCCATGAGGTCCACAAGAGTTAATACGAGGAGTCGTAGAGCGAGCGAGATCCTTGAGGTCTGTGGGAGTTAAAAAAAGAGAAACCCTGGGGACCCCACACCATGGCCGCTTTCTATTTAAGGCCATGCGCTTTTAGTTCCTTGGGGTCAGTGTTTTAACTTCTATACTTGCTGATTTTTTTTTTCTCTTTGTGGTTGGGATTAGGAAGGGGTAAAGCGCAGACTTCACGGACCCTGCAGAGATCCTTGTTTTAACTCCTGTGGACCTCACAGATCCCACTTACCCCCCCTCCCCCCAAGGAAAGCAGATTTATAAGTTTGTGCAGATAATATCCACGAGGTCTGTGGGATCCGTATTTTACCCAGTCCCCAGGAAGAAAGGGAAGGCTGGGATTAAAATAATAAAAATAAATATTCATTATCATTTGATATTATTATGGAGCAATACAAATTCCTAAAAAGATGGAAAAGAGTGCTAGGGGGGGGGGGGAGAAACATGGGGAGAGGAGATCACTGTTTTGGGGGAGGAAGTAGAGCACCTTGGATGTGAGATCATGTCTTTTCTTACTTTGTGCGTCTCTCCCCTCACCCCACGGTACTGGGGAGAGGAAAAAGGCCTTTCTGGCTAAAAAGTTAAAGGTGGCCCAATGACTATTGGTAGAAGCACTGAAAATGAGTGAGTGGAGGGTTGGAGTGTGGCATGGAATGGGAGTGCTAACTGCTAATATAAAGGATAATCAAGAGATTTGGCTTAGTGGGAACCTACCTACTCGTGGTTGTTTGTGAAGTAATAGAGAATATGAAACAGTGTCTGCCATTTGGCGAGAGGCTTTGTTCACATGCAGGTGGAGGATGGGGGAGGAGTGGCTTTGCTAGGGGAATGAGCTAGGGGATAGAGAAGGGGGTCACTATGCTATATGCTTGTTTTAAAGGTTTTGAATTGAATAAGGGATATCTAAAAAAAAAAAAAAAGAGAGAGAAAACAGAACAAACCACTCCACCATCACCACAATTCCTTTCTTTCTGTACAATATAATCGCACTTTTCTTTCACTCTTTAACCGTACATGTGGTTTGGCAATGTGAGCCAGCTTCAATATCTTTTTTTTGTTTTTGTTTTTTTAAATATGCCTGCTTTTCAGTTGCATGTTTCTATATCATTATAATCTGCAGCTAATGGCACTTTGACAGTGAGGCCAAACCTAAGGTTGGCTCCAACCATTTTTTAAAAGCTGCGATGATCGTGGTTTCTTGTGCACTTCTCGTATACCTCTGTGAGCGACTACAGGGGGCAGAAAACATAACTAGGGCTTTTGATTTTAGGTTGTAACCCATAAACACCAATACAATACCCCTGAAGCTTAAAAAAAAAAAATCAAAATACACAGGTGCTTATTGGATAAGCACTGGAAAAATCCCACTCTCCCTACTCTCTCACCCATCTCTAACTTGACCTGTATCTTTCCTGCATTGACATCTCGTAAGTTATACCAGCAATCATATTCGATTCCACCAGAAAACGTACCAACTGCCCCTAATTAGCTGGAGAATAAAATACATTTATAATCTATAAACACCGAAGAGCAGGAGTTCTAACTCTAACATGCCGTTGCTGGGTTTTATTCTCCCCTAGCTCTCTTTCATGTTAAAACACTGTGGATTAAAGATCTTTTCACATTCCTATCTCCCCTTTCTTGACATTTATTCAGAGCTAGTTCTCCACTGTTCTCGGGCTCCAGGGTGCTTGCCTAAATCGTGCTTAATTTCTTTCATAGCACCCGGGGGGGAGGGTGAAAGTCCTTGTATTTAAAATAAGCAAACAAATAGGAATAGTACTTTGTGGTTCCCCATTGAATATTTAATTACAATTCCTTGCCAATTTTACTTGTTAATTTTCATCTCAGTTCTATTACTTTTATGCTTCTCTATGGTTATGCCAGTCATGAATCTTATTACACAGTAGAGGTTGTTTTTAGAAGCATCCCCACCTGCAAATAGCAGCATTTTACTAGATCTACACATGTAAATGGCATTTTTAAACAGGGGCTGTCTAAACCATGGGCATGCTTTTCTATGAGTGTGGAGAGGGTGGGAAGGAGTGATTAGGGTAGGTCTACAGTTTCAACCATGGAATCCTCAGGAAAAGATAAGGACAGATTCACTTGGCGACTAAAAGTTAAAGAGTACAAAAGAATGATTAAAGAAAAGCGCTGTAAATATTATTCTCAATCAATTAACTCTCCTTCGCTGAATAGCAATGAACTCTTCAGAATTGTCAATTTGTTATTTGATATTGAGCTACATAAACGCTCTCTCACAGATCTCCCACCCTCTGCTTCAATCCTAGCCGACTACTTCGCTACAAAAATTCGTAAACTGAAAATGTCCCTTACAGCTACAAGCAAAGAAATATCTATCAATCTATCTGCCCTAGGAAATGAAGGCTCAACTGCAGACATGATCTGGAATCATTTCGAAAACCCAGATTGGAACCAATTCCTCAAGCTCTACTCTAAATATGCTAAATCCAACTGCCTACTAGATAACTGCCCACCAACTATCATGAAAACAGCCCCCCTCCCTTTTAAAGCTGAACTTTTCAACTGGGTTGCTCTTTATTTGTCCTCTGGCTACTTCCCATTGGAACTTGGTCACATTCTTATAACTCCTATTATCAAAAACTCCAAGGAGCCAGTCACTTCGGCTGCCAATTACAGACCCATTGCCAACATACCTCTTTTCCTTAAACTAATGGAAGGCCTAGTTAACCTCGATCTCATGAAATACTTAGAGAAGTGCAATATTCTACACGACTCTCAGTCAGGATTTTGCGCAAATTACAGTACGGAAACAGTCTTAGCTTCACTGACAGATTACCGCCTCCATCTGTTCTCCCTGGGAAAAAGTGCACTGGTACTTCAATTTGACTTGAGCAGTGCCTTTGACCTTGTCGACCATGACATTCTGCTCAGATGCCTTGATTCTATTGCCATTTCTGGACAGGTACTAACCTGGTTTACAGGCTTCTTAAAAAAACCGCACTTACCAGGTCCACAGCGACGGAACCTTTTCTCATTCCTGGTGTAATCCCTGCAGAGTTCCACAGGGCTCCCCTCTCTCTCCTTCTCTGTTCAATGTCTACATGGCACCATTGGGACATATATTATTTGATTTAAAATTGAAATCGTACATATATGCAGATGACATTACAATTATCATTCCCATAACCTCACTGACACAAGAGACAGAACAATTCACCTTATCTATTCTCACAAAGGTAGAACAATGGACTACACCAGGGGTGCCCAATAGGTCGATCGCGATCGACCGGTAGCTCGCCAAGGCAAAGTGAGTCGGTCATCCAGGACTCACTCTGCCTTGGCGATCTATCGGGCTGATCAGCCTTCCTCTCCCCGACGTCAATTCTGCCATCAGAGAGGAAGTTTGGCCAGCCAATTGCTGCCTGGCTGGGCAGAACTTCCTCTCCGACGGCAGAATTGACGTCGGGGAGAGGAATGCTGGTCGGCCCGAAGCAGGGAGAGCATGGGGCGGCGTCAGCGTCGGCTTTGGGGCCTGTTATCCATTGGTGGCATTTGGGTCCTGTTCCCCGATGGCAGCGGCAGTGGCAGTGGCTTGGGGAAAGGCAGGGAGAAAGAAAGAAAGGGGGCAGGCAGGGAAACAGAAGGAAAGAAGAGAAACAGAAAAAAAGAAAGGAGGCATGGAGAGAGAAAGAAAGAAAGGTCAGGGAGAGAGGAAGAAAAAGTTGGGGGAGGGAATGAGGTGTGGAGGAGAGGAAGCATACAGGCTGAAAGAAAGATTGGATGCACAGTCAGAAGAAGAAAGTGCAACCAGAGACTCATGAAATCACCAGACAAGGTAGGAAAAATGATTTTATTTTAAATTTAGTGATCAAAATGTGTCTGAATTTATATCTGCTGTCTATATTTTACAATATGGTCCCATTTTACTAAACCGCAATAGTGGTTTTTAGCGCAGGGAGCCTATGAGCGTCGAGAGCAGCGCTGGGCATTCAGCGCAGCTCCCTGCGCTAAAAACTGTTATTGTGGTTTAGTAAAAAGGGAGGGGGGATGGGTATTTGTCTATTTTTGTATGGTTGTTACTGAGGTGACAGTGCATAGAGTCATCTGCTTTGACCTCTTTGAAAAAACCCCGGAATAGGAATGATAATTAACAATTCTATGCGTACAGTGTGCGTTGTGTTTTTTTAATTTTATTGTTGGTAGATCATTTTGACTTGGTCATTTTAAAAGTAGCTCGCGAGTCAAAAAAGTGTGGGCACCCCTGGACTACACAATTCAAACTAAAACTAAACCCAGAAAAAACCAAGCTTTTCCTGGCGAGTCCCAACCACAAACTAACAAACACCTCCTTGAAATTAAATGGGTTAACTTACCCAGTCAACTCTACCATCAAAATCCTTGGAGTCATCCTAGACCAGTGATGGCTAACCTTTTTGAGCCCGAGTGCCCAAACTGCCGCACAAAACCAAAGAATTTCCTCAAAGTGCCAGCACGTCAATTAAACCTTAATATCAAGATTTTAGTATCTAAAAACTCTTTATAAAGTTGCCTGAACTATGTAACATCATTTTTAAAGGTTGGAATCTTTGTATTGTCAGAGAATCAATTTGATTCACAATCCTTTGGTTTTCATTTCAATTTATTGGCAATTTATAATGTTTTAATGATTTCATTCAATTTAATGAATTTAGGAAGAATTTGATTCAGTTACACAATATATTTTAAATGTATTATTCACATAACATGTCAAATGTATCCTGAGTAAAAAAAAAGATAAACTTCTTAAAACTGTTAACTGTGTCAAGACTCGGTGTGTATTCCCAAAGAGTCTATACATGTTTTTTTGTAAAATTTACAATCAAATTAGAAAATAGTTAAATCATTACATTTCTAATAATACGATGTAAAGAAAACAAAAGAGCTTTCAATTAAACCAACCGTTTTTATTGGAAATTCCAGATTGGAATACAACAGGGCCATGTAAAGTCCCTTTTTTAAATAACATCTTTAAATAATATTTAAATAACTTAGAAAGTGTCTTAACTGCAAACTGAAAACACTGTTTCATGTAAACATATGCATTGGGCATGCTCTGAAAAAAATTAATGTGATTTTTGTTGTTGCATGCATGCTGATAACTTGTCAATCCTTGGCTCATAGTGCGTTAATTTCACAGCAACACATGCAGCACTCATGTCATCCGTTAATCTGTTTCTAGCATCAGATTTTATATGATTCAAAGCCGAAAACAGCTGCTCACAAGCATAGGATGACCCAAACAAAGTAAGAAGAGCAATCCCAAGTGCTTTCATGGACTTAAAATTGTCTGGCAGAGAATTCCACGCTTTTAGGATTTCATTTTCAGAACTGCTAGCAGTGATTTCATTTGTCACCCTTTCACACTCAATATGTTCAAGAGCCGCACGCAGGTCATTGAATTTACTTTTCCAGATAGAGCTTTCTTGAAATTCCAGTAGCTCCATTTCCAAATTTTGAATATCCAACCACTGTAAGCAGGAAAGATCAAGATCTTCAAATGTGGACTTTTCTGGGGAAGTTATAAATGAAAGGGTTGTCTCCATCTTACGGAACTGAGAAAATCTTTTACCAAAATTCTCCTTTGCTTCGGCTACAATGGTGGAATATGCTTTGTGGATTTCCTGGTGTTTTTTATGACTGTCCACAAATGTTGTAGAATTATCCAAATGTATTTTTAGGTTGGGAAAATATTTTAGCTGTCCACTCTCAAGGTCTTTTTCAAAAACATGCAATTTTCTCTCAAAAGCTTTGATGTCACTAAACATGCTTTCTGCTGTTTTTCCCATGCCTTGTAATTTTTTGTTTAGTACATTAAAGTGGTTAGTAAAATCTGTAAAGAACATGAGGTTGGTAAGCCAGGCCATGTTGGTGAGTTGAGGATAGTCTTCCCCCTTTTCGTTCATAAATATCCTAACTTCTTCCAAGCAGGCCACAAATCTCTCTAACACTCGTCCTCTGCTCAGCCACTGGACATTATTGTACATCAGTAAAGTGTTATATTGTGCCTGAACCTCATCAAGAAGGGCTTGAAATTGTCGAAAATTAAGAGCACGTGCCATGATGAAGTTCACCATTTTTGTTACATCTTTGAGGACATCGTCAAGTTTTTTGCTGCTTTCTTTGGCACAGAGAGCCTCTTGATGTATTATGCAGTGAAATTGCTTCCTTAGCAAATAAATGAATGAATCCTGATGTTGACCCCACCATGCTAGGTGCTCCATCGCTAGTAACTGAAACCACTTTTTCTGGACTTATGTCTAGTGATGAAAAAGCCTCCATCACAGCATTGTGGATATCTATCCCTTGTGTTCTTCCAGGCAAAGACAGCAGTTTTACCAGCTCTTCTCTCGTGATGTCACCAGTAGCATAACGAAAAATGAGCGCTAGTCTTGCATGGTTAGTAATATCTGTACTTTCATCCAAGCACATAGAGTAGAAGGGTGCTTTTTGTAAGTCGCAAGTAAGCTGTTGACTAACATCAGCAGCCATTCGCAGAACCCTATCTTTTGCAGTATTTCTGCTTAGCGGCATCTCAG
This sequence comes from Geotrypetes seraphini, assembly GCF_902459505.1. Lineage (NCBI taxonomy): Eukaryota > Metazoa > Chordata > Amphibia > Gymnophiona > Dermophiidae > Geotrypetes > Geotrypetes seraphini. Next base: position 445,357,326 of record NC_047084.1, on the reverse strand, counting down.
AGATGCGTTGCACAATTTTATCCTTGTTTTGGAAATCATGGAAGAGTGAATTACTCCCAGCCAAAATTGCCTTTTTGATAAAATCTCCATCAGAGAGGGGCTTACCATGTTTTGCCATGCACAGTGAAATTTGAAAGCTGGCAACTGTAAGATGATTAGTTTTTGAAAGATAGTTGCTAAAACTAAGAGACTGGGAGTGATATTTCTTTAATTTTCCTACAAGGAACTCTTTTCTTTGAGCTAAACCAAGTTCAGCAACACTGTTATGGTTGGTCTCAAAGTGACGTTTGACACTTGATGTGCGAGACACAACACTTTCATTACACATAATACACAATGCTTTTCCACTGCATTCAATCACTCCATATGTCTCTGTCCAGGCCTCTTGGAATGGTCTTCCACTATCTGTTTTTGCTTTTTTTGCTGTACTCATTTTCTTTGTTCAAGACTTCAAGTCTACAAAAAGATAAAATTTGTATAATAAAAAAAATCTAATGAAGTGCTGTATACAAATCCGTCCCCATAAAAAAATATGTGATTGGGGAATTTTACTAATTGTAGACATCCGTTTTGGTCAAAAAATATACTGTCCGGGTGAAAACCGGACTTGTGCAACCTGAGTGTATGGGAAAAGGACTTTTATTTTTCATTATTGGAGCCTTTGTTATTTTATTATGATGTTTACAAAAGCACTGTGAAGGGCCACATATACACTTTACTGTTTTTTGCTATATTGAGCTTTCCATAAGGTACAGCGCAGAGGATTAGTGTGTTGGTTGTTCACAGAGAGCCCAGCCCTCCTCTCAGCTTACTGAACTTCTCTATGCAATCATCATAAGCAGCTTTTTTATTTCCTCGAATTTAGCATGTCCCCCATGGAAGATACAGAGGTTTTTATAGAGGAGCACATTATTAGACACATTAACATCCCCCCATATCCTCACCTCTCTAGCATGGGAACACTAGGAACTGTTCCTGATTACAGATGTCACATGTGGAGTCACACTACAGCCTCACTGAGTTCCTGTGACAGACTCAGTGTGAAGCTTCTCTTCCTCCCCCCACTTCCCCCTCACACACTGCCTGGCTCATAGGATACTAAGGGGAAGACAGGCAGGCTAAACATCCACTCACAGGACTGCAGCCAGCACAGGAGGATGGGCTGCGGCCCACCGGGACAATGCCCGGTCCTCCCAATGGCCAGTCCGGCCCTGTTGCCAGGTGAGCTGCAAAGCAGACACCGGCACACTTGCCTCCCGCCGCGCCGCATATCTTAATTGCGGACTAGAGAGTTGCGCGGGGACAGAAATCCCACCCGTCCCCACCCGTCCACGCTAAAGTCTCACCCGTCCCCACCCGTCCCCGTGAGGAATCCCACCCGTCCCCACCCATCCCCGTGAGGAATCCCTCTGTCCCCACCCGTCCCCGCGAGGAATGTCCTCCGTCCCCGCCCGTCCCCGTGAGGAATCCCCTCCGTCCCCGCCTGTCCCTATAAACTTCAGAAATAGTTATTTCATTTAATTATGCTACTGAATTAAAGGCTCTGGTAGAAACCCATTTACAAATAAGCAAAAAGACTTTATTAATTTGGAAATATTAATTGGGAAGAATACACACTTTGTAAACGGGTTTCTACCAGAGCCTCTTTTGTTTATAAATTTTTATCAACACAACTAATATACTACTTTATCCTGAAGCAAAAAAAAAGAAAAAAAGAAATAGAATTCTTTTCCTACCTCTGTTGCCTGGTTTCTGCTTTCCTCATGTTCTCATTCAGTTCCTTCCATCCACTGTCTCTCTTCCTTCTGCGTCTTCCATTTGCTCTGTTACTGTGCCTCTCCCTTTCTCCCCCCTTCCAAATTGGTCTGGCACCCATCTTCTTCCCTCCGCTCCCCCCATAGTCTGGCATCTCTGTCTTCTTCCCTGCCAGCGTCCTCTCCCCACTCTCTCTTCCCCATTTCCTTTCAGCATCCTTCTCCCCCCCCATCTTCCCCATGTCCTGTCAGCGTCCTTCTCCCCCCTCTGTCTTCCCCATGGCCTTTCAGTGTCCTTCTCCAACCCCCCATCTTCCCCATGTCCCTTCAGCGTCCTTCTCCACCCCTTTGTCTTCCCCATGTGCTTTCAGTGTCCTTCTCCCCCCCCCGTCTTCCCCATGTCCTGTCAGCGTCCTTCTCCCCCTTCTGTTTTCCACAAATGCTTTCAGTGTCCTTCCCCCCCACCCCGTCTTCCCCATGGCCTTTCAGCGTCCTTCTCCCCCCCCCCCCCCGTCTTCCCCATGGCCTTTCAACGTCCTTCTCCACCCCTTTGTCTTCCCCAGTGCTTTCAACGTCCTTCTCCCCCCTCCTTCTCTCCCGCCCCGTGTGCAGCACAGCCGGCCAGGTCCCCTTACTTTTGTGGGGCTAACCCGACCGACCGACAACAGCCCCGGTCTGACAAACCTCCCTGCCCTTAACCGCGAATCTAAATTTCCTTCTTACAGCTGCTGTAAGAAGGTAATTTAGATTCGCGGTTAAGGGCAGGGAGGTTTGTCGGACCAGGGCTGTTGTCGGTCGGTCGGGTTAGCGCCACAAAAGTAAGGGGACCTGGCCGGCTATGCAGCACACGGGGCGGGGCGGGGCGGACCCCCCCCTCCCTTGGTAGCTACTCGAGCCACGAGGCTACTCCTCCTTACCTACCCTGCCTGCAGCACAGAGCCGAACGGAAGTCTTCCCGACGTCAGCGGTGACATCGGAGTGAGGGAGGGCTTTGTTTAAGACCTCCCTCCCCTCCGACGTCAGCGCTGACGTCGGGAAGACTTCCGTTCGGCTCTGTGCTGCAAGCAGAGCAGGTAGGGAGAAAAGCCGCGCGACGTAGTACATCCAGCCCCGCAGGAACCCCGCGACCCTCGGAGGCGTCCCCACGGCATCCCCGCGACCCTAGGGGGCGTCCCGTGCAGCTCTCTATTGCGGACCTTCCCGTGTGCCACAGCTGGCACGCGTGCCATAGGTTCGCCATCGCTGTCCTAGACCGATGCCTGACTTTTGAAGACCATACTAATGCTCAAGTTAAAAATTGCTTTGGCACCCCCTGGAAACTTCGTACCATCAAGCACTATTTCCTCTCTTTTCGATTGCTGGTTCAATCTCTAATCTTAAGCACCTTAGATTATTGCAATATCATATACTTGAGTTCCTTTAAGAAAACCATCAAACGACTGAGAATCATTCAAAATACTGCCGTCTGTCTCATCTATGGTCTCAAAAAATCCGATCATATAAGCCCGTATTACAGAAAACTACACTGGTTGCCGATGGAAGCAAGGGCCATCTTCATGTTTGCCTGCCTCTGCTTCAAAACCATAACTGGTTCATCCCCAATCTACCTGTCGCACCATTTTGAATTTCCAGGCACCACTTGCACACGTAATGCCTATCTGTTCGCCTTCCCCTCCCTGAAGGGCTGTACCTACAAGAGGTTCCTTGATAGATCATTGTCATTTCAAGCAGGCAAATGGAATAAATGTCTAACCACCCTCATTTCCAATTCACCCTTCTACCAATCCTTCAGGAAATCAATTAAAACCTATCTCTTTGATAAATTTCTCTGACTCCTTCCTGATTTGTAATATCTCTGAAACATTTCCGGATATACCTAACTACTCTCGGCTTACCAATGTAATTTGAAAGTTTTTTTCTTCTGTAACATCGCTGTCTGTGTACAGTCTCTTCCTCTGTAAACCGCTCTAAACTGCTTGTGGTATTGCAGTATACAAAAATAAAGTTATTATTATTATTATTATTATTATAATCCATGTCAATCATATAAAAGAAATCGGCCTTTATACTTACCCCAAGACATGCATAAGTATCTCCATAAAATGGCAGTTCTAAAGATAAAGGTTTGGTCACCCTGATGGCGCTCCTTCAACCTTGATCCTCCTGATGTCCGCAGAATACATCCAACCCTGTCCCTCACCCCTCTGACAGCCAATTTCTCTTCCCAAAGCCTCTGATCCCTTAACTCCCCCAAAAGCTAGGTTTAAGAAAGATTTGGACAAGTTTCTGAAGGAAAATTCCAGTCTGCTATTGAGACAGACATGGGGGATGCCACTGTTTGCCCTGGATCAGTAGCATGGATGGTGTGCTTTGAGTGGAAGCTGAAAATTTATGCTTTGTCCTACTTGTCTCCGTTCCCTCTCCCCACCGAACAAGAATTGCATCTCCCCTTTGCCCACCTGTAGATGCCTCCTTCAGGTCTCTCTTACAATCTCTGGTGGTCTAGGACAGGAATGATCCCCAATTGCTCCTGCCCATGCTTTGTTTTCTCTCAAAAAGGCTGGCATGAACTCTAGAGGCAATCTTGTGTGACTAAGAGGTCATAGCCACTGGTGTAGTAAGGGGGAATGAGAGGGGCAGAGTGCCCTGGGCACTGCCTTGGTGGGGGTGCTAGCACCTCTCCTTTTCCCTTTTCCCTCTCCCCAAGCACCCTTCCCACCCTGTACCTCTTCAAATCTTTGCCAGCCACAAACAGCATCTCTTACCCGCTGCTCGCGCTGGCCACATCCCTCACCCTGATGTTACTTCCTGTTTGTGGAGATCAGGAAGTGATGTCAGAGGGAAGGATGATGCCAACACAAGCAGCAAGTAAGAGATGCAAAGGGGAGGATTGGGAGGATGAGGGGAAAGATGCATGGGGGGGGGTACATGTCATGGTGATGCCAAGGGGAACAGGGGGCACACAGTGCAGCTATAATGAGCATCTCTGCCATAGGTGCTTGTGTCCCTCACTATAACCACTGGTCTCAGCAGCCATTATGAGAGTAGAGCTGACATGGGCAAGAGCAACTGGAGATTACTCTGCCCTGACTCCACCACTATACCACCAGGAATTGTAAGGTAGTCTGGGGGGACTACTGTTTGCATTCTTTTTTTGTGTGTGTAATGTGATTGCATGTAATAAAGAAAATGATCTGAATGTTGCCAACAATGGAAAAACTGAGAGGACTGGAGGGAAACTTATTCAAAACAAAAAACAAACAAACACCCCAGTATCACAAACACCACACCAAAAGCCAGAAGGAGTAATTCTTACAGGGAAAGAAAAGCCTCAGACATGCGTGGATGTGTACCCACACCCTACCTCCCAAGCATCACAGGCACAAATCTTATGCAAAAATTAATTAAAAGCTGTCAGGTGAGAGCAAAACATGCAGAGCCAAAACAACTGAATGCCGTGGAAGAACCACTAGCAGGAAAAAGGCCGACGATCTCACCTGCCAGCTTCTGGCTTTTGGTGTGGTGTTTGTGATACTGGGGTGTTTGTTTTTTTTGTTTTGAATAAAATCTTGCATAGTAGTTTATATGTTAAATAGAGTCAGTGGCATAGTAAGGGTGGGCAGACTGCCACGGGCACCATCTTGATGTGGGCGCTGCACCTCTCCTCCTCCTCTCTACCTCCTGGTCATGGGACCAGGATGGGCAGCAGGTTGGATATGCTGCCTACACCGGAAAAGTTAAAGAGGTACAAGGGATGGGGAAGGAGTGCCTCCTCCCCGGGCACCTCCCACCCTCACTACACACTGGACAGGGTGTTCCAAATAAATGATTTTGATACAAAAGTTTAACAGGAATTTAAGTCTGTAAATTTGGGATGATATGCTTCTTAGGAATTAGCCTTTCTGTGGAGATATGGCATTAGCTGTCACTAAAATGTAGCACTAAGTCGGCTATTGTAAAAGCATTGTGGCTTCTAGTTTCAGTTTTCTTTAGCCGAGGTTCATGTATGTGGAGGCTATTTTTCTTGAGGTAATATTATTTAAATTATTATACACTGTATATTTTGGCTTGGATACTATTTGGGTGATTCTAAAGAATTTCCAGGCAATCGGGTATGATGAAGATGCAGCACTTTAACCAAACTTGTGGCTTACAGAAGAAGAATTTGCAGTGATTGTTTTCAGGCACATGAACCTCTCCCTATGCACCCTAGCATCCTTCTAGCTTTCGCTATCACCTTTTTAACCTGTTTGACCACCTTAAGATCATCACATAGAAAAAACAAAAGGAATTGACCCCAAAATATCCACAAAGAAGAAAATCCAGAGAAAACCAAAAAAACTCTGTGGAGTGACGATGTTCCCAAATGGACTTTATTTGAAAGAATCAAAGTTCCAAAGGTACACTAAAATCATCCACATAAAACAATTCCATCCACATAAAAGTAAATCATCCACATAAGAGCTTAAAGGACCTAGTCCGCCAGGGATACAGGACCCAACACGGTCCGCGTTTCGACAAAAAGTCTTCTTCAGGGGTCCCTGGGGGTCCTATAAAGGTGTGTACGTGGGAAACAATTGTGTGGTGAACCGGAAGTGAGACACTGCTTGCATTTGCAATGGAAAAGGCTCTTATGTGGATGATTTACTTTTATGTGGATGGAATTGTTTTATGTGGATGATTTTAGTGTACCTTTGGAACTTTGATTCTTTCAAATAAAGTCCATTTGGGAACATCGTCACTCCACAGAGTTTTTTTGGTTTTCTCTGGATCATCACATACAACCACACCCAAGTCCCGCTCTTCTGTTGTGCACATAAGTTCTTCACCCCCTAAACTGTACATTTCCCTCGGGTTTTTGTAGTTCATCCCTTTCCCTTTTGTTTCTCGTTCGTCTGTTTTTGTCTAAGTGTTTTGGTTTTGTTGATTATTTTAAATTTGTAATTCCTTGTTTTTAATATTATTGTATATCACCTAGAATTTTGATAGGCGATTAATCAAATTTTTAATAAAACCTTGAAACCTTGAACTTTGCATTTGTTAGCATTAAATTTTAGCTGCCAAATTTCAGACCATTCTTCAAGCTTTGCCAGGTCTTTCTTCATATTATTCATACCATCCTGGATGTCTACTCTATTGCAGATTTTGGTATCATCCACAAAGAGACAAATCTTACCCGAAAGCTCTTCAGCAATATCGTTTATAAAAAAATGTTAAAAAGAACAGGCTCAAGAACAGAACCTTGAGGCACACCACTGGTAACATCCCTTTCCTCAGAGCGATCTCCATTGATCACTACCCTCTGTTGCCTTTTATTCAACCAGTTCTTGACCCAGCCTGTCACTTTGGGACCCATCCCGAGGGCACTCAGTTTATTTATTAGACTCGGGAACCTATGTAAAAAAAAAAACCCCTATATAGCATGAAACAAATAAGACTAATCAGATCCTTCTTCCATGATCATCACTATGCCAAATGGCACATATGTTTGTGCTATCCTAACTAGACTACTGTAACTCTCTCTATGCTGGCATTAACTGTATCCTCAGGGCCAAACTACAACTGATATAAAATAAAGCAATCAGACTAATATTAAAACTGAAAAAATATGATTCCATCTTACCTTACTACAGAAGACTACACTGACAACCTATTAACTCTTGTATCACTTTCAAACTATCATGTGTTATGTTCCACATCCTACTGTATATACAAACTTCGCAGAGCCACTTATAAACCTTTTCATCAACTCCTGGTCAATATCAGCCAGAAAACTTAAAACATTTCAATTGATCCTTCCCTCTCCCAAAGGTGTTGAAATGAAAAAGCATATCCTCTACTAACTATATGTAGTTGTCTGCCTTCTTGTTGCCAAGAAAGTTTTTCACAAGAACAAATGAAGATGAGGCTCCGACGCTGCTCATAGGAATTCCTATGAGTGTCGGAGCATTTAGTGCTTTGGGTCATGGTAGAAACCTCTACTGCAGCTTAGTATAAGGGGTAGGTGGGGGGGTGGGGGGGAAGTGACTTATCCAAGATCACAAAGAACGGCAGTGGAATTTGAAGTGGAATCCCCTCTTTGTTAGTTTGGTGCTCTACTCACTTGGCTACTGCACCATTCCATGCCAAAGATGCTTCATTTAATAATGCAATTTTCTTTTGTGTCAGACTATAAAACAATTCAAAAATGAAGTATGCAATTGAATAAATACTGGGCCAATATTCAGCATGGTTTAAGTGAACAGGAAAGGGTCCTTTATGACCAACCAAGCTGAGCAAATCCCTACATGGCACGAAGATGGAAAAAAATAAGCATTGAGGGCTTAAACTCTAAACAGTAGTGAAATGACTTTTTACTCCTGTAAAAAGATATGGGGGAATAACCTGCACAGAGAACAATTAAAAACCCTCAATTGAGGCATGGAAGTGGGGGGTAACATAAAGGTATTGGCAGTTACAACTCTGACCGCCTTACTGGTCAGCCTGGAATGCCATTCCAGTCTATATCTGTCATCATCTACTATGATCAGCAGTAACATTCATTTGTTTATGAGGCCTCAATGTTCTAAACCTACCGTCCATTTGATTGACCCTAAACCAGTTCTAACCAGTTTAGCATCAAAGTATTTTATCTATCGATGCACTTAATGGCTCACCGTGGTCTTTTTCATGCTTCCTAGCATCTTCCAACTCTGCTATGTAAGCGTAGCAGAATGGGGGTCATTAATCCGAGTGAAGCTCTGACTTCACCTGTTGATGCACAAAATGAAGCGCCAACTTTTAACGCTCCAAAATTATCAGCTGGTCTGGGGGTGCCGGTAATGTTAAAAACACAGCTCAGGCGCGTGTGCTGAAGGCATGTTTGAGCTGTTTGCATGAAGGGAGCACTTGTCCCGCCGAAGCAATGTAAAAAAAAAAATGTTATTCACATTTGCCCCTCCCTTTCCCTCCCCTTTGACGTGTGCCTATGATGTGCTCCTATAAGGCATGCCTATGTTTCATGCGCACATTCATGCCTCTTTCCGTTGACTATTCTGTGCATGTGTCATTTGCTTTCTCCAACGACTGATCGGATAGGATTTCTGCCGGCCTTCGCGAATGCCCCAGGTACATTAGATAGATTATGAGCCCACCAGGACAGACAGGAAAAAATGCTTGGGTACCTGAATAATCTCATGTAAACCGTTCTGAGCTCTCCTGGGAGAACGGTATAGGAAATGGAATAAATAAATTTGCATGCGAGGTTCTTTCGATTGTCATTTTTCAAATCGGACAATTTATTACCATTACAATGAATGTAAGGGTTTTACCGTCGATTTTAGAGCATCTGGGCCTGACTGTCTGATGTTCAAATCACATCTTTCCTAAGTGAGAATCAGGACAGGAGCAGTATTGTATTAAATTACATTCTGTTCTATCTACTTGTCTCTGTACTGTATCTTTTCTTTATTCATGCCACATTTCTTTCTCTTACACTGAAGATAACGATGATCCCTGCTTTGAGTTACTCACTGGGAATCACTTTATGAGTGGAGGACACAAGATCCATCTTGTACATATCCTTCTCAGTGGCTAAGTATTCCAGAGAGGTAGCACCACAAATTGACATGCTGAAACCACTCAAATACCACAACTGTGATTCTTACCCTAGTTCCAGGCATGGTACAAAAAGGTAGTCTAAGACAAAAGGTACCAGTATAGGTTTCTGATTTTGTGCCGTTGATTTGGTACATTAGACTTTACAAGCAAAGCTAGGGCCTTCACTAGACAGACAGACACAGCATTTGGAAATGTATTTTCTATCTGATACCAGCTGATTTACCTTATATTGGTCAGGAAAGACAAAATATAATGGAAAAGAGCCAAACAAAGTCAGTTAAACTTTTTAAAACATTTATTTTAGATCATTTTTTATTGCAAATCATTGGGATAATACAATGTTCTTTATTATAGAGATAGAAATGAACATATACATATTTTTCCAATACCAGTTCGAGCACACTACATAAAGTTGGTCATGAGAAAAGCGTAATAACAGCTATCTTAAGTGACTGTCCTTGATCTGTACTGTCAAAAAGTGAATATGTGTATTTCTTGGAGATAAAGCAAGAAATAGAGATGGAGAACATATGTTTCTCAGAGTATATTTGTTTCTCAGAGAGAAAATGTGCCTGTGTGTGTTTCTTGGAGGGAGAAAATGTGTGTATGAATTTGTGTCTATACACTTGTGTTTCTTATAGAGAGAGAGGGAGTGTGTATGTCTCAGAGAGAGATTGAATGCCAATTTGAAGCCTCTAGCATAGACAAGGCTGGATATTTCAGGCTGAAAAGTAGCCAATGACCTTCTTCTGGAAGGAAATATATCCTTTGCTAAGTCTGACTGCATTTATTTGGATTTTATCTCAATGTACTAAGAACAAACCAATATAGATAGTAACATAGTAAATGGCAGCAGATAAAGACCTGAACGGTCTATCCAAGTCTGTCCTATAATTACATGCATTACAATTTCATGATTAAATTAAAAGTGTCTTCTTTCTTTGTTATTTCTGGGCCATAGACCTTAGAAGTCCGCCTGGTACTGACTTTAGGTTCCAACTACTGGGGTTGCCGTCAAAACTCACTTCATCCTATCTAAACCATCTCATCATTTGTGGGATTCAGACCATGAAAGTCTGCCTAGCACCATCCTCATGTTCCTAATTGCTGGGGCTCCCGTTGAAGCCCTCCCAAGCCCATCCTAAACCGATTTGCCATATACTGGACGCAGATTGTACAAGTCTGCCCAGCATCAGCCTCAGTTCTTCAGTTTATACCATTCATATTCTAATTAGATATCCTCTATGTTCATCCCAAGCTTTTTTGAATTCTCTCACTGTATTCCTCTCCACTAGCTTCCTTGGGAGGGCATTCCAAGCAGCCACCACCCTCTCCGTGAAAAAGAATTTCCTTACGTTACTCCTAGGTCTACTACCCTACAACCTCAATTGATACCCTCTAATTTTACTAATTTCCCTTTTCTGAAAAGATTTCAAGTATTTAAATGTCTGTATCATATCACTCCTGTCTCTCCACGCCTCTACAGTATACATATTCAGGTCTTCCAGTCCCTTTTTCTATGTCTTTTGGCTCAGTCCCCGTACCATTTTCATTGCCTTCCTCTTGACCTTTTGCTCTGCAGGTTATCCCTCTCTATCCCTGAAGCAGCCTTCTGGCAAAACGATTTTGGCCATCATCAGAGGGGGCGGGGACTTTTGCCCAAAGATGCCCGAAGAAGCCAAAGATAAGTTCTTTGTGCAACTAACAACATTTAATGTTTTTCTAACTTTGCTAAACTGCAAATAAAGGCTCAATGTCCACAGGTTGGATGTGACATACATCTCCAGCGCCTAGAGCCTATATTTCTGCCTTACTAGTAGTCTTACTTATAGTCCCACCAACCCCAGGGACCACTATTCATATATAGAGATCCATATAATCAGGACTACTCAAATCAAGTCACTTCACAACCAATCAAGATGACCTTTATTCTATGCAATCACTGTGGTGCTTTAATTCCAAGACATACTATTTGGAGGCTTAAGGCTTGCCCCATCTGTCTTCAACTTGCCAGTATTAAGGAGGAGCTCTGCAAACTTAAACAGGAATTGAATACAATTAAAGCAGCTTCCATCACTCCACAAAATCATACCAACTTACCACCTCTACCTCAAAGAATAAAACAGCCCAGGAATAAATGGGTCACAGTAGGCTCAGGAAGACTGCGACATGTAACACAGAAACATCCACCTTCACTAATATTACCTCTACAGAATTCCTTCGCTCCACTAGTGCACTGCGATACTCAGGAAAACAGAAGGGAGGTGGGACTGGAACCAATGAAGGTAACTCAAGAGAACAAGCGCACCCTAAGTACAAATAAAAAAGCCAAAAACAGAAAACTATTACTGTTGGGGGATTCCATCATCAGAGGCATTAACCTTGGAACACAGGGCGAGGAGACCAAAATAGTGAAATGTCTTCCAGGATCCTCAGCTACCAGGAGTTCCAGGCAAATACTGACTATAATTAAGGAAGAAACTAAGGATTTTAACACTGATGTTGTTATCCATCTGGGAACAAATGACCTGGCCAACAACTCCACACTTGCAGCACAGAAAGCTTTTCGGGAGCTTGGTGAGGGCGTGAAACCTTTTGTAAAGACTTTAGCTTTTTCTGAAATACTGCCTGCATATGGAAAAGGAGAGCAAAGAGTGAAAAACACAGAGGACTTTAATAGATGGCTCAGAGCCTGGTGTCATCAAGAAGGCTTCAGGTACATAGGAGGATGGGGAAATACATGGAAGGACAAGAAGCTATATTGCACCGATGGGCTACATATTACTACAGCAGGAAAAAGAAACCTTGCAGAGAAATTTAGACAATATTTTTCTAGGCATTTAAACTAGAAGGTGGGGGTGGTGTATGTACGAAGGACAATTATAGAGACCACCCCTGGCAAAAGAAAAGATTTGATAGTAGTAAAGGCTGCAACATAAGCAATATCAGCAACTCATTTCTTAGTATTGCAACGGAAAGTGAAACGACACAAAAATCCATACGAAAAAGGAGATTATCGCTGAAGAATAGCTGGAAAGCGATGACCACAAATGCTCGCAGTCTAAGCAACAAAGTTCATGATCTGCAAGCCCTGATATTAGAGGCAGATCTAGATATTGTTGCTATCACAGAGACATGGTTCAGTGAATCACATGGATGGGATGCAAACATACCGGGATATAATCTTTTTAGGAAGGACAGAGATGGTCATAAAGGTGGAGGAGTAGCTCTCTAAGTAAAGATCAATATCCAAGCGACTGAAATGCAAGGGACCTGGGGAGAGGAAGAAGTGATATGGATTGCTCTGAAAAGAGAAGATGGAACTTCTGTCTACGTGGGTGTAGTCTACAGACCTCCGACTCAATCGCAGCAAATTGATAAGGATCTGATTGTGGATATCCAAAAGTTTGGAAGGAAAGATGAGGTTCTGCTGTTGGGAGATTTCAACCTGCCGTCTGCGGACTGGAATGTTCCGTCTGCGGAATCGGAAAGAAGTAGGGAGATTGTGGATGCCTTTCAAGAGGCTCTGCTCAGACAAATGGTGATGGAACCCACAAGGGAAAAAGCGATATTGGATCTGGTCCTCACAAATGGAGAGAATATCTCTAATGTTCGAGTGGGTGCTCACCTGGGTAGTAGCGATCATCAAATGGTTTGGTTTGATATAACGGCTAAAGTGGAGAGCGGCCGCATGATACTTAAAGTCCTAGATTTCAAACGTACGAATTTTAATGCAATGGGAAAGTACCTGAAGAAAGAGCTGTTAGGATGGGAGGACATAAGAGAAGTGGAAAGACAGTGGTCTAAGCTGAAAGGAGCGATAAAAATGGCTACGGACCTTTATGTGAAGAAAATCAATAAAAACAAGAGAAAAAGGAAGCCGATATGGTTCTCCAACCTAGTGGCTGAGAAAATAAAGGCAAAAGAGTTGACGTTCATGAAATATAAAAAAACCCAAGAAGAGGAGAGCAGAAAGGACTACAGGGTGAAACTGAAAGAAGCCAAGAGAGAGATACGTTTGGCAAAGGCACAGGCGGAAGAACAAATGGCTAAAAATGTAAAAAAGGGAGATAAAATTTTTTTCAGATATATTAGTGAAAGGAGGAAGATAAAAAATGGAATTGCTAGGCTAAAAGATGCTGGGAACAAATATGTGGAGAGTGATGAGGAGAAAGCAAATGTGCTAAACAAATACTTCTGTTCTGTTTTCACAGAAGAAAATCCTGGAGAAGGACCGAGATTGTCTGGCAAAGTTACACGAGAAAATGGAGTAGATTCTGCGCTGTTCACGGGGGAGGGTGTTTATGAGCAACTTGAAAAACTGAAGGTGGACAAAGCGATGGGACCAGACGGGATCCATCCCAGGATACTAAGGGAGCTCAGAGAGGTTCTGGCGAGTCCTATTAAAGACTTGTTCAACAAATCTCTGGAGACGGGAGTGATTCCTGGGGATTGGAGGAGAGCGGATGTGGTCCCTATTCATAAAAGTGGTCACAGGGATGAAGCAGGAAACTACAGGCCGGTGAGCCTCACTTCAGTTGTTGGAAAAATAATGGAAGTGTTGCTGAAAGAAAGGATAGTGTATTTCCTTGAATCTAATGGGTTACAGGATCCGAGGCAACATGGCTTTACAAAAGGTATATCGTGCCAAACGAACCTGATTGAATTTTTTGATTGGGTAACCAAAGAGCTGGATCGAGGACATATGCTAGATGTAATTTACTTGGATTTCAGCAAAGCCTTTGATAAAGTTCCTCATAGGAGGCTGTTGAACAAACTTGAAGGGCTGAAGTTAGGACCCAAAGTGGTGAACTGGGTCAGAAACTGGCTGTCGGACAGACGCCAGAGGGTGGTGGTATTTAATGGAAGTCGCTCGAAGGAAGGAAAGGTGACTAGTGGAGTCCCACAGGGTTCGGTGCTGGGGCCAATCCTGTTCAATATGTATGTAAGTGACATTGCTGAAGGGTTAGAAGGAAAAGTGTGCCTTTTTGCAGATGATACCAAGATTTGTAACAGAGTAGACACCGAAGAGGGAGTGGAAAATATGAAAAAGGATCTGCAAAAGTTAGAGGAATGGTCTAATGCCTGGCAACTAAAATTCAATGCAAAGAAATGCAGAGTAATGCATTTGGGGATTAATAATAGGAAGGAACCGTATATGCTGGGAGGAGAGAAGCTGATATGCACGGACGGGGAGAGGGACCTTGGGGTGATAGTGTCCGAAGATCTAAAGGCGAAAAAACAGTGTGACAAGGCAGTGGCTGCTGCCAGAAGGATTCTGGGCTGTATAAAGAGAGGCGTAGTCAGTAGAAGGAAGAAGGTGTTGATGCCCCTGTACAGGTCATTGGTGAGGCCCCACTTGGAGTATTGTGTTCAGTTTTGGAGACCGTATCTGGCGAAAGACGTAAGAAGACTTGAGGCGGTCCAGAGGAGGGCGACAAAAATGATAGGAGGCTTGCGCCAGAAGACGTATGAGGAGAGACTGGAAGCCCTGAATATGTATACCCTAGAGGAAAGGAGAGACAGGGGAGATATAATTCAGACGTTCAAATACTTAAAGGGTATTAACGTAGAACAAAATCTTTTCCAGAGAAAGGAAAATGGTAAAACCAGAGGACATAATTTGAGGTTGAGGGGTGGTAGATTCAGGGGCAATGTTAGGAAATTCTACTTTACGGAGAGGGTGGTGGATGCCTGGAATGCGCTCCCGAGAGGTGGTGGAGAGTAAAACTGTGACTGAGTTCAAAGAAGCGTGGGATGAATACAGAAGATTTAGAATCAGAAAATAATATTAAATATTGAACTAGGCCAGTTACTGGGCAGACTTGTACGGTCTGTGTCTGTGTATGGCCGTTTGGTGGAGGATGGGCAGGGGAGAGCTTCAATGGCTGGGAGGGTGTAGATGGGCTGGAGTAAGTCTTAACAGAGATTTCGGCAGTTGGAACCCAAGCATAGTACCGGGTAAAGCTTTGGATTCTCGCCCAGAAATAGCTAAGAAGAAAAAAAATAAAAAAAATAAAAAAATATTTAAATTGAATCAGGTTGGGCAGACTGGATGGACCATTCGGGTCTTTATCTGCCGTCATCTACTATGTTACTATGTTACTATGTTACCTATACCCTCTCTAGTTAGAGAAGGGTTCTTCCCTATTGGGGTTCTGAGGCTTTTCCTCCATTAACAACTTTTTACCTGCTGCGAGTTTGGTTCAAGAGACACATTCACAGCTTGATTGTGTTTGGCTATAATTGTTAGCTGTGTGAGGGTTATTTTGAGTGATTATAGAACCCCACTATTTACCCTTCTCCATTGAGAATATTGACCATTTAAACCTACTCTCTGTTTCTGTCTTTCAATCAGTTCTTAATCCATTATAGAACATTACCTCCTATCCCATGACTCTAATTTCCTCAGAAGTCTTTCATGAGGTACTTTGTCAAATGCCTTTTGAAAATCCAAATACAATATATCAACTGGCTCACCTTTATTTACTTGTTCATTCTCCCCTTCATAGAAATGCAGTAGATTGGTGAGGCAAGATTTACCTTGACTAAATCCACGTTGGCTTTCTCTCATTAATCCATGCTTATGTATATGTTCTGTCATTTTATTCTTTGTAATAGTTTTTTACATTTTGCCTGATACCGATGTCAGACTCACTGGTTTATAATTTCCTGGATCATCTCCGGAACCATTTTTGAAAAACGGTGTCACGCTGGTCAGCCTCCAGTCTGTAGGTACTCTGCTGGAGTTTGGAGAAAAATTACTAGTTGGTAACAATAGTTCTGCAAGTTCATTTTTTAATTCTATCAGCACTCTGGGATGTATACCATCTGGTCCAGACAATTTATTAACTGTTCAGTTTGTTAAATTAACTTATTACATCTTCCAGTGTTACAGAGATGTGTTTAAGTTTCTCTGATTCATCAGAATTGAATACCATTTCAGACACCAGTAACTCCCCACATCTTCCTTGGTGAAGACCGAAGCAAAGAATTCCTTTAATTTCTCTGCTCTAGCCCTCAGCAGGGCTTCCTCTGATCTTTCCAGACTTAGGCACTGATAGAGCCTCTGCAGGCCCTTTTCTTCTGCTCTGAGCTGCTCCCAAAGACTGCTTGCCTTGAGCTTAGCCCCCAAGAGCTGCTGGACTTCTTTCTTCAGCCCTGAGCTTCCAGCTCCCGAGAACTGCTGGCCTTCTTTCTTTAGCCCTGAGCTTTCAGCTTCCAAGGGCTACTGATCTTCTTTTCTTCAGGAGTGCCTCTAGTGGTATACCTTTGCTGATATTCAGAATACCAGCTCTCATAAAAGCTCAGTAGTAACCAGTAACTGGGTTTCCCCTCTAGAGAGCTATCTCCAGAGGTTAGAAAAGAATCCAGAGTTATTCCTAATATTTTTGAAGATTTCTCAATCTGGAGTTTTGCTCCTTTAGCCAACTTCAGATCCATGGATGGTAATGAATCGTAGTCTCCAAACCAAAGCACTTTAGTTTTTAGTTTGTTGAGTTTAAGGAAGTTCCTCTGTGTCCACATCGCCAAGTATTCAATAATCCCTGCTAAGTATCGTAGGGTAGCATCAAAGGACTCTTTAGCTAGGCAGAGGAGGAAGATGCCATCAGCATAGGAGAAAGCGTGAACATGAGGGTAAAAACATCTTTTCCCCAAGGTTCTTAAACATATGTTAAACAGAGAGGGGGACAGTGGAGAACCTTACATAACACCACAGAATGCATTCCAAGTTTGGACTTCCTATTTTCCTTCCTTTCTAGGTTTTATTTCCTAAGAATTCAGTATACCATTTTAGTACCATCCCATGAATGCCTAATTCATTCAACTTCAAGAGTAATAGAGAGTGGTCTACTGCGTCAAATGCAGCCGAGATATCAAACTGCAGAAATATGGACTGTTTACCCTTAATTAGGTAAAATTTTGTTTTTGAAGTTAATTCTAGCAATAAGGATTCAGTACTGTGCATTGCTCTAAAGCCATGTTGTGAACTATTAAATTCATCTGTCAAATTTAGGAAGTCTAATAGTTGTGCCTGAACACAGAATTCTAACAGTTTTGCGGACCATGGTATTTTGACCACCAGCCTGAAGTTTTAAACTTTAGTTAGATCTAATCCTGGAGCATTAGGTATAGGAGTAAGTTCCTCCTATCTGTACCCTTCTCTTCAACTGCTAACACCAAACTCTGCCCTTCTACCTTGCTGCACCATATGCTTGGAACAAGCGGCCCGAATCCCTATGGAGGGCTCTGTCTCTGGCAGTATTCAAGGCCCAGTTAAAAGCCCACCTCTTTAAGAGTGCTTTTGACTCCTAACGCCTCTCACCTTGGGTTCTGCATCCTCAACCCTATATGTCATGTCTGTCTATCCAAGTTAAATTGTAAGTTCTTCCAAGCAGGGACTATTTATAAATGCCAAAATGTACAGCACTGCGTGCACCTTTCAGTACTATATAAATGATTAGTAGTAGTAGAGTTAGTGCAATTACAGCTATTGAGTAGATTTCCACTTCCCCTATTCTGATTCGGCTCTTTTCCGTTTATATCCCCACATTCATTTGGGCCCACAAGCTTTATTCACATTTATGAAATAATCTTTCAAAAGGTGTAATATTCCTTCCAAATATTTGTGTGTTCATCCCTCAGTGCATGATTTGCATAAGGTGTTATCCAACCCCCTCTGCTATGTAACCTATGTGAACTAGATGTAATTCTCTTGTATCACAAACAGATGGCAGTCACGACTGTTCCCATTCAGTTTCAATGCAAACAGATAAATGCTGATTTTAAACAAAATATGCACAAAGATTTTCTTCTTTTCAATCTCTGTCAGAAACATACCCCCATGGGGTACATAACTGTATAAAATAGGGTCTTTGTGTAAACTCCAATAGCATGGTGTGCAATTTCCAAGCGTTCTTTCTGTGGGTGCACTTTTCAATTACAAAGGATGCACATACTTTGCAGCTGCGCCACAAACCCCATCCCCAGAGACCTTGCCAGTACTTGTCCTTATGCATGCATAGAAACCTACCAGATGCTAGTGTCCACCTTGGGGGTTAGCGCCCAAGAAAGGAATCTGGGTGTCATTGTAGACAATACGATGAAACCTTCCACCCAATGTTCGATGGCAGACAAAAAAGCAAACAAGATGCTAGAAATTATTTAAAAAGGTATGGTTAACAAGGCTAAAGATATTACCGTATTTTTCGCAGTATAAGACGCACCTGACCATAAGACGCACCTAGGTTTAGAGGAGGAAAACCAAGAAAAAAACATTCTGAACCAAATTGTGTACTAATATATTTAATAAAATATATCAGGCTCTGCACCCAAACCCCCATACTCCCTGCCAGGCTCTACACCCACCCCCACACTCCTTGCCAGGCTCTGTACCCTGTCCCCCTTCCCTGCTAGGCTCTGCACCCTGTACCCCCTTCCCTCCTTGCCCTGCAAGGCTCTGAACCCAGCCACCTTCCCTACCAATCTCTGCACCCAGCCCCCTTCCCTTGCTGCTCTGTCCCACCGCCCTGCCCTGTATCCTGTCCCCCTTCTGGTGGTCTAGTGGTAGGCCGGGGCAGGAGGGATTCGTCCAAGCCAACTAACAATTTTTTACACCCTCCCCCGGTACCTTTATAAATTCTGGTGGTACAGCTATGTATTGGCAGGAGCAAGCTTTCCGCACTCTGCTCCTCCCTCGCTGGATGGCTGCCTCATCATATCTTACGGCCAGCGGTGCACAAGGCAGGAGCAACCTTTTCGTGTTCCAGCCTTGTCCCGTGCCGCTCCCTGAATGGCTGCTGTCAGTTCTTGTGGGACTTGACCACCGTGAGAATGGGCTACTGGGCTTGATGGACCATTGTTCTAATCCAGTAAGGCTATTATGTTCTTAAGATCACCATAGATGTTCCATTTGTACTTTGTGTACTGGTTGTGCTTTAACAGCAGTTCCATGTTTTCATATGTTTCTTTCACGTATGCAGCCTGAGAGTATAACTAGAAATTGTAAAAATGTACTAGATAATGCATAACTACGTGCGTTAGTGACTCCCTCAGCCTAATCTTACCCCATGGATGCCTTCTGCATGGTATAAGTCAGTGGTCTCCAACATGTGGTCCTAGGACCGAAAATGGCCCCCGAAGTCCTCCACTGTGGCCCTCAAATAATCGACTGAAATGCTCTTCAATCAAATCCTGTAAATGTGTTAATTTCAATCTTGTCCACTTGAAACAGTCACTGCATGGAAAGAACCTCTAGAATTTGCTACTGTTGACAATCCAAAATAAAGTAAGTTTTCAAATATATCCTTGAAGTGGTATGGGATCAATATTAATATTGATTTTTAATGTTTGATACCCAGTCTGAACAAGCAAGTCAAGGAGGTATTACAAAATTAGTATGTGTAAGCTTGAAGATTTTTGATGAACATCAGAGCTTTCTCGTATCCACTCTGCAGCCCTTTACACAGAAAAGATTGGAGGGCAACTGGTCCAGAGCTTCATGTGCACTGTTATCCATGTACAGGACAGGGCGTTTTAAAATAGGCCTTCTAACCATATAAATAGCCATGTACACAGGGAAATGACTTTGGAAGACAGCCTTCCCTATAAGCTCAAAATTGGAATTGTGTCCAGGAGAAAGAGAATTTGGAACATTACCAGCATTCCTTCTGAATGGAAGCAACAAGAATGTTTCTGTGTTCTGCTGTTTCCTGAACATATGTCTGGAGCATGAAGTATATCTTTGCTGCTGAGTGCTTAGCAAATGATTTCCAGCTTTCCTTTCACTTTGTGCTATATTTTCCTCCTCCCCTCCTGTGTACCACGCTTCTAAAGCATTACTCTGTGTTTGTAACAGAAATAACATTGTAACTTTTAACTATGCGCTGATTAAAATGGTCAAACTTTATAAAAATATTTCTTTAAGTTATAAGGAATTCTGATGCTCTTTTCTTTTATTTCTTGACTGCCTTTTTGAAGAGATTGGACATAAGCAATAGATAATTACAGCAGTAAACATATTCGAATAACAGTACACATTATGTAATTGGAATGCAACTTACCTTTAATAGAATTCATTTATATCATTCATTGAAAAATTCAATAAACAAAGAACAGAGGGAACAAATAGAGGCAAAACATATAGACCAGTGCATTGCAAACTGTATGCCGCTGCGAGATTCTGGCTGTACTATAGCAAGATAGAAGCCTGTCACTGCCGGTACAGGCCCTGGCACCTCTCCTCCTCTCTTGCCCCTCCCCATCCCCGGCAATGGAGGGATTTCCAAAACCTGGCAGTTTGTCTGGATCTTGGAAGGCCCCCGAGCTCAGGGCCACGTCTGGAAGGTCAATGAGCATCTGCGGTCAACACCATGATGACATCACACATATGTGTGTGATGTCACAGGTTGACGTCTGTGCATGCTCAGAGACCCTGTAGATGTGGCCCTGAATTTAGTGTGGTGCGGCCGAAAAAGTTTACAACACACACGCAACAGCAGTTTAGATAGTTGATAAGGATGACTAATTCGAGGAGAAATTGCAACTGGAGCTAGAAAAGATGCATGCAACTGATCTCAGCTAGAGTACATATGATAAGCAAGTATGTGCAGCTGATGTTAGGCCTTGTGTGTGTGACCAGCTAGTTAGCTGCCTCTTTCTTTAAAGCAGGGGTGTCCAACCTGTGGCCCGAGGACCGCATGCGGCCCAGTGAAGTATTTTGTGCGGCCCCGGTCGAGGGCGATGCAGTGTTTTCCTCTGCTGCCCCCGGGTATTTACCGTCTTGCCGGCTCCTTCCTCTGTCTTGCTGCAGAGTTTGCGTGGCCCCAGAAACATTTTTTTCAGCCAATGCGGCCCAGCGAAGCCAAAAGGTTGGACACCCCTGCTTTAAAGGCTTGGGAGAAGAGCCCTGGCATGTATTTGCCCATCCGATTTGCTTCTTTTATCTTGCTCGTCACGGTACAGTGGAAGCTTGCCCGGGAGCGTTCTGTTTCCTGGAGCTGATTGTTTTTTAATCTACTCTCCTCCTGAGGAAGCCTTATCAGGCGAAACTTGGGGCCAAGTAGAGGAGCAGATAATTTATACACACTGTGGGAGCACGAGTCATTTTAATGGGAAGCAGAAAGGAAAAATAGAGGAAAAAAAGATAGAAGATGAAATCCTGCTGGGCCGCTTTGAAATTGCAGCACATAACATAATATGATAGAGACTTATAAGATCATGAAGGGCATAGAGAGAGTAGAGAGGGACAGATTCTTCAAACTTTCGAAAATAAAAGAACAAGAGGACACTCGGAGAAGTTGAAAGGGGACAGATTCAAAACGAATGCTAGGAAGTTCTTCTTTACCCAACGAGTGGTGGACACCTGGAATGCGCTTCCAGAGGGCGTAATAGGGCAGAGTACAGTACAGGGGTTTAAGAAAGGATTGGACAATTTCCTGCTGGAAAAGGGGATAGAGGAGTATAAATAAAATAGAGGATTACTGCGCAGGTCCTGGACCTGTTGGGCCGCCGCGTGAGCGGACTGCTGGGCACGATGGACCTCAGGTCTGACCCAGCGGAGGCATTGCTTATGTTCTTAAGAAAAAGATAAGTGCTACTATGTTGTACATGATGTTTTAATAGTTTGAGTAGCCTTGGCATAGATTTAAACAATTTGAAATAACTGCTTATTATGCCAACAAAGGGATTGAACAGTGCATATGATGGTCCCATATTTGTTCTCTCAGCGGCTCAAATTGTAGGAGACAAAGGATACTGAGCACTTTCACTAAAAGCACTTTATGTTTTTTATATACAATATTTAATCAGATAATTTAAGGAAAAGTATATGCTGGACATTTGATAGCCTTTGCAGGAGTGCATTCCAGAGTGTGGGGGCTACTCCTGAGAATGCCCACTTCCAGCCAGTGGCATAGCGAGGATGAGCAGTGCCCGGGGCATTGGTGCCTCTCTCCCGCCCTCTTTTCTGTACCTCTTTAACTTTGGCACGAGAAGCCACCAACTTACTGCCCGCGTCGGATTTGGCACTCTTTCTGACATCACTTCCTTGGTGCGGTTCCCGGAAGTGATGTCAGAGAGAGCACCGAAGCCGATGCGGGCAGCAAGTTGGTGGCTGCTTATGCCAAAGTTAAAAAGGTACAGGGGAAGGGAAAAGGAGTATGTGTGGCAGTGGTAGGAGTTGGAAGGGGGGGCAGAGAGGAGGATGGGGTGCCGGCACCCCAAGCAAGATGGTGCCCGGGGCGGACCGCCCCCCCTTGCTTCCCCACTTATTACGCCACTACTTCCAGCTCCTTGTATTGCATTGAAACATGTCATTGCTGAGAGCAGTGATGTTTTATGTGCATGCTTGTTTAGAAATCATAAGAATAATTGAGATGAGGATGGAGTAAATGATTGTTTAATGTAATAATTGTATAGTTATTAGTGCTCTATGCAGTATTTATGATTTACCAATTGTATTACACTATCAAAGTTTGAAAATCAATAAAGATTTAAACAAAAAAACAAAAAAAGAAATCATAAGAAGAGGTCATCCACTTTCTATACACTGAGACACAGGACTCTAAGTCTGCCACTTGTACTTCTGGCATCCACTGAAGGCCCTTTTATCATTCTTTATTCTTCCTAGCCTCACAGCATTACTGCTCAAAGGGACTGATTCTAGAAGTGGTGCCTGAAACAGCAGGTACCTCTAAAATGGCGTCTGTCGTGTGTCCATCATGAAAGAGGAAGAAAGTGGGGAGGTAACTGTACACATCAACCTATGGCCGTGTTTGTGTTTATAAAGTATTCTTTCTCCACAGATGTGAAGTGTCCCAACGCCATCTAGTGGACTGATTTACCCATATCCCTGACACAGGCTTCAGTGTTAAAGCCGAAACATGGATCGTGTCGTGTGCGAGAGAGTTTGAAAGGACTCGCAACTGGATGCGTCATATGGACTGATATTTATTTACATATGTGTTGTATCAAATAAATGATTTAAAACTCAACATGGTCATAGGTTGATGTGTACAGGACCTCCCCGCTTTCTTCTTCTTTCCTGGCTTTTATCATGGGGTTATTGATTCTGTTATTTGTGTGTCAATCATGTTCAGGCACCACTTAGTGAATCATGGCTACCAAACTTAGGTGCTGGTAATATAGGCCATGGTTCTAATGAGCTACATTTCCAGTGCCTAAGGCCAACTCTACCCCTAAACACGCCTATTGATGTGTGCGGCATCACTAAGCGCTACTAGGTTCCCAGGTATTAAACACCGGTCCCTGGAGAAGCCTAGATTAAAAAACAAACAAACTGTAATCAGCTTTGAATGGCGTGATCAAAACAATTAAGTTAGGCACTGACAGGCACAATCTAGGCACCTAACTGTACGCTGCCTTTACAGAATTTCCCTCAAAGTGTTCACCATGTTCCTTGCTTTAGTTGTTTTGCGTTTTTTTTTAATTTTTGAAGTTTAGCTTCCGATCTGTTTGCTTGATTTCATACATGAGAATCCTACTGAAAGTTCCACTCAGAACTAATGGAGCCAGTGGCGTAGTAAGTGGGGGAGGGCAGTCCGCCCTGGGTGCCATGTTGGAGGGGGCGCTGGCACCCCTCCTCTTCTCTGACCCCTGCCTCTTCCCATTCCTACCTTCCACGCGCACCCCTCTTCCCCCATACCTGTAGTTAAAGTTGTTGTTTGCGGTGGTCAACAATGTGCTCTTCGTGACCCATTGGCTCTCCTGCTGACATCACTTCCAGATGCTGCACATAGGAAGTGACATCAAAGGGAGAGCCAATGGGGTTGCAAGGAGAACATTGTTGACTGCAGCGAGCAACAACTTCAACTAGAGGTACAAGGGAGGGGGGGGCGGTGTGCTTGGCAGGCAGGATCAGGGAAGGAGCTTGGGGCGGGGGGAGACAAGGGCAGAGGAGGGGCACCACTGAATGGAGCATCTTTTCCAGAATGCACTCATCTGCCTTTGCCTATCTAGAATCAGGGAAACAATACTTATGTTCAACTTTTCTAGACCCCAAAATCTTTTGGAAATTTGATGTGGATAGGATGCCAGAGCAGAAAGAGCAATTCCTTGGAATAGGAGTTGCATTACATTGATTCCCCCTAGAAACTACTCTTCCCAAATTTTTATATAGACTTCCTGATATGTCTTGAACATTTGATCCCAAATTCTATATATGATGCTTTGAGCTGCACACATGTCCAATTTGTACATGCAACTTAATTGAATAACAAGCCAGTTTAGCATAATTGACTTCTTATCAAGCGTGGCAGTATAAGAGTTGGTGATTTTTGTTGGTTGAATTGAGCGGAGGACACTTGATAGATATTTCCCATCTGGGAATGTGGGCTAGTTAGAAGTTATAATTAATATCAGCAGGTACGTGAAATGATACATATATATTTTGGGTATGTTCAGGGTATTGTATAATTGTTATTAAGATGTGATGTGGATTTCATTGCATTCATTTTTGTTGTTCCAATTTCTGTGAAAGAGCAATGGGAAGTCATGCAATAGTAAAGTGATAGAGGGTCACTGTTTCAACTCCTGAAGATGCAGTAGCGAAACACAGAACTGTGTCGGGCTGACCATTGGGTTTCTGGCATGACTACAAGAAAGGTTTATTAAATCAGAATTTGGAAAGTTCAAGTTTGCAAGAAGATTTTTAAGAAGATTGGTATTATATTAATACTACATTTATTGACTCGATTGAACTAGAGATGTTGTACTTGAACAATAGAGGGACTTTTTCAATTGTAACTACAAAAGTTCAGCAATCAATAATGTATTTTGGGCTATGTTTAGAGGATTGGGATGATGGGGGGATTGATCTTATGTATGAAGTCTAAGATTTGTGATATAAACTAAAGCAATTATTCATTTTTTCATAAAAAGAGATTTGCATGATGAAAATGCTATTAATAATTTTATTAGTATATTGACAGTATACATTTATTATTAATTTAGAGCTATTGATACTAATATAGCGTTATTGATATTAGCTTCAATAGAATACTTATGGATAAATTTTACATATGATACCAAAACTGGGAGGGTCCTGTAGAACCTGCCTGTCCCTCACTACTGAAAATGTGATAGTGAAACAGCACCCCACACTGGCAGGGCTATAGGTGGAGGACTCCCGCTCAGCTTAGAGAGAACAGTGCTAAGGGGGTTGAGTGGTGGCATGAATATTTGTGGGGGTCAGATTGGGACTTCAGGTCAGGAGGAAAAAGATATTAGGGGGGTTTTGTTGAGTGGAGCTGACCTTAACCTTTACACCTTCCCCTTTCCACCAGACATTTATTAATTGTGTTCCAGAATAAAGACCAATTCAGCTCCAAGTTAGCAGAAGATAATTCTAATTGCCAAAGTCATAGGCTGGAAGGCAGGCCAAAAAGTCTTATTTTGCAAAATATTATAAAACATGGACACAGCCTTCTCAGTGAGGGTTAAATCACACCAATCCCTGAATCCAGCAGTCATGAAAAACTTCCATATTTAATCATACAGTACTCATACTAACACAATGGGTCAGTTGTAGCCATTGATATCCACAACTTCCCAAAGAAGGATATCGAAAACTGAATTCTGTAAAAGATAGAAAATGATCCTTATGTAGTATCTGGTCCAAGGATCAGATCTGTACACGTTGCCAGTGCTTCCAGGATAACATTTCCTCCTATTTTCAGCTTATGTTTATGTGAGAGAGCAATTTGCTTCTGAGACCATAATGATACTGTAGATACTAGGGCAATATTGTTATTGTGGTAAGCATTAAGGAGTGAGTGCTAATTTGGGGCAGAGTGGGGAGGGCAGGGGGAGAGGAGAGGTTCATGGTTCCAAAAATAGATAAGAGCAATGGAGCTTCCAACACATCTTTCACTTACAGCCACTCTGGTCATTGGTGGAGTCTACAGGGCACTCCAACTAGTACACCCCATATCTTGCTAGTGAGGCTAGGTGATATAAATAAAAATCTAGCAAGTTGACCCCACCTTGAGATCTAGTGGCCTTCAATTTATGAACTGCAATACGTGGAGGGTGACATCCCTAAAGGAAGGAAGTAATGTAATTGTTCAATAAATTGTAGAAAGGCCTTTAGACAGAGGCTAGGAAGTGTGGACAATATGTATAGTATATGAGGAGATATCTATGTTATTTGAATGCTCTAAAAGTGTTTCATTTGTATTATAATGACAGTGTGTCATATCTATGTTATATGAAT
Source organism: Geotrypetes seraphini (assembly GCF_902459505.1). Taxonomy (NCBI): domain Eukaryota; kingdom Metazoa; phylum Chordata; class Amphibia; order Gymnophiona; family Dermophiidae; genus Geotrypetes; species Geotrypetes seraphini. The sequence goes on along the minus strand of NC_047084.1, from coordinate 445,330,740 downwards.
ATTGTTTCCATGTTGCCTATTATGAGTATCATTTGTACTCTGTGAATATTAACTAGTTTGGTCAGTTTTTGTTAATGAAGGTATTAACCCTTCATGGTCATTCTGTCCTTGTGCTTTATACTTTTACTCCTTTGAATGATGGTACCAGCTCTCTAGCTCATTTTGCTCCATTGATAACTTTCTTATTAGAAAAAGTTTTGACTATAATAAACTGCAATATCTCTTTAAGTGACTTGGTTCCACTAGGTTGATTAAAGACTGTTGGTCCTCCTTTGCATCTGTATTTCTAGACATATTGAATTTAAAGTTTGACAGAAGGGCAATTTCCAGATTTAGGGAAACACTCTTCCCCCAAATTCTGTAAAGTGCACCTAAAGTCAGATGCCTAAGAGATTGATGCATCCTGCTGATGTAGGCGCCTAAATTAACTAATAGGCTACATTGGTGTCAATAATCGTCACTCGACACCTCTTAATTGGCACCAATTGGAGTTAATTGAAAGTTAGGCACCAAACTTTGTAGGTGTGATTTTATAACAGTTCGCGCCTAGTGCAAAGCACATAGATGAAGGTGTGGTTAGGGAGGCAGATCGTAAGTGTGTTGTTGAGTTAGGAGCCATTGGGCATCTTAGATGCAAGCAATTAGGCCAAGAGAACTGGCGTAAATAAGGTACGTCTAAATGTAAAAATGCTTAGCGCCGCCTACACATGATTCTATAATGGGTCCTTAACTTTTATAGAATCGCACATAGTGCTGCATTAGTCAACACTAGTCTTTTAGGTGACATATATAAGAAACGTAAGAATAGCCTTACTGGATCAGACCAATGTTCCATCTAGCCCAGTATCCCGTCTTCACTGAGGCCAATCCAAGTCACAAGTACCTGGCAAAAACCCAGATCGTAGCAACATTCCATGTCACCAATCTAGGGCAAGCGGTGGCTTCTCCCATGTCTCTCTTCAACAGCAGTTTATGTACTTTTCCTCCAGGAACTTGTCCAAACCTTTTTTAAAACAAGCTACATTAACCGTTCTTACCACATCATCTGGCAACGCATTCCAGAGCTTAATTATTCTCTGAGTGAAAAAAATATTTCCCCCTATTGGTTTTAAAAGTATTACTCTGTAACTTCATCGAGTGTCCCCTAGTCTTTGTAAATCATGATGCAGTAAAAAATAAAATAAAATCAATCCACTTGTACCCATTCTACACCACTCAGGATTTTGTAGACTTCGATCATATCTCCCTTTAGCAATCTCTTTTCTAAGCTGAGGAGCCCTAACCTCTAGCCTTTCCTCATACAAGAAGAGTTCCATCTCCTTTATCATCTTGTTTGCTGTTCTAGTGCCACTATATATTTTTTAAGATAAGGAGACCAGAACTGAACGCAATACTCAAGGTGAGGTCACACCATTGAGCGATACAGAGGCATTATAACATTTTTAGTCTTATTTACCATTCCTTTTTCTTTTTTTTTTAATAAATATTTTTATTATTTTCAAATATACACTTCTAATACGTACAATACAATAATAATAATAACACATACTTCCAATACATATAATAATAATAATAATACACACATTATTACAACATAATGAGGACTATGTCTATTATAAAATAATCTCAAATAAAACAAAAAATAAAAATAAAATAAAATACTCTTAAGCTGCATATATCCAATTCAGATGGGAAGGAATTAGGGAAGATTCTCCTTCAAATTTTTACAAAAATCATTCAGGGGGGGCCCATTTTTTTAGTAAAATTAGCAATATTATTCTGTTTAATGGTTTTTATTTCCCCATATTTTCTAATTTTCTTATTTAACTTAATACCTTTTATCCTATTTTAAACTGTATTTTTTCCTATATTGTATGCATTCAACTTGCCAAATCTTAGATGATTTGTACTGTATGTATTACGCTTGATTGCTGTGAACTGCCTAGAACTTCGGGGTATGGTGGTATATAAAAATAAACTTTTATTATTATTATCTATAATAATAATCCTCTAAGCGTGCATGCGCATTTAGGAGGATGTGGGGACCTGACATGTGCTGTGTCCGTCCGTGGCCGTATTCTGCGGCTTGAGGCGCATGCGCCAGTTTGGCGCATCTGGCGAGATGGAGCGGCGCTGGTGGCGGCTGGTGGGAGGAGGGCTCATGGTCCTGCTGCTGCTGCCGCTCCTGTTAAAAGCAGCCTGCACGTCGCCGACTCCCCCCCTCCCACATCAACCGCTGCTGCTCCTGTTCAAAGCGGCCTGCTGAGGTTCACAGCCGGCTGCAGCGAACCTCGCAGGCCGCTCTCCACATGGTAGCACGTTCCCTCTGACGCGATCGCGTCAGAGGGAACATGCTACTGAGGTGGACAGCGGCCTGCGAGGTTCGCTACAGCCAGCCGCGAACCTCAGCAGGCCGCTTTGAACAGGAGCGGCAGCAACCATGGATGGAGGGAGGAGAAGAACGGGAGGGGAAGAACGGGAAGGGAAGAGGAAAAAGAAGGGCCATGGAGCAGGCAGGAAAGGGGGCTGTTTTGGTGGGAGGGTTGTGCTGAGTGCAGACAGCAATCAGGTGGGGGAGGAACAGAAGGGGGCCACGGAGCAGGTAGGCATTGCAGAACAGGGGGAGAGGGAAAGGGGGCTGCTTTGGGGAGAGGGGTGTGCTGGGGGCAGACAGCAATCAGGTGGGGGAGGAACAGAAGGGGGCCACGGAGCAGGTAGGCATTGCAGAACAGGGGGAGAGGGAAAGGGGGCTACTTTGGCAAGCAGGGGGGCCAGGGAGACAGACAGACAGAAAGAAAGACGGACAGACAGGGGACCAGGCAGAGACACAGACACAAAGAATGACAGACAGACAGCGTCCAAGGAGAGAGAGACAAATTTAAAAAAACCCAGACATACAGACATCTACTCTGGGCGGCGGGAGGAAGGCAGTGCGGAGCGCTGCTGGCAGTGGCTGCCGGGAGGAGGGCTTTGAGCTGCAGAAGACTGTCCCCATAACCCCTGCGGAGAGTCAGGCCAACCTCTCCTTCCTCACTGACGCCGAAGAAGCTGCAGCTGGGGCAGTTGGGGCCTCCCCCTCCGTGCCCAATACACCCAGGCCCCGCTCTCTCTCGCTCTCTGAGCACTCACGATAGGCTGAAGGGTGTCGTGCCGGTGCTGCAGGTACAGGGGGCTGCTTTTGTTGGAGAGGTGTGCTGGGGGGCAGACAGCTTTGCTCGGGGGGGGGGAAGACAGAAGGGGGCCATGGAAAGACAGTGAGGTAGAGGGAAAGGGGGTTACTTTGGGGGGAGAGGTCTGCTGGGGGGCAGACAGCTTTGATCTGGGGGGGAAGACAGAAGGGGGCTATGGAGAGACAGTCAGGGAGTGGGAAAGGGGGCTGCTTTGGGGGAAGGGGTATGCTGGGGGCAGATAGCTTTGCTCTGGGGAGGGGGCGGGGAAATGACACAAGGACACAGACACAAAGAATGACACACAGGGGGCCAGAGAGACAGACAGAAAGGAAGACAGACAGCCAACGTCCAAGGACAGACAGCCAGCGTCCAAGGAGAGACAGCCAGTGTCCAAGGAGAGAGAAACAAATAAACATAGACAGACAGACAGCGGCCAAGGGGAGAAAGAGAAAGAAAGAAAGACAGACACACACATCTATTCTAGCACCCGTTAATGTAATGGGCTTAAAGACTAGTTATTAATAATAATTATACTCAAATGATTCCACCATTCAGGAAAGTTGAGTTTAGAATTATCTTTCCAATTGATGGCGATATGGTGGATATCTAATGGAATCATTGTGTCAAATATTTTGGTATGCATTTGTGGGATCAAGATATCAGGATTTGAGCAGCATAGAATGATGGATTTGTAAGAGATGGGAGGATTATTTTCTAAATGTGTTATAGAAAGTATTCTGGACCAAATATCTGTCCAGAATACTTTTAGTTTGGAACATTTATAATGGAGGTGTTTAAGAGTACCGGCCTGCGTACGACAAGACCAACATAGACCTGAAGAAACTGAGGGCTCCTTTTACGAAGCCGTGTTAGCGGTTTAATGTGTGTAATAGCACACGCTAATTTGCTGGCCTCGCTAGCCGCTGCTGCCTCTGCTTGAGCAGGTGGTAGTTTTTCGGCTAGCGCGGGGGTTAGCGCACGCTAAAAAGGTGCGTGCGATAAAGCCACTAACGCGGCTTCGTAAAAGGAGTCCTGAATGTTTAATCTTAGCGATTTTATTAACAAATTGACAAATTGAGGCTGACATGGTGGGACGTGCTGATAAAGACCAGAAAGTGTTCCAATTAGTTTCATCTGGAATTAAGTTCAATTCTTCCCCCCAAAGTTCATCAAAGGAAATTACCTCGTCCCTACCCAATTCACACATAGTTTTATATAATTTAGAAGCTCTTTTTTTCTCTATTAAGAGAGATTGTGTGAACTTAATAAAATTTGGTGTTAGGAGAAATATCCCTTCACATCGGTCTTATGGAGATGAAGGATTCTAAAATCAATTGCCAATTTTGTAATTCAAATTCAGGGAGGTCCAGGATACATTTTAGGTTATTTAACGACATAATTTAATCCTGAAAGGTTACTTGAGATAGAGCCCATATATTCTTTGATAGACAGGTCTCCTTAATTCCAGAGACAATATGAGATTCAATGGCGCTGTTATACCATAAAGGTCCCATTCTATATTGCTGTCATTCTTGGTCTTATAAAATGTAAATATGATTGAAGCTGAAGATTTTAGGATTCTTAGAGTTTGAAAAAAAGGGGAAGCAACCAGCAAGGGAGGAAGTGGGACCCTTGGATGATGGGGACAGAAAGGGAGTGGTAAAAGAGGAAAAGGAGATAGCTGACAGGCTAAATAAGTTCTTCACGTCAGTTTTCACGAGGGAGGACACAACCAACATTCCGGAGCCCGAGGAGATTGTAAAAGGAGAGCAGGATGAAAATCTGGTCCAGCTAGAGGTGAGCAAGGTGGATGTCCTCAGGCAGATAGACAGGCTAAAGAGCGACAAATCGCCAGGTCCGGATGGCATTCACCCAAGGGTACTCAAGGAACTAAGGAACGAAATAGCTGAGCCACTTCGACAAATATGCAACCTATCCCTAAAAACTGGAGAGATTCTGGAAGACTGGAAAATAGCAAATGTCACGCCCATCTTCAAGAAAGGCTCAAGGGGAGACCCAGGAAACTACAGGCCGGTGAGCTTGATCTCGGTCCCGGGAAAGATGATGGAAGCACTGATTAAAGACAGCATCTGGGAACACATCGACAACTATGGGCAGCTAAAGTCGAGCCAGCATGGCTTCTGCAAGGGCAGGTCATGCCTCACAAACTTATTATACTTCTTTGAGGGGGTAACCAGCCAGGTGGATAAAGGGGAATCCATAGATATCATTTACCTTGACTTCCAAAAAGCCTTCGACAAGGTGCCACACGAAAGACTACTAAGGAAGCTATGGAACCATGGGGTGCAAGGGGAGGTCCACCGATGGATCAAAAACTGGCTGGCGGACAGGAAACAGAGGGTTGGAGTAAAGGGACATTACTCAGACTGGCAATGGGTCACGAGCGGAGTTCCACAGGGGTCGGTGCTGGGACCGCTCCTATTCAATATATTCATTAACGACCTGGAAGCAGGAACAAAATGTGAGGTTATTAAATTTGCGGATGACACCAAACTATATCGCAAGGTCAATAACATGGAGGACTGCGAAGATCTCCAAAAAGATCTGACAACACTGGAAAAATGGGCCAAAAAGTGGCAAATGAGTTTCAACATAGGGAAAGGCAAGGTCATGCATATAGGGGAAAAAAACCCGATGTTCACTTACAAAATGGGGGGATCAGCGCTAGGGGTAAGCAACCTTGAAAGAGACCTGGGAGTGATGGTAGACACAACATTGAAGGCGTCGGCGCAGTGTGCCACGGCCTCAAGGAAAGCAAACAGAATGTTGGGTATCATTAAGAAGGGTATCACGACCAGGACAAAGGAAGTCATCCTGCCACTATATCGTGCTATGGTGCGCCTGCACCTGGAGTACTGTGTTCAATTCTGGTCGCCGTACCTCAAGAAGGACATGAAGGTACTTGAGAGGGTCCAGAGAAGAGCAACTAAGCTAATAAAGGGCATGGAGGACCTCTCATATACTGACAGACTGAAAAAGCTAGGGCTTTTCTCCCTGGAAAGCGGAGACTTAGAGGAGACATGATAGAAACCTTCAAGATCATGAAGGGCATAGAAAAAATAGACAGGGACAGATTTTTCAAATTAAGGGGATCAATAAGTACAAGGGGGCACTCAGAAAAATTGAAAGGGGAGAGGTTTAGAACAAACGCCAGGAAGTTCTTTTTCACACAGAGGGTGGTGGATACATGGAACGCGCTACCAGAGGATGTGATAAACAGGAGCACGCTACAGGGGTTCAAAGAAGCTTTGGATAGGTACTTGGAAGACAAAAGGATTGAGGGGTACAGATAAGAGTAAAGGTAGATTATAGGGATGGGATTAGAGGTAAGTTACAAAATTAATCAGGGACCACTGTTCAAGCACTAGGCCTGATGGGCCGCCGCGGGAGCGGACCGCTGAGCAAGATGGACCTCTGGTTTGACTCAGCGGGGGCAACTTCTTATGTTCTTATGTTCTTAAATGTATAGGCATAGGAGAAATTAGTAATTTCTCGAGTACCAGCCATCTTGGAGTATTCCAATCATCCAGGTTTTGAAACCAGCACAGACTTTGGGGGAGTCTAAAAGCTAAGTGGTATCTTTTGAAATCTGGTAAGTTTAAGCCGCCTCTTAATTTGTATAGCGCTATCCTGGGAGGTTACCATCCCTTTTCTAACAATTCCTAGCATCTTCTTTGCTTTTTTAGCCACCACTGCACATTGAGTGGAAGGTTTCATTGTATTGTCCACGATGACACCCAGATCTTTTTTTTTCCCAATGTGCATCACTTTGCATTTGTCCACAATAATTTCATCTGCCATTTGGACGCATAGAGGGGCATAATCAAAAGAAACGTCTAAGGGCTCCTTTTACGAAGGTGCGCTAGCATTTTTGGTGCACGCACAAGATTAGCGCGCGCTATAGCGTTCGCTAACCAAAAAACTACCGCCTGCTTAAAAGGAGGTGGTAGCAGCTAGTGCGCATGGCATTTTAGCGTGCTCTAAGCGCACACTAAAACCGCTAGCACACCTTTGTAAAAGGATCCCTAAGTCCGGACATGGGAAAAGGTCCATTTTCGAAAAATACATCTAACATTTTTTTTTTTTCCGAAAATCGTCTAACTGTACGTCCAGCTGTCAGATCGTCCAGGCCGCTAAGTTGTCCATCTTTATACCCAATTTTCATCCAAAAATCCTTCCAAGTCGAAAACATGTAGAAAAAGACCTTGTGGATTTGGGCAGGGTCAGCAAAGTGATAGACTGGACACCTAAACATTGCACCAGAGTAGTGGGGTACCTTACAGGGCACTGCTGTGAACTTCACAAAAAGGGTGCCATATACACATCTCACCACAACTCCCTTATAGGTCATGGTAAGCCCCCCTCCAATTTCCACCAGAACTGACTAGACCTACCTGTCTACCACCCCAATAGCCCTTATTGCTGCAGGTGCCACTTATATGGCAGTACAAAAGAGTTTGGGGTTTTTTTGGGGGGTGCACATGTTTCACCATGAATGCAGTGATTAGAGTGGCTTATGGGCCTGGGTCCTCCTCTCCATGGTTCACTAACCCACCCCCAAAACCACTTAAGCCACCTATGTGCAGATCTACTAGGCTTTCCCATGCCAGGCTGCCAGGTGCTGATGTTCTGGAGGCAGATATGTAAATATTACGATTTTTATGGGGGTAGCAGGGGAGGGGGGGTCAGTGATCACTGAGGCAGTGTGTGGTGGTCTGTACTTTGTGTCTGCAGTGGTTATCTGGTCACTTTGGATACCTTCTGTGGACTTAGACCTGGTTTTAGATGGCCTAAGTCAAAACGTCCAAGTTCCGTCTAGGTAGTGTTGTAAAACTTTCAGTTATACATGCAGTACGACTAAGTCTAGGATGGCCCACAGCCTGCCCATAATTCCGCCCTCTACACTCCTCTTGAAACGCCCCTTTTAGATCTGGGCGTACAGCAGCACTGTGAAGGCCTAAGTCGTTTTTAGGTACGTCAAAAACCCGGTTCGATTATCGGCAATTGGATGACTTGTGTTTCTGATCGTCCAAGTGCCGATTTAGGCCGGTTTTTAGACGTATTTCTGTTTCGATTATGAGCCCCATAGTCTTCCAATTTCCTAAAGTCTTCCTGCAGTTTTTCAGTCTATAGGCATTTTAACAATTTTGAACAGTTTAGTGTCATCTGCAAATTTAATCACCTCACTTGTAGTTTCAATTTCCAGATCATTTATAAATAAGTTAAATAGCACTGGTCCCAGTACAGATCCCTGCGGCACACCACTATTTTCCTTCCTCCATTGAGAAAAATGGCCATTTAACCCTACCCTTTGTTTTCTGTCCAATAACCAATTTTGAATCCACAATTGAACATTGCCTCCTATCCCATGACTCTTTAATTTTCTCAGGTGCCTCTCATGAGGAACTTTATAAAAAGCTTTCTGGAAATCTAGAATCAGACCCTCTTTGTTTAGACCTTTATTAAAGAAATCTAATTTAGTGAAATTGGAATCTGATAACTACAGACCTATTTCATTCTCAGCATTCTCTAGAGAAAGCAGTATCCAAACAAATAGTTCAATTCTGAGAAGCAAGTACGGTAATACCTTTTATCCTTACCAATCAGATTTCAGGAAAGGCCATAGCACTGAAATTCTTTTACTGTTGTTAAGATGTTGTATGAGATCATTATCCACAGGAATAATCATAAAGACATATTAGTTATTCAATTGAACTTGACGGCAGCTTTTGATGTCATAGATCATTCAGTGCTCCTTCTAAGATTGGAACAGAGTGGCCATACAGGAGTAGTTTTAAATTGGTTTAGATCATACTTCTTAAAAAAGACTTATTGAGTGATGATTAATCAGCAACACTCTTCAATTTTCCCTCTGGCATTTGGGATCCCTCAAGGATCTATCCTTTCAATTATCTTGTTTAACATTTTCTCTCTCCACTGGTGCTTTTGATTCAGGATTCTTTTAAAATGTATTTATATACCACTTATAACCTAACTGGTTTACATTCAGGTACTCAAGCCTTTGTCCCTACCAGTCCTGGTGGGCTCACACTCTACCTAATGTTCCTGGGGCAATGTGGGATTAAGTGACTTGCCCAGGGTCACAAAGGGCAGCCTGGGATTTGAATCCACAACCTTAGGGTGCTGAGGCTGTAGCTCCAACCACTATGCCACACATGCTAGTAAGAGCTCAAGATATGTGGGATCTTGCATTCCAGTTGACTCTGGTTACTGAATCGAATTTCAAATATGGCTTGCCTATATTGGACTGAACTGTACACCGATAGACCTTATGCCTGCAGGTGTCACCTATATTTAGGTATAATGGGATTTGGGTGGATTTTGGAGGGCTCACATAGTCCACCATAAGTGTAGAAATAGAGTGGGATATAGGCGTGAGTCTCCATCTCTATAATTCACTACACTGTCCACTAGGCTACGCTAGGAACCTGCTGGCTGCTCTTCTAGGACTGGCCATGACATCTGAAGCTATCATACATGGCATGCATGTACTGTTTCTTTCACATCTTTTGGGAGATGGGAGGGGGTCAATAAATACAGGGGTACTGTGCGTGAGTAATAACTTCAGCCCTCCAGTTTGGGCAACATTTTGGCCCTTATTCATTGTTAAAACAGGTCTAGCCCCAAATGTCCAAATTCTGCCCCGAATTTACTAATAGGGAGAAAATCACTAGAATTCTGTGATGAAAATAATAATATTCTTTATTGAATCACAGCTCTTTTTTAAGCTATCAAGCTTACACATTAAAAGCAAACGCTTATCATTCACAGCAATATATTGATTCAGTTTCCAATAACGCTGAAACAATTCATGTGATTAGATGATAAAACACATTGTCTTCTTCAAGTTCCAGCCATCTACGACAAAAATGGCGGAACAAATGTAAAAGTCAATAGCAGCGTTAATGGATTGTGCAACTAGTGCAAATAGTGCAAAAAATTGTATAATGTGCTGAAGTGCTATTAAAGTGCTGTTTAAAGTGCCATGTGCTTTTTACTTCAATGCCTGGCCCCCCGACCTAGGTTTCGTGTTCTTCGTCAGGAGGGGTCTAGATTAAAGCAAACTAACATTAAAAACATTTCAAAGATAAAACAAATACATACTCAATCCTGTAACTGAATCTCACCAATCTTATATCAAATGTCAAACTTCTCTTCTATCAATATAAAGATAATAAACATACCTTCTCAGGCAAGCTAAATCGGGGAACGACACCGGAAGAGGAACTGGCTGAAGTTACCTAAGCTCCCGGATTTAAATGCATACGCACTCACTAACACACCTGTCTGGCCAAAATTCTCCAATTAGAACAGCGGAAATGACGTTATACCCGAGGACACCACACATATACCTATACATTTAACCACTCGATTTCTGAATTTAAACCGTTAGGGGATAATGTATTCCAATTATAGATGAATCGTTGTTCTTTCTGCAATAAAAGTTTACAGATATCTCCTTCATATTGATTAATATGTATAAGCCTGTGTATCTGAGATCTTGCAACGAGTGATCCTCCCTCAACCAGTGATCCACCAGGGGGGCGGATTCTCTGCCCCTGGGGATATTGCTGAGATGTTCAACAATACGTGTCCAGAAGGAGAGATTGGGCATCCCTCCTGCCATGATCGTTATGTGTGTGTGTGTGGGGGGGGGGGGGTCATGGTGGGTAGACATCCCTCCTGCTGCGATCATTATGGAGGTAGGGGTTGGGTTGCTCGTTGGCCGATCCGCAACTTATACCTGTTTTGACTTGGTCTAAGTCAAAACATATAAGTTCCTTACTGGCAACCTGTTAAACTTTCGATTATTGTTGCAGGATGACTAAGTCTAGGTCGGCCCACATCCCGCCTACCTCCTGCCCTAACCATTCCTTGAAAAATGCCCCTTTTCACTCTGGACGCACAGCGGCAGTCAAAAGGCCTAAGTTGCTTTTAGATAGGTCTAAAACCCGTTTCAATTATTCAATTATTATTTGGATAACCTGTCTTTTTGATCGTCCAAGTGCCGATTTAGGTGGGGTTTTAGATGTATTTTCTTTTCGATTATGAGCCCCATAATCAACTAAAATACAATAAAATACAAACCATAAATTAACAAACCATCACCAAAAGAACCTCTCTGGCAAAAGCCAAAAAAAGAGAAGACCTCCCCCTCACAAAAAAAACAACAAAACAAACAAACGCACACAGTAATACACAAAATTAAAACATCATAACAAGAAAAATAGGTCCTACAGTTTTCAAAGTAAGGTATTTGATAAGACCCATCTCAGACAAGTTTATGGTTTTTTTTTTCCCCTTTTGTGTTAAGTGATAACTAGTTTGGATCATGCCACTGAACCAGCCACAGATTCATGGCAACACACACAGTGAGGAATCCACCCTGTGATGTTTCATGGCAGAGTACAGAGTACTCTACTGCTTTGAAGTGTGTGGCTCCACTATGTTGCTGCTGCCCAACATAGGTAGGGTTACCAGACGTCTGGATTTGCCCTCTTTTTAGACGACATGTCTGGGCGTCCGGATGGCTTTTCAAACCCCCACAAATTAGTCTGGGCTTTGAAAAACTCCCAGCTCAGGACCGCGTCGGGAAGGGCGTCTGCGTATGTGTGGATGCAACACGGTGATGTCACGCACATGTGTGTGATGTTATCACGTCACACCTGCGCATGCGTAGTTGCCCTTCCGATGTGGCTCTGAGCATGAGAACAGGTTGAGGGGCAGGGCTGGGGGGTGAGACTTGGACGGAACTGGGGGTAGGGCCATGGGGCCAGATTTAACAATAGTAAAATCTGGTAACCCTAAACATAGGTTCCCAAATGATCTCCCATCCAGGTACTAGCCAGGCCTGATCCTGTTTAGCTTCTGGATAGTAAGAGCAGACCTACTTAGGGCTGATAGCTAGTTTATGAGGATTAGATTGTTGTTCTATGCATTTCCCTTCCTTTTGGGTTTTCCTATAAAATGATATTTTGTTTTGTCTTAACTTCTCAGTTAGATAGAAACTGCTTTGATATTAAGTTTCAGTGGAAGAATAAGTAGGTGCTTTCTCTGTATCGTGCTGTATCGTGCTATGGTGCGCCCGCACCTGGAGTACTGTGTTCAGTTCTGGTCGCCGTACCTCAAGAAGGACATGGAGGTACTTGAGAGGGTCCAGAGAAGAGCAACTAAGCTAATAAAGGGCATGGAGGATCTCTCATATACTGACAGACTGAAAAAGCTAGGGCTTTTCTCCCTGGAAAAGCGGAGACTTAGAGGAGACATGATAGAAACCTTCAAGATCATGAAGGGCATAGAAAGAGTAGACAGGGACAGATTTTTCAAATTATGGGGAACCACAAGTACAAGGGGGCACTCAGAGAAATTAAAAGGGGAAAGGTTTAGAACAAACGCCAGGAAGTTCTTTTTCACACAGAGGGTGGTGGATACATGGAACGCGCTACCACAGGATGTGATAAACAGGAGCACGCTACAGGGGTTCAAAGAAGCTTTGGATAGGTACTTGGAAGACAAAGGGATTGAGGGGTACATATAAGAGTAGAGGGATGGGATTAGAGGTAAGTTACAAAATTAATCAGGGACCACTGTTCAGGCACTAGGCCTGATGGGCCGCCGCGGGAGCGGACCGCTGGGCGAGATGGACCTCTGGTCTGACTCAGCGGGGGCAACTTCTTATGTTCTTATGTTATTGAAAGGCAATATAACATATTTTCAACATAAATCAATAACACATTTTTATGATATGATTGTTCTATTGTGCATATTTCTGATACTATGGGGCTCATTTCCAAAAAAGAAAAACATCCACAAAGTGGCACGAAGGGTCCAAAAAGTGGCCTAAAGGGACAGATGGACATTTTTCATGCCAAACCCTTCCAAATCGCTGTTTCTGAAACCTATTTTCTAGACGGATATCTATGCCGTTGATCAGTAGTTCATCTAAATCTTAAGGGGGCGTGTTAGAGGTGTGGTGTGGGACTAAGGTGGGCTTATGACGTGGATGTTTTTCTGCCCTAATTAAACATTTAAGAATATGTCCAAGGCACAGTCTGAACTAGACTTGTTTGAACAATGAATAAGAGACAAAACGTTGCACAAACTGACCAGATGACCGCTAGAGGGGTAAAGGCATGACTTCACCCCACCCTCACTCTGGAGTAGCCTTGTGGTCAGTTCAGTAGACCGCAGAGAAGGGCACCTAGGCCTATATCCTACTCTAACTACTACACTTGTGGTGAAAAGTGTGAGCCTACCAAAACCCACCCAAAACCTACTGGACTATCATAATGGTGACAACTGCAGGCATAAGAGCTTGTGTACCTGGGACCTTTTATCTGATAAAATCTTTATTCGTTTTAAAACTTACAATAAGTGTGACAGTGAGTTAAAACATTGTAACATTAAATAGAACACTTAATAATCAGCAATAATCCAAATCATATAACTTATCTCCCTCCCTCCCCACCCTTCCATAGCAATTATAAAACATATGTATCATATGATAAAATCTCCCCCTATCATTCTTATATTGTTAAATAATAAACTAAAAATTACCCCCCTCCCTAGTATTGAACTTGTAAATTTAAGGGGAAAATGATATCTATTCAGTTCAATATTTTGTTAACGGCTCCCATACATCTTGAAACTTCCTTAAATACCCCTTAAGTTTGGACCTTTTATTTGCAGTGCCCCACTGCTCTACTGGAATGTCTGTGTGGTCAGTCTACTAAAATTGCTGGCCCCTCCTACATCCCAAGGCCTTGCTTTGTGCATTTTTCATTTGGATTTGATTTTTTTCAAGAATGGCTCAAAAGGATAGATGCACGGAGGACAAGCACATCTGAAAAATGGCCATTGAAAAAAAAACCAAGATGGACGCTTTGTAATTTCAAAAATGGTCATGTTTGGTAATGGATTTTTGTGCTTATTCCACAAAATGTCAAAACTCGGATTTGTATGTCATTAAAAATGCCCCTCTACATCATGTTACTCCTGTTTCTAAGATCCAATATGCCATCTCTAAGTTTACCTCATTTTATATTGGATCATTTCACTATAGGTATGCCGTTTAACAAAATTGTTAGTTTTATGGCAAGCTCTATCTACTGTATACTGCCTTGAGTTAATCTCCTCTTCATGAAGGTTGTTAATATATCACAATAAGGCTATTGAGACCAAGGGGGATAATTTGTGTTGCGTTTATTACCTCCAATTATTCTGATAAGTTGGCACCTCTGAGTACAATAGAAGCCAATTAGAATAAAGCTTTAGTGTGGAAATAGAGTGACAGATGTAAACTATAGCTAATCACAGCCAACCAATCAGGGTCTTGAAGGTCTTTGATAAATCTGAGAGAGGCAGTATCTTCTTAAAACAAAGTTATTTCTTCCTACCTATCCTACCATTCTCTTTCAGTTTTTTCCCAGATGGTTGATGCATGAAACTTCATATCGGCCCAAACAGGAGATCCTACCTTGCCACGGTAGAGATACAAAAGAAAACAGAGAAAGCGACCTTTGGGTGGGGGGGGGGTCAATATTTTTATTGTAGTCAAGACTCGACACATACATGTTTCGGCTGTAAGGCCTGCCTCAGGAGTCTACAATTATTTTATTGGTTCATAGACAACTCGGCAAAAGACAAAGGTGCGCGCTGACAACTGAGCGCAAGACGGAGGCGCACACCAAAGAAAATTACAGTTTTTAGGGGCTCCGATGGGGGGTTTTGTTGGGGAGCCCCCCAGTTTACTTAATAGAGATTGCGCCGGCGTTGTGGGGGGTTTGGGGGGTTGTAACCCTCCACATTTTACTGTAAACTTAACTTTTTCCCTAAAAACAGGGAAAAAGTGAAGTTTTCAGTAAAATGTGGGGGGTTACAACCCCCCACACCCCCCACAACGCCCCCACAACGCGGCACGATCTCTATTAAGTAAAGTGGGGGGGTTCCCCCCCACATCCCCCCATCGGAGCCGTAAAAACTGTAATTTTCTGCGGTGCGTGCCTCCGCGCTGCGCTCAATTGTCTGCGCGCGCCTTTGTCCCGGCGCGGTTTTGACCTGACACCATTTTATTTTAGAAAGACAAAATTTGAATATGAATATGAAACCATAAAACATTACATTTATAGATATATTCATAGACAACATGTTTATTTGTGAAACTTCATATCGGTCACAGTGAAAGAGGCCTGAAGATCTTTAGATATAAGTCTGGGGTTCTTTGCATGACATTGTGGGGGATTTTCTGAACTGCTGAGTAGTCACTGTCCTCTTCAACTTTTTTCATGTGTAGACTATGGAGGGACTTCAATAAGTGATGCCGCTAAAATTGAGTGCTAAGCTTCATTCCATAAAGGGAGAATGCCCTTATAGAATAGCTTTTGGCAAGGATGCTGCACCTAACTTTTGGGTCCTGTACGGTGTAAACGCTAATGCCCAACTGAGGCGCAATTTGGGCGAATTCTGTAAATCTATGCACATTTTGAACATGCTTCTGGTCATACCCACATTTCAGATATGAACATTTGAAGTTAGTCAAGAAATAAGGTTTGAGTAGGGTGAAGAGGAAAATTCCTCACCTGGTTATGTATCTTCAGAAGCATCTTATTTTTCTATTCAGAAAACCTAACACAGATCCATGTTTCAGCATAGACATGCCTTCTTCAGGGGTAAGATATGAAATCATGTGTGGTATGTAGTTCCACAATAATCGATGTTAGCAACCACTTCAAAATTAATTGGTGATATTTGAGGATTTCATTATTACATGCAAAGTCTTATGAAGTTGCCGCATGAAGTCTTGGCAGTCATCTTGAAACTCTGAGAGGCAGTGGTGGCTATTTCAGCGGCAGTTCTTTCCTGCCTCTGAAGAGACCCTTAGACTACCAGGGACATTAAAAAGTAGGGCACGGAAGGTTCTCCCTGAGTCCCCATTGCCACGGTGTTGTTACCATTCCCAGGGCACTATTATGAAATGGTCTACCACTACCATGGTAACCCCAGGCACATTGCTTTGGACTCCCCTGTTGCCGTGGAAATTACTGCAGTAGCTGCAGAATTACCACAGCAACAATTACCACGTCACTCTCTACTTGACATACACACTTACTAAATCAGGTCCTTATACCTTGTTTAACTATATAAACAACTTGCTTTGAGTTTAGCATTCCATCTGTTTATCCCAACTCACTCTGTACCACTCATCTTGTCCCCATCTAATATCTATCTGCATTTGACCCATCGGCTATAGGATAAGCTGTATTATAGGAAAGCATTAGTGTCATATCTATGATATTTGAATGTTCTGATTTGTGCTTATTAGAGGCTTCGTAAGATTATGTCTCCCTTTTAGTATGTATTATATCTCTCTTATTTGGATTTCAGTGCTGTTAATAAGTAACTTTTGAAACTGTTTCATGGTAGTCCTATTATTAAGTTTCAGTTTGCTAATTTTGAGTTTATCTCATTCATTGTATTTATGTTATATTTGGTCTTTTTACTACTGTTTTGCTATTAACAAAATTATAAGTTTTATGTTGAATTGTACTTACTATACTCCACCTTGGGTAAATCTCTTCATAACGGTGGTTAATAAATCCAAATAAATAAAATTTGGGTGCAGAAATGTGGGTGCAATATATAGAATCTAGGGGCATCCATCTGATGGATGGAGCCCTACGTATGTAGAAATGGTCTTATAACCCTAGCATTAACTAATCTTTTTTCATAGGTCTTCAGAAATTTCATTTGATTGCGGCACGATGAGTTCTCTCTAACTTTTATGATGAACATAAGAACATAAGTATTGCCTCTGCCGGGTAGGACCAAGGGTCCATCGCGCCCAGCAGTCCACTCCTGCGGCGGCCCTCCAGGTCCTTGACCTGTAAGTTCCCTCCATCTGAATTGTTTATGCCCTAATTCTGAAGTACCTTGTATAGTACCCCTCTATCTATACCCTATAATCCCTTTCTCCTTCAAGAAGTCATCCAAGCCCTTTTTGAAACCCATTATTGTACTTTGTCCTCTCCTGGAAGCGCATTCCAGGTGTCCACCACCCTCTGAGTGAAGAAGTACTTCCAAGCATTTGTTTTGAATCTGTCTCCCTTCAGTTTTTCTGAGTGCCCTGCTAGCCTGAAGAATCTGTCTCTCTCTACCTTATCTATACCTTTCATGATTTTATAGGTCTCTATCATGTCCCCTCTAAGTCTCCATTTTTCCAGGGTGAAGAGCCCCAGCCTCTCCAGCCTTTCGGTATAAGCAAGGTTTTCCATGCCCTTAATCATTTTTGTTGCTCTTCTCTGGACCTTCTCGAGCATCACCATATCCTTCTTAAGGTGCGGCGACCAGTATTGGACGCAGTACTCCAGATGCGGGCGCACCATCGCTCGATACAGCGGCAGGATAGCTTCCCTCGTTCTGGCGGTGATGCCTTTTTTGATAATACCCAACATTTTGTTCGCCTTTTTTGAGGCCGCTGCACATTGTGCCGCTGGCATCATCGTTGTATCCACCAATACCCCCAAGTCTTTTTCAAGATTGCCTTCCCCCAATACCCTCCCTCCCATCTTATAGCTGTACATCGGTTCCCTTTCCCTATGTGCAAGACTTTACATTTCTCTACATTGAAGCTCATCTGCCATCTATTTGCCCACTCACCCAGCTTGTTCAGGTCACTCTGTAGATCTTTGCATTCCTCAATAGTTCTGACCTCCAAGCTAACCAGAATGGGATGGTGGGAGTGTTGGCAATTTAAGAGAATAAATTTTGTAATACTGTTTGGCCAAACTGTCCATCCCGTCTGGAGAAAGTATCCAGACAATAGTGAGAAGTAAAGGTATGAACCGAGGACCAAGTAGCAGCTCTACAAATTTCCTCGATAGGTGTAGATCTGAGGAAAGCTAATGAAGCTGCCATAGCTCTGACTTTATGGGCTATGACTTTACTGTGAAGGGGTAATCCAGCCTGGGCATAGCAGAATGAGATACAAGCCGCCATCCAGTTGGAGATGATATGCTTAGAAATAGGATGTCCCAACTTGTTTGGATCGAAGAAGACAAAAAGTTGAAGAGCAGTTCTGTGTGGTTTGGTGCATTCCAAATAGAAGGCCAAAGCATGTTTACAGTCCAGAGTATGAAGAGCAACTTCTCCAGGATGAGAATGAGGCTTTGGGAAAAACATTGGAAGAACAATGGATTGGTTGAGATGAAATTCCGAGACCACTTTAGGAAGGAATTTAGGATGAGTACGAAGAACCACCTTGTCATGATGGAACACTGTAAATGGTGGGTCAGCAACTAAAGCTTGCAGCTCACTGACTCTTCGAGCAGAAGTGAGGGCTATGAGAAACACCACTTTCCAAGTGAGATACTTCAGATGAGCCTTATCAATTGGTTAAAATGGAGGCTTCATTAGTTGAGCAAGGACAACATTGAGGTCCCAAACCACAGGAGACGGTTTGAGAGAAGGGTTGTCACTTTAAACTTTAGGCAGTGCCCATACCATGCATGTACCAGTGCCCTCCCACCTGATGTCGATTCATGGGACTATCAGTTCTTCATTTTCCACAGAGCTGAGAAACTGTGTCTTCGGTTTTCTCTTCAGCACATCAAACCTTTACCATTATTCTGTGCTTTCCCTTACTTACTCTTTTATTGTTTTCCTCATAATTCATTCTTTTCATCCTGTTCAGTATTTTACCCAAGTTTGGTTCATTTTTGTGAACTTTATCTTTTTTGGCCTTTGAACCCTCTAAACCCTTTTTTCTCCCAGGAGCTCTGACTGTTTTCGGCATCTTAGTCACTTGAGCTCCCTGGGCCATTGATCCCTTTGACTTAGCGACATTCATGTTCCCCTCCATGTCAAAGAGGGTACTGAGTGGCTTTATGAAATGTTCCCCATGTAATTGGATCATTTCAGGCTCTGATTCACATAATTAGTGTGTCCAGTGTCTGGATCCTGAACATCAGGACATTCGCTGTGACCTCTGCTCCTGCATGCAAAAGAGGCCTCTGAAAGCCCAAAAACTTCAGTTCAAAAAACATGTCAATGCCGCATTGGCTCAAGCATGGCAGGGGACTTGGAACCTGACACTCAACCTCATATGATGCAGGCATCAACATCAGCGCCATGTGCATGAAAATACATCCAGAGCATCAGGCATCAGGCTCCTTACAGAGGCAGGACTCTACATCATCTTCAACTATGCCTTGTCGAGAGACACGGCACATAAGAAAGCTAAGGAGCACCATCATGCTTCCCCTTCTAGGCAAATTAAAATCCTTTTTCATTCTTATATAAGTCAGGATGCCCACAGCTCCATTGTGCAAGCTAGTTTATGCTTTACCCAACTATTTAATATTAATTACTTATGCTATGGACACAAAGGGGTCCTTTTATCAAGCTGCGGTAGGGGTTTAACGCACGTAATACTGCGTGTTAAACCACCTGCCGCGCTAGCCGTTAATGCCTGCATTGAGCAAGTGTTAGTTTTTTTAGCCAGCCACGGGGGTTAGCGCGTGATGAAATGTCCGACGCGCTAACCCCGCTAGCGTGGCTTGATAAAAGGAGCTCAAAGGGGCCGATATCACTGTGCAACAAATTTTTAATTTTTTTTCTGGGGCAAGAAGAAAATGAGGTATACTTTATAGAATTTGATCTCCTGTGTATGAAAAAAGCCTCGGTTTTCTTCTATCACGTATAGTTTTTGAGCAAATCGCAAATATTTATAGCATGAGAAGTCATAATGTAATGTATTGTGCCGATTTAAGAGTTCCTATAAATATTATTTTCTAGAATCGTTTTGCTGTTGAAGTGTGTTTATAAACGAGATTAGGAGCATCTCTAATTAATGTCCAACAATAGTCAGCCAGCATTGATGAATTCCATCTGCCCTGATATCGTTTCTCCATTGTAGCAATGGCCTAGTGAAACCTTTCCCCGTGCTCATCATTAACACTACCAAGATTATCGGGGAAAAAATCCAGATGCGAGTGGAGAAAATGAATTTTTAGTGACATGTTGTATTTGAGATCACAGAATGCTTTAAGCATCGCCTCCACCATTTGGACATACAAGGTGCCTTCCTATTCCCCAGAAAATTCTCAGTTACATTCTTCAATGTTATCCATTCACTTTTCTCACTTTAACTTAAAAATCTAATTTGAGGCAAACTGTTTTAATATTTCAGAGATTGTTATAACATTTACTCCACGCATTAGAAAATATAGCAAAAATGTTAATTTTTTCATTATAATGCTCTTTTGCCAAAAATCAGAGGGTTATACTAAAAAATTAAGGTCGGTTTTGAATTCAGTGACTCCAAATCATTATAGAACACCCACTACAATTCATGCTGAACAGGATGAACAGGATGAAAAGAATGAATTATGAGGAAAACAATAAAAGAGTAAGTAAGGGAAAGCACAGAATAATGGTAAAGGTTTGATGTGCTGAAGAGAAAACCGAAGACACAGCTTCTCAGCTCTGTGGAAAATGAAGAACTGATAGTCCCATGAATCGACATCAGGTGGGAGGGCACTGGTACATGCATGGTATGGGCACTGCCTAAAGTTTAAAGTGACAACCCTTCTCTCAAACCGTCTCCTGTGGTTTGGGACCTCAATGTTGTCCTTGCTCAACTAATGAAGCCTCCATTTTAACCAATTGATAAGGCTCATCTGAAGTATCTCACTTGGAAAGTGGTGTTTCTCATAGCCCTCACTTCTGCTCGAAGAGTCAGTGAGCTGCAAGCTTTAGTTGCTGACCCACCATTTACAGTGTTCCATCATGACAAGGTGGTTCTTCGTACTCATCCTAAATTCCTTCCTAAAGTGGTCTCGGAATTTCATCTCAACCAATCCATTGGTTATGCTATGGACACAAAGGGGTCCTTTTATCAAGCTGCGGTAGGGGTTTAACGCACGTAATACTGCGTGTTAAACCACCTGCTGCGCTAGCCGTTAATGCCTGCATTGAGCAAGTGTTAGTTTTTTTAGCCAGCCACGGGGGTTAGCGCGTGATGAAATGTCCGACGCGCTAACCCCGCTAGCGTGGCTTGATAAAAGGAGCTCAAAGGGGCCGATATCACTGTGCAACAAATTTTTAATTTTTTTTCTGGGGCAAGAAGAAAATGAGGTATACTTTATAGAATTTGATCTCCTGTGTATGAAAAAAGCCTCGGTTTTCTTCTATCACGTATAGTTTTTGAGCAAATCGCAAATATTTATAGCATGAGAAGTCATAATGTAATGTATTGTGCCGATTTAAGAGTTCCTATAAATATTATTTTCTAGAATCGTTTTGCTGTTGAAGTGTGTTTATAAACGAGATTAGGAGCATCTCTAATTAATGTCCAACAATAGTCAGCCAGCATTGATGAATTCCATCTGCCCTGATATCGTTTCTCCATTGTAGCAATGGCCTAGTGAAACCTTTCCCCGTGCTCATCATTAACACTACCAAGATTATCGGGGAAAAAATCCAGATGCGAGTAGAGAAAATGAATTTTTAGTGACATGTTGTATTTGAGATCACAGAATGCTTTAAGCATCGCCTCCACCATTTGGACATACAAGGTGCCTTCCTATTCCCCAGAAAATTCTCAGT
The DNA here is from genome assembly GCF_902459505.1 of Geotrypetes seraphini. NCBI lineage: Eukaryota > Metazoa > Chordata > Amphibia > Gymnophiona > Dermophiidae > Geotrypetes > Geotrypetes seraphini. The sequence continues at coordinate 445,308,925 of NC_047084.1, read as the reverse complement.
TACATTCTTCAATGTTATCCATTCACTTTTCTCACTTTAACTTAAAAATCTAATTTGAGGCAAACTGTTTTAATATTTCAGAGATTGTTATAACATTTACTCCACGCATTAGAAAATATAGCAAAAATGTTAATTTTTTCATTATAATGCTCTTTTGCCAAAAATCAGAGGGTTATACTAAAAAATTAAGGTCGGTTTTGAATTCAGTGACTCCAAATCATTATAGAACACCCACTACAATTCATGCTGCAAAACCTATTCAGACCATGAGATGCAGCCTGGCTATCTCCCGCAGTCAGCAGTGAATCCAGAAACTGAATGCCGGGGCCATATCCGGCTACTAGCATTCAATTTCTGGTCTAATTTCAACTGCGTTTGACATAGCCAGGCAAGCTGATATTCATTGGCTCACCAGCTAAGTCATAGAGGCTAAAGATAGACCTGCTATTTAGGCAAGTCTATCTGGCCGCTAGACTTAGCCGAACAACCAATGAATATATCATTTGACATAGTGTGACAAACCTACTGCAGACCCGAGGTTTATCACAGGAAAATATAGGAAAACATACAAACCCCAGTGCAGAAGGGCAGACCAGGTCAGAGCCCATGACAGTAATTTAGCTGACTACCCTATGTACAGTGAAGATGAGATTAAGACAGAACAGGAAAGCTTTGCCAAAGCAAAGAAGGAAATCTCTGCCCTACAATTATCCAGTTCCTGTTAGGCAGAAAACAGACAGACAGTTTTCCCTCAGAGAAACCCAGGCAGAGGAAGGAAAGCCCTTCCCCCCCACTGAAGCCAAGGAGGTGTGTTTTTTCCCTCAGCTTAAAGCGATGCTCAGCAGAAAGCAAAGGAGGGCAGGACAGGAGGAGAGACAGGAAGCTCAGAACAGGACTGAGCTTACCCCAGACCAGGCAGGCAGCCCTGACTGGGAAATGAGAGATGAGCAAAGTGGAGGAAACCTTTCTTCAGAAGTCTGTTCTTCAAAGCTGAGTGAGGATATGATATGGGAAGACAGCAATGCTACAGCTAAGATTTGGCCAGAGCAAATGGAAGTGGCTTGAAACAAACATGAGTCTATTGGATGTTTTCCATGGCTGTTTTTATTTTCTCTGTTAAGCAGACTGTGTAGGCTACCAGAGAGGTTAATTTTGGACTCTAAAGTTCTTTGCATTTTTCCTCTGTGCTTTAAGCAAAGGGACAGTATCCTTCACTGTACAAAACAGTGACTAAATTAAACCAAACGCTGAGCAAGAAACTCAGCCTGTTTGTTTCTCTGATTCACTGTTAACAGATCTCCTGTGAGAACCCCAGCTGATAGTGGTTTCTATAGCAACTTGTTAATTGCATTTAGCCTACCTGCTTCTCAGAAACGTATTGAGAATCTCTGAGTGTAAAACTGCTATGTTTTCTCTGAAGGATATAAAGCTGTGTGTATCTTGCTAAGGAACCTGCTTCCCAGAAGCATAAATGATTCTGTCTCTTTCTCATGGCTACCTGTGCCAGCAGCCCAGTAGTGCTGGCTCATTAATTACTGCCATAAACTTCCCTCCTGCAGCTCAGGAATAGGGAGCTGCTTATTTCAGCTGTTGTACAACAGTGAAAAATTTAACTAAAGGATTGATAGTAGTCTTTTTCCTGCATAATGTATGTCTAACCTTAAGACTCTGGTAAAGAGGACTGTATATAATTTGCTTACTAAAGCCCAGAGCTGGCAATTGAGTTAAAAGTTTGTTTTGAGGAACCTTTTCTTTTGCTTATATTTTCATGCTCACATTGAAACCTGTGATGGACTATGATTTTGAGGCCAGTGGCCAAATAAAACTCATGATTTTCACCAAGGCCATTCTGACTACATGGTATTCTTTAAAAGAACCTTGGAGATAAGCTAAGATAGACAACTGCCTAGTGGTAACCAATTTGAAAGACACCCTAAATCTAAAGGGACCACGCCATATTGGAACGTGTCACTACCTGATTGCCCGTTACGCTCTTTAAGGGCACAGGTATGACAATAGCCAGTGACCAGGCTAACCAGTGATCAGGATGCTCAATGGGTCATAGCCAGCTATCTCCCACTGAATATCAGATTAGCCAGCTTAGCACCTTCCAAGTCCTGCCCTCTCTGTTATAACTTCCTGGATAGGATGTAGCAGAAGAGAGGCTTTTGGGCTAGTGTCAGGCAGCGTGTGGAAATCTCTGCCATTGCCACTAACCCATGAAGAGAGCGATGTGGGAGTCCAGCCTTTTCCCTCCATGCTGACACCTCTGCTGGGCGGGCCTGAGCTCAAACTTGGTGTGTCCAGGCCCACCCTTGGCTACGCCCTTGCTTAGTGCTATTTAGCCAACCAGGAGCTGTTCACGGTCAGCTAAATACCACTGAATATCAGGTAGAAAGGATTCACGTACTATTTAAGAACATACAAGAGTTTCTATACTGGGACAGATCAAAGGGCCAGGAAGCCCAGTATCCTGTTTCTAGCACTGGCCAATCCAGGTCACAAATACTTGGCAAGATTCCAAAAAAGTAAAACAGATTTCATGCTGCTTATCCTAGAAAAAAAGTAGTAGTTTTTCCCAAGTCCATCGTAATAGTAGTATATGGAGATTTCTTTTAGAAAGTTATCCAAAACCTTTTTTTTAAAATCCTAAGCTAACTGCTTTCACCACATTCCCTGGCAACGAATTCCAGAGTTTAATTGCATATTGAGTGAAGAGGTGAAAGGCTCAGGAGTAATCTAAGAAAATACTTTTTTACAGAAAGAGTGGTAGATGTGTGAAATAGCCTCCTGGCAGAAGTGATAGAGACAAAGACTGTCTGGGGGATGCACTAAAGTCAGTGATCGTTGCCAAACTTGTTTTCACAGCTTTAGCGATGATCGCTATTACCGACCTGATGCATAAAATGGCCCACCACGTGTTTTCCTCCTCGATCACCCGTTTTCTGATCCGGCCATGCGAATTAGCTAAAACCCCGTGCAAAATAACCAATCGATTGATGCACTAACATCGCTTAGCTATTGTGCCTGGGGTTTCAGCGATCGTAAAAACCGATTGCTCTAGACCTGTCGGTAACTGTGTTGCATTGGCAGGAGAGAGTAGGCACCTCTCCTGCCATTTTCGCTGCCGTGTGTGTGTGGGGGGGAGGGGGGTCATAGTGCCCTAACAGCAGTGACAGGAGGCTGCTTTCCCTGTCACTGCTGTTAGGGCTCTGCGCATGTCTCAGTCGCTCACTGAGCGATTGATCGGTCGTGTTTGCATGCAAACTTTGTAGCGCATTGATTGCTGCTGGAGGATCGGCCAAAAGCAATCAAGTCGCTATTTTTAATGCATCTAGCCCTGTGTCTGAATTCAAGAAAGTGTGGGACAGGCACGTGGGATCTCTTAGGGAGTGGAGGAGATAGTGGATTGCTGCAGATGGACTGACTGGATGGGTCATTTGACCTTTATCTCCCATCATGTTTCTATGTTTCAGGTTTGTTTTAAATTTACTATTTAGTAACTTCATTGCACGCTGCCTAGTCTTAGTATTTTGGGAAAGAGTAAACAAGCAATTTAGGTCTACCAATTCCACTCCGCTCAGCATTTTATAGACTTCAATCATATCTCCCCTGAGCCGTCTCGTCTCCAAGCTGAATAGCCCTAGTCGCTTTAGCCTTTCCCCATAGGGAAGTTATCCCATCTCCTTTATCATTTTTGTCGTCTTTCTCTGTACATTTTCTAATTCTGTTATATTTCTTTTGAGATGCAGTGAGCAGAATTGCACACAATGTACCACCATGGAATGATATAAAGGCATTATAACATTTTGTTTTGCTTTCCTTATAATTCCTAACATTATACAGCATTTGCTTTCTTCGCCGTTGCTGCACATTGAGCAGAGGGTTTCAATGTATCATCAACGATGACATCTAGATCCTTTTCCTAAATCTGAAACTACTTTGTACATTATTGTCTCAAGAAACATGAAAAGGTTTAATTTATATCCTTTTTTTTTTTTTTTTTTTTGTTAATACTTACACAAAGAGACCGTCTGAATCGACATTTGCATTATTACATAGCAATAATGTAGTTTCAATTAAACAAAAGCACCAATGGTAAGAACTTATAATTCTCATTGTTAAAAAAGAGAGAGGGGAAAACATGTGGAGAAAATTTCATGAAATTTATCTGTGCGTGTGTCTGTGTTTCACTGGTGAGTCTGTGTGTTTAAATCTCTGTGGGCCCCTTTTACAAAGTTATGGTAGCGATTCCCAGCACGTCAAATGCAACGAAGCCCATTCAGTTTCTACAGGGCTTTGCAGCCTTTGCCACGCCGAGACTTTGCTACCGTGGCTTTGTAAAAGGGGCCCTGAACGTGCATCTAAGACCAGGTTAGTAGAGAATGAAGGGAGGCAGTTTGGAAGGAGCCTTTCCCTTCCCTAAATGCTATATATAAAAGTGTTTATGCTGGAGAAACATAATCTACGAGGGTGGTTTGAAAAGTCTGCTAATGTGAATTGTGTGGCTATCTACCTTGGAATTGATCATTTGATTTGATGCGTATGTGGTTTTGCCTTGATTTTTGATATTTTATATTGGGGGGATGTCTATGATGTTGTCCAGACATGTCTACGTTATATGTGAAAATCGTAGGGAAACAAGATTTTATGTATGCGGTATATTTTAACATTCTCGGGAAGGGTACAGGGGGAGGGCGATATGTACGTATGGGGTTAACTGTATGATAATATGTTGCACATTATCTTGGCTTTAAAAACGAATAAAGATTTAATAAAAAATAAATAAATAAATAAATAAAATTTAATTTAATTTAATTTAAAAAAAGCAAATCAAATATTTCTGGAAATATATCGACCAGGAAGAATGTTGAGGTCTGAGGGTGGGATGAGATTGAGAGTGACTCGGGAGTTGGGATTGCACTATGCTGTGACAAGGGCTACAATGTTCTCAATAGCTGGAGTGAAAATGTGAAATGCACTAACAAGAAACTTGTGACTCTGTGCTGATTGTGTAAATTTCAAGAAGTTTCTGAAAACACTGTTATTTGTTTATGTATTATGTAATTTATGTAATATTTTAATGAAGAAGTAAAGTAAGATGTTCTTGTTTTCGTAATGATATTTATCTTAGTGATATGTATATTTAATTGGAAACCGCTTGGTAACAGGAGGTATATAAATTTTTAAACTAAATAATAAATAAATAAATAATGTAGTCTCTCCATCAAGGGCTATACACGTGGAGGGGCATAATAAAAAAAAAAAAAAGTCTGTCCCCTTTTTGGCCTAAGGCCCTAAACCAGAGCTGCCCAAGTCCAGTCCTTGAGATCTACTGGTAGGCCAGGTTTTCAGGATATCCACAATGAATATGCACGAGAGAGATTTGCATACCAAGAAGGCAGTGCAGGCAAATCTCTCTCATGCATGTTCATTGTGGATATCCTGAAAACCTGGCCTGCCAGTAGATCTCGAGGACTGGACTTGGGCAGCTCTGGTTCCTATGAGTGTCGGGAGCAGCGCGGGCCATTCAGTGGCTCTCTGCGCTAAAAACTGCTAGTGCGGTTTGATAGAAGAGGCCCTTAGTTCCCAGAAAGACATTCTCAACCCCCTATGTATCATTTCTTGTCAACATTTACTGGGTTTAAAAGAATAAAAATACTATACATGGCATTCACAGACTTTTCTCACCACTATATACTGTATGATATCATTACAGTTCTCTCTCAGGAGGCAATTTTCAAACTTTGTTGTAGCGAAAAGTCTGCAGATATTATTTACCTGTGGAATTTACACTACATTTCAAAGTTGAAGTATTTCTTTAATAGCATTTGATATATTGCTTTTCTAATTGATATCGGAGTAATTTACAAAAAAGTATTCCAATTAGGAAACATTACATTAGAAATATTATGTTTTAACACTCGACAAAATAGACAAGATAGACCACAGAAGGAAAGGGAGGTGTTTAGCATGACAATTCAAACCATAAATGAGGAAGACTTGCTTTCTCATTATTAAAACATACGATGTGCATTCCTTTTCAAAACTGCCACAGGAACTTTTGAATCTTCTTTTCATGTGGACATTTCTTTTGAAGCGTCAGTCCCACAGATGTTACTTTCTGATCCTACTCAAAACACAACCCCACCCCCCCCCCACACACACACACACACTTAGGAATTGCTCACCAAAATCTGGATAAAGGTCTGCACACAGAGAAAAATTCTTAAATATTTTTAGCCAAACCGAGAGAAGGCAATGCACAGTTTATATAGTAACATAGTAGTTGACGGCAGATAAAGACCCGAATGGTCCATCCAATCTGCTCAACCTGATTTAATTTAAAAAATTTTTTTCCTTCTTAGCTATTTCTGGGCAAGAATCCAAAGCTCTGCCCAGTACTGTGCTTAGGTTCCAACTACTGAAGTTTCCATCAAATCTCACTCCAGTCCATCTATACCATCCCAGCCATCGAAGCCTTCCCCAGCCCATCTTCCACCAAACGACCATATACGAACACAGACTATGCAGTACTGGCCTTAGTTCTTCAATAGTTACTATTATTTTCTGATTCTAGATCCTCTGCGTTCATCCCATGCTATTTTGAACTCTGTCACCATTTTCCTCTCTATCACCTCCCTCGGGAGTGCATTCCAGGCATCCACCACCCTCTCCGTAAAGTAGAATTTCCTTACATTGCTCTTGAGTCTACCACCCCTCAACCTCAAATTATGTTCTCTGGTTTTACCATTTTCCTTTCTCTGGTAAATTGCAAGTTGCTCATGGAATGGCTTTGATAATTGTCATTTAACATACTGGGAGTTGGTGTACCAAGGGGGGGGAGGCGGTCCGCCCTGGGTGTATGCTCCAAGGGGGTGCATAGCCGGCCGGATCCGGAACCTCTCGTGCTGTTCCAAACAGTACCTCAGCATGGCTGCCATACTTATAACAGAGCAGATTCGGCAGCCACGCTGAAGTGAATGAAGGTCCTGCGATGACTGCGCCGTCTATCGCCTCTGTTCCGGAAGAGGTAAGTGACATCGGGGGGGGGGGGGGGTAGGGGTGGATCGGCAGCCGAAGTCATCGTGGAATCTTGCCACAACTCCCAGCGTCTGACGGCCCAGCCCCCTCCAACGTCACTTACCTCTTCCATCCAGAACAGAAGCAGTCATCGCTGATTTGGGATAGAGAAAGAAAGGAGCATAGTAGGTTGGTGAAGGGAGAGAAAGGAGGTCAGGGTGTTATGGAAGGGTGTGGAGGGTGAGAAAGGAGGGTCAGGGTGGTATGGAAACATGGTGAAGGGTGCGAAATGGGGTCAGGGTGGTATGGAAGGGTGTGGAGGGTGAGAAAGGGGGGTCAGGGTGGTATGGAATCATGGTGAAGGGTGAGAAAGGGTGTCAGGGTGGTATGGAAACATGGTGAAGGGTGAGAAAGGGGGTCAGGGTGGTATGGAATCATGGTGAAGGGTGAGAAAGGGGGTAATGGTGTTATGGAAACATGGTGAAGGGTGAGAAAGGGGTCAGGGTGGTATTGAAGGGTGTGGAGGGTGAGAACAGGGGGGTCAGGGTGGTATGGAATCATGGTGAAGGGTGAGAAAGGGGGTCAGGGTGGTATGGAATCATGGTGAAGGGTGAGAAAGGGGGTAATGGTGTTATGGAAACATGGTGAAGGGTGAGAAAGGGGTCAGGGTGGTATTGAAGGGTGTGGAGGGTGAGAACAGGGGGGTCAGGGTGGTATGGAATCATGGTGAAGGGTGAGAAAGGGGGTCAGGGTGATATGGAAGGGTGTGGAGGGTGAGAAATGGGGGTTAGTGTGGTATGGAATCATGGTGAAGGGTGATAAAGGGGGTCAGGGTGGTATGGATGCGTGGTGGAGGGAGAGAAAGGGGCAGATGCTGATGGAATTGCTGGGAAAGAGACATTAGGGGGAAGGATACTGCATGGAATTGGGTTGGAGGGAGAAAAAGGGGGCAGATGCTGAGAAGGGAGAGGAGAGAGTGAAATGCCAGACCATGTGGGTGTGGGAGAGGGAAGGGAAGAAGAGGAGAGGAGAGATGCCAGACCATTGGAGGAGGGAAGGGAAGAAGATGGATGCCAGACTAATGGGGGTAAAGGGAGAAATGGAAGGGGGATGCATAAAGTTTCTAGAACGGGACTAGAAAGAGAGAAGATGCCATATAGAAGGGGCAGAAAGAGGGTAGACAGTGGATGAAAGGAAGAGAGTGACAAAAAGATGAGGAAAGCAAAAACCAGAGAAGATAAGGTAGAAAAAAATTATATTTATTTATTTATTTTTTGCTTTAGGTGAGATGCATCGCTGTTTCTGTGATGTTGTAACTCTTTCCCTTCTTTCCTCCCTATTATGTTTTGTTAATTTTAGGTAAAGAGAAATCTTCTCTACTTATTTAATCAATTAATAATTACTTGTGCTGATGTTTTGGATGTTTTGTAATACTTATATGATATTATGTTTTTTATAACTTGTATTTTATTGTACATCGCCTAGAAAGTTTTATATAGGCGATTAATCAAAATAAACCTGAACTTGAACTTGAACTTGAACTATGCAGAGTCCAGCTTCTTGGTGCTTCAATTTAACCTTTGTCTACGTATTTTTATTCTATCTCCCCATTTACAAAACTAGAGCGTTTTTTAGCATTGGCATCTGAGCTGTTACCATAGTGGCTAAAAACCACACTACAGTTTTATAAAAGGGGGAGGGGTTAGTTTGTGATTACATACTAGGTGAAGGTGTTTTCTGTGTTCTCTGTGTTCAAAAAGACATGGTTTTCTGTTAGGATTGACTGTGTAGGATTGATCTATACTAGTCTGGCTTGTTTAGTTTTACAATGGGTTTATTGATGTACTGCTCACTGCAGTACTTGATTACTATAACATCGCCTATTTAGGAATTTCTCAAAAGAATATACAACGTTTACAATTAATACAAAATGCAGCGGTCAGACTAATCTTCGGACTAAAGAAATTTGATCACGTGACACCTTACTACCGGCAGTTGCACTGGCTGCCGATGGAGGCACGCGTAAAGTTTAAGTTCGTTTGCCTCTGCTTTAAAGTACTATACGGACTAGCCCCTAAATACATAACTGACCTTTTCTCCTTCTCAGCCAACAGACACAAGAGAAGCTCACGCTCAAACTTAATTTCCCCCCCAGTTAGAGGATGTAAACTAAAAAAACACCATGAACACCTTCTCTCACATCAGGCAGCATTATGGGGTAAAGATCTAGAACAATTGCTATCGCCCACTACTTATGAGGAATTCAGGAAACGCCTAAAAACATATCTGTTCCTGAAATATCTAGACAGCTGACCCGTACAACTCTTTCTCCTCAATACGGTTCTCCTGACCTATTAACCACTTTCCTTCACCTCTTAAGTTCATTCAATTTGTAACGTCTTTTAATCTTTTGTAAACCGCATAGAACTTCACGGTACTGCGGTATATAAACTGTTATTATTTTCCTAGGTATTCATGTGTGACGTGTTATTATTTTCCTAGATATTCATGTGTGATATGTGGATTGTTACTAAAAATCATGTTTTTCATACAGATGGGGGGGGGGAGGTGTCAAAAAATGATGGGCCCCGGGTGTTACATATGCTAGATACGCCACTGGCTAGTATTGTCCCCTCCTGCAGTTCTTTACCAAAACATTTGCAGTACTCATTGTTTAGAAGTCTCCCATCCATTCTGACAAGGCTCAGCGCCTTTTGAGATTTCCTAAATGATGGCCCCAGATGTTATGGCTATCAATTGTTTCTAGAATTGCCCGTTCACCCTAGGTAAACCAAATAGTCTGATCCAGTCCTGGTTTTGCCTCAATGTATGTGTGGATTTGAATTTCCAGTTTTCTACAGGTAAAGTAATGTGGTTACTCTGTCTGGTTTCTCTTCAGACCGAATAAATCTTTCGCCTTTTACTAAAGATTTCCGTGGAGAGGAACATTAATGAGTTTCATAGAATTTTTGACCATCCCATCAACAGATAGGGCTAATAAAAAAAAAAAAAAGGTAATAAATAGAATTTTTTAAAAAAAAGTACCGGTAATACCTTTTTTATTGGACTAACAATAGATTTTATGAAAGCTTTCCAAGGCAGAACCTTTTTCTTTAGGCCAAGCGTAAGCAAAAGATGACAGTATCAAAATATACTGTATATAAAACAATTCACACAGGCATCACATCAATCACCACAGAGCCAATAAAGGTGATAGCTGTGTAGGTGAGTGTTTTTTAGAAACTGAGCACTGCATCAATATTTATTTAAAAATGTATACTGCCTATACTCTAAGCAGTTTCCATAAAATAAAACATACATAATTTGAAATCAGTAACTTAAAAAAACTTCCATTCACTCCTAATTAGGAAACAACAAACTTCATTCACTCCCTACAAACAGTCTTTCCATGGCATAGATGTTCAAAAATTGTCTACTTGTAGACTTCGAAGACCAAACCAAAAATACTTATTTCAGGAAGATCAAACTTATCCTAAACTGTATTGTCTCTACAAGTAAGCAAACACAAACAACTTGGTTTTTAACAGTTTCTTAAAATTAAAGCGGTCAGTACATAATCGTAGGTGTCCCAACAACTTATTCCAGAGAGACACCACAGCAATTGAAAACATTTTTGATTTTGTGGCCACATATCTCAGGCATTCATCTTTTTTTTTTTTGCTAATAATCTCATTCCATCTCCTATCTCAAGGCTCTGTTTGGTCTAAAGACATCCCAGAGAAATTGAAACCAGTAAGAGGCCGATTGATACAAAATCTGGTATACCTAGGACAAAACCTTGTAGTGCAACCGTTGTTGCATGGGTAACCAGTGAAGTTGTTTCAGAATGAGAGTAATGTGTGTTGTCCTTGTAACACCTCTAATCAATCTAACTGCTGAATTCATTAATAACTGTAGGGCTTTCATCTTTGTTTTAGTTAACCCCAAATAGAGAGAGTATCATTCTAAGTATTTACTACCAGACAGGACTCTAATTTCCTCCCTCTTCAGTTTCCCTTTCATTGGCTTTCTTTCCTATTGAATATTGTATTTCTTCCCTTGCCTCTTCTTGGTCTTGTTTGTGTGTCCTTGTCATTGGGATTACCCAAGTAATTTTATATTTTTAGCCTTTTTAATTATGTACACCACTTAGAAAATATATAAGCAGTATATAAAATTTTAATAAACTTGAAATTTGAGTTACAATAATCTAACCTGGATAAAATCAGGCATTGAATCACTGTTCTAAAATCATACGGTGTTAATAAAGGTTTTAACCTACATAGCGTACGTAATTGTGCACACCCCACCTGAATGATAATCAAGATCTGTTTTCCCATTGGCAGTGCTGAATCTAAACAGGTCCCCAAGATGGTCAACCCTTTTTCACCTCTATCTGTGTCCCCAGCACATCAAAACAGTTAAACATGTTAGCCTCGGCATATTCTCCCACTATCATAATTTCAGCCTTATTAACATTCAATTTTACGCCATGCTTTAACATCCATCCGCACACTTCCCTCATGCAATGGTTCAATCTAACCTCAATGTCTTTTTTTTGGGTTCATCTTTAGGGAAATAGAATAGAATGTGGTCAGCATATATTCTATACTGTGCCTCTAAGTTCTGAAAAACCTGGCCCAATGACAACATATAAATGTTAAACAGTAGTGCGGACAGTGCTGACCCCTGCGGTACTCCTCTTTTAATCATCATCTTCTCCAAGACATTTTGTCCACCATTTACACAAAATGATCTTCCTGTCGATTCTCAAGAACTTAACACGGAGACAAAATTTGAGATTGATTAATTTTCCTACATCCATTTCCACAACATCCTTTGATATGTTTAAACGTTATCTCTCAGAGATTCTAAAAGTCCCACAAAGTTCTTTTCCACCAATATCAAAAATTTATTATATTTCCTTGGGAAAGAAGAAAACGCCGGAGGATAATCAAGAACCTGTAATAGATGTTCTAGACTTGACAAATTTATTAGAGAAGTCCGAATCAGAGCATTTAACAGTTGCTACACATTTTGTTCAATTAGCCTTAGATTCAGATAGCGATTGGCTTTTGAAGTTGTTTTTTTTAAATATAAAGATGTTTGTTTCTGAATCAAAAAATAAGAATGTACCCAGATGTTTCTAGGATGACATAGAAAAAACGGAAACAGTTTTTGCTCTTGAGACCACAGGTTTTAAAAATTGGAGCTATGTTTATACTGAGATACCCCTGTAAATGTTTAGTTAATTTTAGGAGAGCTAGATACCGTATTGTTTGCTCCATAAGACGCACTTTTTTCCACCCAAAAGTGGGTGGAAATGTTGGTGCGTCTTATGCAGCGAAGATACATTTTTATAAACACCCCATCTCCACCCCGTCATACCTTTTTTAATGCCTGTGCCCAATAAGGCTCTCCCTAGCGTCAGTGAGTGCCTATCTGTCTTCTTTGGCTTCCCCCACAGAGTCCTCCGGATTCCCCCATTTAAAGCTAATTAGGCTGCCAGATCCAGCATCCCACCGAGGCCCTCGCGATAGCCCTCCAAGTTGCTTCCCGCACCCAGTATGAGAGGTCATCTTCTGCGCTGTGACCGTCCCTGAGCTAATTACGGCAGCCTGCAGAGTGAGCCTAGCAGGCTGCCACTGGCCTCCGAAGCACGTTGCCTCTGCCGCGGTCCCGCCCCTGACGTCGGAGGAGGGGTGAAACTGCGGTAGAGGAAATGTGCTAAGGAGGCCCCGGCAGCCTGCTAGGTTCACTCTGCAGGCTGCCATAATTAGCTCAGTGGCGGTCACAGCTCAGAAAACGACCTCTTGACCTAAATAGTTATTGGAAAAGTCTTCTGCATCAGTGAGCTGATCAAAACATCAGAAACACCTGGTGACAGGGAAGACAGAAAGGGAGAGCTGTGTCTCCCCTGATCTCCTGCCCCAGGTAGCGAGCACGAAAGAGCAAGTGCTGAGGAACCGATAAGAGCCTGCCAACTCTGGAGCATGGATTCGGACCCAAGCAGAAGCTGCAGCCCTACACTGTGAGGGCTTCTGCTACCCATCCCAGCTCAACCCAGCACTGTCTTGGAGCTGGAGACAACAACCTCGCAGGAAGCAGCGGAGGTGAGGTGAGGGCCCCAGTGGGATGCTAGATCTGGACATGGGAGGGGAGAGACAGAAAATGACCTTGAGGAGGGGTGGGAAACAGACTTGAAGACCGGGCAGATGCTGGATTAGAAGGGGTAGAGAGGGGAGGACTCAATATGTTAGCAGAAAGAAGAGAGGGAGAAACCTGAAACAAAGGGGAGGCAGAAGAGAGGGCAGATGTTGGACTTGGGGGTGTATAGAGGGAAGAGAAAGAGACTGCAGAGAGGTGGAAAGATTCTGGACCAGGGAATGAGGAAGGAAGGAGAGAGAGAGAGAGAAGCAGAGAAAGTCCTGGAAGAAAGGAGAACAAATGTTGGACATGGGGGGGGGGGGGTAAGCAAAAGAAAGATAGGACCAAAGGGAAAAGATAGGAGGTAGATGCTGGACTATGGGAGGTGCAGACAGAAGAGACGAGGGGGAGAAACCCTGAGGAAGAACAGAGCAAGATCATAACAGAGGAGAGAGAGAGAGGGAGGCCTGGAACAAAGATGGTGGTAGGTACAAAGGATAACTAACACTGGATCTGGGGAGGGTAAGCAGAGGGAAAAGAGATAGAGACCTGGACCCAAAGGGGATGGGGCTGGATTGTGAAAGAAATGTTGTAGCATAGTCAGAAGGAAGTCCAACCAGAAACTAATTAAATCACCAGACAACAAAGGTAGGAAAAATTATTTTATTTTCAATTTAGTGATCGAAATGTGTCAGTTTTGAGAATTTATATCTGTTGTATGTATATAAAAAAGGAAAGGAAAAAATTGCATTATAATTAGTAGGGGAGTGGGGACAGGGTGTAGAGCCTGGTATATGTTAGTACACAATTTGGTTCAAAATGTTTTTTTTCTTGTTTTCCTACTCTAAATCTAGGGTGCGTCTTATGGTCAGGTGCATCTTATGGCGCGAAAAATACAGTATATCTTTTTTGAATCTGCATAGCTATCGAGGTTTATTTTGGCAAGGAAGTAATGACTGCAAGTACCCTTATTAGTAGCCAAGATAACGTTCCTAGTTAGTAAGTTGGGTCCATTTCAGACTGCCTGATTTTTTTCCAGATAAAATGTTGGATTAAATAGTCTCTGATCTTTGATACTCCTCCCTCAATGATTGTGGACTAATTAACATTTGAAAGAATGTCTAATTTTCCTTATACTTTCTTGTATGATTTGTTTTATAATGGATACTGTTTTATTTCATTATGATTGTTGTTATCATAAAAATTTAAACTCAATAAAGATAAACTAAAAAAAAAAAAGATCTTCCTGTCAAATATGAAGTAAACCAGGTGCCATTCCCTGAATTCCCAAATTCTTCAGCTTTGACAACACCGTAAGATTAACAGTATCGAAGGCCCCGGACACATCAAGGGAAATCATACGAGTGATGTCCATCCAAGCCCTCCCTCAAAATATCTAGCAAAATATCAGTAATAACTCGACACTATGTGCCTTACAAAAAACGAACTGAAAGAAGTCTAGGCATCCAAGGTTCTGCACACGCTCTTCTAATTGTTGTAACACCAATTTTTCAATCACTTTCCTAAAAAAGGGAATCCCTCTATATGTTTCACCTTTGCTTGTCTCCATTCCCTGTCAATTAAGATTTTTAATGTATATTGTATAGACATTGTACATAGGCACGTTATGCTATATGTACTGTTTGAATATTTTACTGTTGTACGGTAATTCTTTATTGCCTATTTCTGAGTTATACTCGCTGTACACTCCATTCAATGAATTTGTTCAAAAAGGTGGTAAATAAATTCTAATACATAACCCCCACTTTTATGAAGCCGTGTTAGACTTTTATATCGCCAGCAGCGGCGGTAAAATCTCCAGCGCTCATAGACATCTCACGAGCGTCAGAGCTAATACCATTGCAGCTGGCAATAAAAAAGCCTAATGTGGCTTCATAAAAGGGGGCCTAAATAACAAATAATCCCTTTCTATCCCTAACTATTTTTTGACCTGTTTGTTTTGATTAGATGTAAGCCCTGTCTCTTATGTGTTTAATACACAGTGCTGTGTACATTTAGCAGCACTATAGAAATGATTGATTATTATGTACAGAATTATTATTATTATTATTATAAATAGTAATAATAGTATCCCTACACTGCAACTAGTCTCTAAAGGAAAAAGAGCTATTATTATTAGTAGGGATCTGTAGTAGCATTTATTCTTCACAGCGCTGCAGCATTCAAAGAAATGCATTAAATAATATATATAGTTAGGTAGTTTCAGACTGAGTTTTGGGGCCCCTTTCACTAAGGAGTTTTGCCATAGGCACAATATAGGAGAAAATCCTTCCTGAATTTAATATGGTGTTAATGGTCTGGGGAATTTATTGATTTCTTAAAAAAAAAAAAAAAAAAGGCCAGCATAGCCCCAGAAAATTCTAAGGGCACAATAAGATTGAAGACAATTAAACCTGAAAGAGTTTTTCATTTAAAAACTTCAATTTATACGTAGCACTGAGAGTTCCTTAAATACAGATCGACAATAAAAAAGACATTTAAAAAAAAATTAAACTACAGTAGTAGGTGGATTTAATTTAGGCCTTAACTTCAGGATATACAGTGCATTAATTAAAGAAAATTAGAATTTTATAAGCTTGCTGTTTCTGGCAAAAGCCTGAAAATAACGTGAAATGTTAGATGTTTCCGATTGTGAGAAATTATGGTAAAGTGATTGGTTCTTTTGGAGTGATATTTTGCTAATGGTAGTTAATTTATTGCTACAAATAAAATGAAATGGTTTCATTCAATGCCTCTATCGTTCTCAGTCCTCAGGACAATTCACATCTAGAATAACCTACCTTCTCCTCTTCAAAAACAGACATTTCATCTCACCAGGAGCCGCACAATATTTACTGAGGAAGTTACTAACCTATGACTGCAATAACAGATAGTAGGCTTACTATCTTTTAAAGGGAATGGTGACAATATTCCTATGCCCACACTATGATTCTCTCCAGCAAAATCCCCTCAATCAAAGGTCCCCTAACAGATAAGAACATAAGATTTGCCGCTGCTGGGTCAGACCAGTGATCCATCGTGCCCAGCAGTCTGCTCACGCGGCGGCCCTTAGGTCAAAGACAGTGCCCTCACTGAGACTAGCCTTACCTGCATACGTTCTGGTTCAGCAGAACTTGTCTAACTTTGTCTTGAATCCCTGGAGGGTGTTTTCCTCTATAACAGCCTCCAGAAGAGCGTTCCAGTTTTCCACCACTCTCTGGGTGAAGAAGAACTTCCTTACGTTTGAACGGAATCTATCCCATTTTAACTTTAGTGAGTGCTCTCACATTCTCCCTACCTTGGAGAGGGTGAACAATTTGTCTTTATCTGCTAAGTCTATTCCCTTCAGTATTTTGAATGTTTCAATCATGTCCCCTCTCAGTCTCCTCTTTTCAAGGGAGAAGAGGCCCAGTTTCTCTAATCTCTCACTGTACTGCAACTCCTCCAGCCCCTTAACCATGTTAGTCGCTCTTCTCTGGACCCTTTCGAGTAGTACTATGTCCTTCTTCATGTACGGCGACCAGTGTTGGACGCAGTATTCCAGGTGGGGGGCGCACCATGGCCTGGTACAGCGACATGATAACCTTCTCCGATCTGTTTGTGATCCCCTTCTTGATCATTCCTAGCATAAATACTGTCAGATCTTGGGCGTAACTGACAGTATTCTATAAACTTAGGGCTCGATTCTCTATAAGGAGCCTAAATGCAGCACTTAACGCATTTCAATCTTAAGTTAGGCGTCATTTATAGACTTTTGCCTAGCAGCACCTAAAGTGGACTTAGGCACACTCTATCTACACCAGGGATTTCTTGGCCTTAATACCAGCACCTAAGTTAGGCGCCCACCAACTCCTAAGTCCAAAGCAGGTGTCTACATGCAAAACACACTCATGATCTGCCCACAATCCACCCCTAACCTTGGAGTAGGTGCCCACCACCCCTAAAACAGACTCTCATCTACCCAAAGCAAATAACCTGGACTCACCGAAAAGATTCCCTCCACCTGAAAGAAACCTTATACCTAGAAGACTTCCCAGATCTACCAAGGCTATCCTTGATGTCTACTGGTGTGGGGCATAAGTTATTCCTATTTACTCTTGCCAGCATCAAAATGGTATCCCTGACTCCTAGTGGTACTCTTGTGGTATTACCACTAGGGGGTCAGAGCACTATTTTGATTCCAGCAACCTATGGGGGAGGAGGAAATGGAGATTGTTTTTGCCCCCTATTGCTAGATACCAGGAATAGCCCCAGTAGGTCCAGGGATGTCTTTGGTCTTGGGATTGTATCTTCTGAGGAGGTCATTTCAGGAGTCTGTTTCAGGGGGAGGGGGAAAGGATCTCTTTGTGTGTCCAAGGGATCTGTTTTAGTCAAGGCGACAGATATGTTGGAAGGATGAGGGTCTCTCTCTTTAGAGCTGTTTTTAAGTTGGTGGGTTGTTTGTTGGGGTGAGCCTCTAGGCAGGAAATATCTTTTCTTGAGGGGATATTGGAGGCAGATGTGCTAGTGACACCTCTGTCCCTTTTCGGGTGACCTTGGGGTGCATTGGGTCATGTGTAATTTGACCATTGCTCCTAGGGAACAAAAAATTATGCCTTTTGTGAAGTTAAGCATAAGCTACATTAATTGATTTGCATATAAATAAACTGAGTGCTTTTGGTATGTGCCCTAAAGTGACTGAATGGGTGAGGAAATGGTTGAGTAGAAGACGACAAAGGATATTGGTAAATGGAGCTCACTCTGAGGCAAGAGACCTTACAAGTGGTGTGCCACAAGGATTGGTTCTTGGCTCTGTACTTTTTAATATTTTTGTAAAATTGTGGAAGGGCTGTCGGCTAAGGTTTACTTTTGTGGATGAAATCAAAATCTGCAGATAACCTGGTCGTGTGGATAACACAAGGAGAGATCTAAAAAGCTTGGAGAATGGGCCAGAGCTTGGCAGCTTAAATTTAATGCAAAAAAATGGGGAGCCAAGCACTTGGGCTTCAAATGCCTAACGGAGCAGCACAGTTTAGGAGGTGAAGTAATTCTGTGAATGAATGAAAAGTGGGACTTGGCTGGTCTTTTTTTTTTTTTTCTTCTTTATTCATTTTATAACTTACATCAAGTGTACAGTAAATATCAAACAATTATAGTACAACATCACTTGAAAATCTACAATATCCTACAACAAGAAGATTTAACCCCCACCCCCCTCCCAAATTCATATACAACTAAAATATACCACATGAAAATAATATCTTATGTCATTCATATATATTAATATTGGAAAACCAAGAATCCCCCTCCACCCCAAATCCACATGTTTATTAAAATTGGGAAAAGTGAAAATTATTCATTATAATTATGGTCCCCACATATCCTTAAATTTATTATAATAACCTTTTTGAACTGCCAACGCTCTTTCCATTATATACACATGACAAACTGAATTCCACCAGAAACAATAATTCAGCCTTTTACAATCCTTCCAATTATATGTTATTTGTTGGACTTGGCTGGTCTTAATGGTGGCAGTTGGGTGCGAAAATGCAATTATTCTATACAGAGTATGCAAGTTTTGTGGAAATATCCCAGACATTCTGATGCCCCTCCCATATTAATGCCCCTTTGCATTTGCTCAGGAGAGAAGCTAGGTGTGCTGTTTATAGAATAGGGGTGTAATAGCAAATAAATATTTGCTAATATCAATTCTTTGCACTTATCACCAACTTAGTGCATAACTAGGGTTACCAGATGTCCAGAAAACCCCAGATATGGCCTCTTTTTAGAGGACTGTCTGGGTGCTTGGAGGGATTTCCAAAACCTGGCAGTTTGCCCGAGTTTTAGAAGGCCCCGAGCTTGGGGCCATGTCAGGAGGGCCTATATGGATGTGTGGATGTTGTCACATACATGATGATGTCACATACATGCTCATATGCGCACGATGTCATTGCACATGCGCAATGGTCCTCCAGATGCGGCCCCAAGCTCGGGGAGGGAGACATGAGCTTCGTGAGGGGTTTGGCATGGGGTAGAATGGGGCGGGAGTGGGGGCGGGGCCAGATGTCCTCTTTTTTTTTTTTTAAGAGGAATTCTGGTAATCCTATGCATGACTGTCCCTGTAGGTGCCTAACATTGGATGACATTTACAGAATTTGAGGGTTAGCATGTAACTCTGAAGGAGCATATACATGGGCAGGCCATTTGTGTATTGTCAAACGATTGTGCAACTTACAGAACACTATCAGTTGCGTGCATTACACACACTTAGGTGCATCCACATACACCAGTGCCAGTGTGTGTGCCTATATTTTGTCACACTAGTGAGGCTTTGTGTACTTTTTTATAGCAGCTTAGGCCCAACTACCGTTATACAATTGGCACTAAGCGCAGCCCATTGCAATGCCTACATCTTAGCACCAAGTTATAGAATTGCCTCCACTGGGATCACAAACGAGTATTCTAGTATTACGGAAACTAACACAAGGACAACTATGGAATGTGTAGTTGCTGAGGCAGGGTATCCATGGAAGAAAACATGCCTGAATTCCCCCATCACATGCTGAAGGCCTAGTTCTGGAAATGTAAATAAGAATGTACACTTGAAAGAAATAAGCTCTCCAGGGAAAAGAGAACAGAGCCCCAGATGTTTTTGCAACCCGTTATCTGCCTTCCGGCATCTGAAGTTCAAAAACCTCTGCAAAACAGGTTTCAAGCACTGCTGGAAAGGGGCAGTTTAGTAAGCACAGGAGAAAGGCAGGTGCTGACAGGAGCAGCTTCCGCTCTTGGTTTTCAAGTCAGAGCAGCAGGGGGTCAGGTGGTCCAGCAATGAAAGGAGGACTTTGTAATGATTTGGCAATGAAACAAAAATACATGTATGTAGAGGGCTGATGAACTAATCCCAAAGTACTCCAGAGGTTGCATCCAACATGAAAGGATAGGAAAGACTGATACTTCTTACACTTACATGCTATACTATACTAATATGGCAAAGACCTAATTTTGTTCCCTAAATTAACACCGTTGAACTTCTCTTTACCAGAATTTTTTTTTTAAAAAGTAATAAGAGTTGAAGATGAAGGCTGATTTCAAAAGGTGTAGGCCTAACTAGGAGCTTTAGGCTCCTAAATTAGCTGCTTTGAAAATCTACTAGACTGTGTTCCTAGTTTTAGGAGCCTAAAATGTAGACTTACCAGATCTTCCTTCAGGAATATCCGGACCCATGGCCATGCCCCCAGGACCGCCAAGTTCCGCCTCCTTCCCGCCCTGTTCCAACCCCAGCCCCGCCCCAGACAGCATCCATGCAAGGTGCGTGACATCATCGCATTGCATCCATGTTGTAATAATGTCGGGAAGCTTTTCAAAACCTGGACAAAGTGCTGGGCTTTGAGAAGCCGTCCGGAGCCCCAGACATGTTCTCAAAAGTTTCAAGTTTCAAGTTTATTAGGTTTTATATACCACCTATCAAGATTATCTAAGCGGTTTTTCAATCAGGTACTCAAGCATTTTCCCTGTCTGTCCCGGTGGGCTCACAATCTATCTAACGTACCTGGGGCTAGGGAGGACTGAGTAACTTGCCCAAGGTCACAAGGAGCAGCACAGGGTTTGAACCCACAACCCCAGGGTGCTGAGGCTGTAGCTCCAACCAAAAGGAGGACATGTTCTCAAAAGGAGGACATGTCCGAGGAAATCCGGACATTTGGTAACCCTACTAAAAACATTGTATGGCTGGGAGAAAAAAGGTAGCAGTTTAGCACTGACTTTTAGCACTATCCACATAACTAGGGTTGCCAGATTTCCTCTTTGAAATAAAAGAGGATGCCTGGCCCCGCCCCATTCCTCCCCAGCCCCGCCCTCACAAACCTCCCCGAGCTTGAAGGCTGCATTTGGAAGCCTTTGCGCATGCGTGGATGTTGACGCAATGGCGTCACACGCAAGCGCGCATGCGTATGATATCATCGCGGTGATGGCCACGCATGCGCAAAGGCTTCCAGACGCAGCCTTCGAGCTCAGGAAAACTGCCAATGCCAATGGCATGTCTGGCCTTTGGCATTGTATATAAAGGTTAGAGTAGCAATCTGGAACCTAATTATGTACTGTCTAAGCAGATTCATGACGGTGATGGGAGCCATGATACTTATGTACCTGTAAGTTTTTGGGTCAGGATTTTTCTCTTAAAATGAAAAACTGAAATTACAACTAAATACAGGTGTTGCATATTTCTCTGAATTCCAGTAGGAAAATGAATTTGCTTACTTGCTTACCTTTAAAGGGTTGTCGGCAGAAGGCACCCTTTGTTGCTGATAGAGCCTGAAACTGAAAATATTGAGATAATAAGCTGATTTTAACTCTACTGTATAACCTCATTGTAGCATTTTGACTTCCCATACCTTCATGTATTCTCCTTGAATGTCTTGCTTACTTTCAAATAACATGTAGTTCTTTTTTCCTTCCCTCCCTAGTGTTTTATAAGTTTGTCAATAGTCCTCCAAGACTTACGGTAGTTCTTGTTATGCGTTGTATTGTTCACTAAATTTTGTAATTTTAGTAATGTGTACATCGCTTAGAATTATGATTAAGCGATTAATCAAAATTTTATTAAACTTGAAACTTGAAACTACTGGTCGATCTTCAGACTGTTGCATGGGTTAGCTTGATGGATCTGTCCTTATTTTGTCCGCTCTCATAACTGGTTAGCAAACTGAATATCATCACTAACTGGATAAGTTGAAGCTCCAGCTATGATCCTCATTCGGACCCACATAACCTATCTGGTTAATGCTTTGGTGGTCAGAGAGGATATGTTCGCTTTCAAAATTCAAGGCACAACTGAAAGCTTATTATTTCTCGCAGGCCTTCAATTCAGAATCCGACAGAGCAGATTCCTTTTATTCCCTAGCCTTATGTTTTATCCTTTTTCCTTTTCCCACACCCTAAATTTCATTGTAATTAACTGCTCGTTCTCTCCTCATGTTCTTATTTGATGTTTGTTGATTTTGTCCTTGCACTGGTATTAGTTTGTTCCATGACCCTCCTTTTATTATATGACTTTGTAAATCACTTAGATTTTAACCCTGATTATATGTTTGTGGTATATTTCATATCTGTGGTATAAATTGAACTTGATATTCAGAAGCACTATGGCCTGGATTCAATTTAGTGATCAAAATGTGTCAGTTTTGAGAATTTATATCTGCTGTCTATATTTTGCACTATATTTGTCTATTTTTCTATAGTTACTGAGGTGACATTGCACATTTTAAAGTCATCTGCCTTAACATCTTTGAAACCCTCCCAAATATAAATGATAAATAACATTTTCTCTGCGTATAGTGTGCTTTGAAGTTTTTTTAAAATTTTATTGTTACCATTATGAATTAATAAGATATTATGGGCTCCTTTTATCAAGGTGTGCTACGGGGGTTAGCGCGTCGGACATTTCATCACGCACTAACCCCCGCGGCACACCAAAAAACTAATGCCTCGTCAATGGAGTGGTATTCCACGCGTTAACCGCCTACCACAGCTTGATAAAAGGAGCCCTATGTGTACATGAAAAATGAATGGAAGAAATTGGGGGCGGGATTGGGGGCAGGACTGACAATTAATAGATGTCCCGTTTTGATGAAAAAAATAAATGGTCATGTTAACTATACCCGAACTATTTAAGAGTAAGATGGCCAACTCTCTACCGAAAAGAACATCGCCCTATTAAAGGCAAACGCCCTAAAGAATTCAGCCCTATTAAAGGCAAACGTTAATCCAAAATATGTTGAAACCAGCACAATGACCTTTTGTTATGCAGGGGTAAAACTGTGGAATTCATTTGTGGGACAAATACGGAAATGTGGTGAAAAAGGCACATTTAGGAAATTACTTAAAAAACATTGATTCCTCTTGACTCCTGATATATAATATCATGTAAACCATAAGTGGTATAGAACATTTTAAAATTAATTAATTAATTAAGGCACAGAAGCCTTACCCCCCAATTCTCTAACCAGCACTCTTGTCAACCAACATCGGTTAGAAAATCGCACCTGCCTGATCACAAAGATAGGCGACAGCCACCTAGTTTTGCCGAGGAATCCTTTGCCATGAGCTGATTACAGCATCATCCATGATTTGCTTAGCCGGCAGGATGCCCCAAAACCACAGCATCAGGGAGTCTTGCCGGCTCAGCTGATTGAGGGAAATTCCCCTGCCGCGATCAACTGATCTGGCTGTGGCAGAGAACCCCCCAACACCTCCCCGAGATCGGCAGGAGGGATGCAGCAGAACGAGGATAAGCCTCATTGAAATATAAAACGATACTTTGACAGAAGATGAACAGTAGCCATTTGTTCTTTGGCTACTGGTCAGCCACCAAAAGAAGATTCCTTCTATATCAAAAGTGGCTCTTATGTCAAAGACTGTTGATTATTTGTTGAATGTACAAGAATGACAATATACTGTTAAGCTTAGCACGGTGGGTCGACCCCTAAACATTGTTTAAGTAAAATTTTGTGTGATTTTCATTTTTATATAAAGGAATAAAATTAGCTTTGTTTTAATTAATTTTTTGGACCACCCTACTATGCAGTTAGGCCTGCACTAGCTTTCTGCATTAACCCTAGAATAAGGGGGCAATTTTAGAAAGTTCATTTATGGATTAGGAATTGGTTATTGGATAGAAAACAGAGGGTAGGGTTACAAGGTCATTTTTCTCAATGGAGAAAAGTAAACAGTGGAGTGCCGCAGGGGTACTCTGTACTGGGACCGGTGCTATTTAACTTATTTATAAATGATCTGGAAATTGGAACGATGAGTGAAGTGATTAAATTTACAGATGACACTAAATTGTTCAAAGTTATTAAAACGCATGTTGTTGGTGAAAAATTGCAGTTGGACCTTAGGAAATTGGAAGACTGGGCGTCCAAATGGCAGATGAAATTTAATGTGGACAAATGCAAAGTGATGCACATTGGGAAGAATAACCTGAATCACAGTTACCAGATGCTAAGGTCCACCTTAGGGATTAGAGCCCAAGAAAAGGATCTGGGTATCATCGTAGACAATACGACGAAACCTTCCACCCAATGTGTGGCGGCGGCCAAAAAAGCAAACAGGATGCTAGGAATTATTTTAAAAAGGGATGGTTAACAAGACTAATAATGTTATAATGCCCCTGTATCGCTCCATGTTGCGACCTCATCTTTAGTATTGAATTCAATTCTGGTCTCCATATCTCAAGAAAGATATAATGGCGCTAGAAAAGGTTCAAAGAGCAACCAAGATGGTAAAGGGGATGGAACTCCTCTCGTTTGAGGAAAGACTATAATGGTTAGGGCTCTTCAGCTTGGAAAAGAAACGACTGAGGGGAGATATGATTGAAGTCTACAAAATCCCGAGTGGAGTAGAACGGGTTCAAGTGGATTGATTTTTCACTCTGTCAAAAATTACAAAGACTAGGGGACACTCGAAGTTACAGGGAAATACTTTTAAAACCAATAGGAGGAACATTTTTTTCACTCAGAGAATAGTTAAGCTCTGGAACGCATTGCCAGAGGATGTGGTAAAAGCGGCTAGCATGGCTGGATTTAAGGACGGTTTGGACAAGTTCCTGGAGGAAAAGTCCATAGTCTGTTATTGAGAAAGACATGAGGGAAGCCACTGCTTGCCCTGTATCGGTAGCATGGAATATTGCTACTCCTTGGATTTTGGACAAGTACTAATGACCTGGATTGGCCACCGTGAGAACGGGCTAATGGGCTTGATGGACCATTGGTCTGACCCAGTAAGGCTATTCTTATGTTGTTATGAAAAGAACCGTTTACAAATGAAAATCGATCTTAGAAGAGGTGTAGCCAGTAGTGTAGTGAGGGTAGGAGGTGCCTGGGGTGGTGATGTCTCCCTGCACCTTCCTCTCTTCCCTCCAACTCCTTCCACGCCCCCCTTGTTCCCTGCCCCTGCCACACTCGTTCCCTCCCGTCCCCCAGTACCTCGTTAAATCTTCGCCAGCGTGAGCAGCTTCTCCGACCTGCTGCTCGTACCAGCGTTTGCGTTCTCTCTGATGTCCCACGACCTGGAAGTGATTTCAGAGGGGAGCCAAGCCAGCGCAAGCAGCAGACTGAGACACTGTGCTGGCAAGATTTAAAGAGGTACAGGGCTTGGAGAAAGGGAGGGCGTGGGGGGTATAGAAGTATCAGTGTCCCCACCAAGATGCCACCCAGGGTGGTCCGCCCCCCCCCCCCCTTACTATGCCACTGGGCGCAGCTTATGAGTGAAGTACGCAGATATGCACAGATCCAACGAAAGTTATTCTGGGCCTGGATTGTGCATTTGGAGTATACTATACATAGGGTTACCATATGATTTCAAGAAAAGGAGGACAGATCGAGACATCCGGGTTTTACTTCCATTGTTTTTTCAACAGAAGTAAAATCCAGATGTCTCAGTACATCTTCCTTTTTCTGGAGCCATATGGTAACCCTAACTATTCATACATTAGCAATACATCTTTATTTAAAAAATTTCTCTGTCAATGTTTACACCTGCTTGAAGGCATGATTAACCTTCAGTTTTCTGCTCATTTGGACTTGAAGTATGGAGAAGTGATTGAGGAGGAGCCTTATCTCTGGGGCTGAAATCCACAAAAAGCAAAACCTTTGAACTTTGGCACTCATCTCCCTAATTGGCTCCCTTTGGATGTGCAGTTTTGCCAAATCCATGTTAATGGCAGTGTTTACACACGTAAGCTGCAAAATCTGCTTTTTTACGTGATATGTTAAGAGCTGCAACATACATGTGCAAAACTCCCAGTAATGCTGCTCCGTTTTTATATTGAACTTTTTAAAGTACAATCCAATAATTATATCTTGTTACAGAAATGTGGTAGGTACAAGGTAACAACCACTAAAAAAATTGAATAATTCTAATAAGGAAAAACACCCTTGTCTACTGACCATTTACAGTCCACAAAAGAAGGGGCGAAATCCAAAGTATAATACCAAGAAAAATGTTCGTGAAGAAATTAAACAAAAGAAGGATCAGTTTTAAATCAGGGTAAAGGAGTCACCGAAACAGTGTGAGAAGGGATCAAACCTCCCCTAAGCCTAGAGGTCAAAAAATATATTTCTTAGTGTCCAATTTAATAACACATTTACAGGGGAAATTAAACCAAAACAGCCCCCCCCCCCTAGCTGCAGGAGCTGATTTCTCATTTCTAAAAATTGCTTATGCCATTTTTGTGTTATGAGAGCCACATCTAGGTAGTCTCTAATCACAGAATTTAAAAAAATACCCTTCTTTTTTTTTTTTTTTGCAGTCACAGTGGGGTCCTTTTATTAAGGCACGCTAACCAATTCAGATAACCAAAGATGCTGGAATACTTTATTGCTCAAACTAAAAGATTTGACCCGAAAGTTTCATGGCCCTACGGCCTGCATCAGGAGTCTATATACTGAAAATGCAAAAGAAATATATATGATAAGCACATTAATAACATATTATACATAAGGAAAAAGTAATAAATAAATGCATAAAGCACCAAATAAAAACATACTGCCGGCTTCTATAAACGGTGCCAGTTTGGGAGGCCGCCTAAGAAACGACTGCTGATCATGTGTCAATCATGCACCAGGGCCATTTGTAGAATCGCGGCTGTTTTTTTTTTAACACAGGTGCCTTAAATGTAGACAATGAAGGCTATACAATTTGTCATGGTGTTAAATGTAGGCCAGCATTTTAAAGGCCTACATTTAAGGCGCCGGTCTCACACTTATGGAGGCACATAGGGATTCCTATGGATGCCTAAGGCCACTTCCAGCGGAAACCTTGCCCCTACCAGCCTTATTTATTTGTTCATTTTTATAGCCCGTCCTCCCCAGAAGCTCAGAACGGGTTACAGTAAAATAAAAATTAGGTACTTAGAACTTCCCTAACTGTCCCGAAGGCTCACAATCTAGCTAAAGTACCTGAGAAAACAATTAGTAAATAGGAAAGATATAACAATTCAAATAATAAAAATAAAAGAATAGGATTAAAGTAAATTAAAACCTCAAAGCAGCCGAAGCAACAGCAGGATACAATGGCCAAGAAGAACCCTCGATGATAGTCTATCATTGGCCGAAGATGATCTCTAGATCCCAACCGTGGTAGAAAGGAGGAGACAGGTCACAGCCGATATTGAAGTCCACAATCAAAACAATATAATTAACAATTGCAGGGGAACAGCGCCCAATGACCAATGACTCAGCTGAAACCGGAGCTCTGCTGCTACAGCCCTTTTCCGATTCACTCACCATCAGTTTCCTACCCCTGCGAGGGCTCCTCTTCTTACCCTCCTGCCTCCTCCCGTTCATTTTGAAAGAGCCCGAAGTTCTGCTGTTCCTAATCTGCAGCAGGCTGCCTCCATCCACCAGACTCCTGACGGTTAGCCGCCGGCAGCTGCTGTTCTCCTCCACCTTGCGTGTTTTTTCGCCGCTCCCCCAGGCTTCACTGCCTTTTCCTGGCTGCGCCCAAAACAAGAGGCATCCATAGTCATCCTGGTGCCTTAGAATGAGGCCTTCAATTTTATTTTTTTTAGAAATGTGCCCCCTGACTGGTTGGTTAGGCAGCAGTAGGGTGCCTACCGTTGCCTAACTGCAGCATGTACTATATAGAATTTTTCCAATATTGTACATAAAAAGAAAGTAATAATTGCATAATATAACAAGATAGAATAAACAAAAGTATAAACATCATATAAAAGTTACATAAAAAGATACAATCATATATGTAAGAACATAAGAATAGCCATAATGGTCCATCTAGCCCAGTAGTCCGTCTTCGCAGAGGCCAATCCAAGTCTCAAATACCTGGCAAAACCCCCAGGAAATTGTCCAAACCTTTTTTTATTTGTCTTTATTTTACATCAAAGAAAATACCTTTGATAAGGAAAATAACAATATCCTATTAGGAAATAACACCCATAATATACATAATACAAATAACAATATCCCATTAGGAAATAACACCCATAATATACATAATACATAATATATAAATTTGTATTACGATAATAATCCACAATTAAGGAGAGAGAATCAAGCACAATCAAGGGTAGTTGAATTACAAGGAAAAAGGAAACCTATCAATATACTCATTAGTACAGAGCAAATCAGTTGTATTATACTAAACGGTCTGGGCGGTGGTATCAGTAGGCATCTATGAGGCTACGGAAGCAGCTTTACCCTCCAAGAAAAATTGTAATTGATCAGGTTCATAAAAGACATGTCTATTAGTTTGATAATTAATACAACATTTACATGAAAAGTGCAGCTGAAAGGTAGCTCCTAAAGACAATACTGATTGGTGTAGCATTCAAAATTTTTTCCGACGCAGTTGAGTCCATTTAGAAACAGCTATTTTTGAACCATAAAATTCAACATTCTCGGCTCTAAAGAATAGATGAAGAACTGCTTCTTTGTCTTGTAAAAAAACAAAGGTTACAAGAAGTGTAGCCCTTATAGAAATTTCCGATTGTGAAGATTCCAAAATATCTGTAATATTTAATTCTGCCAGATGATTTTCCAAATCCTGTTTTGTTTCCTTAGGGATATTTAAATAGTATAATTTCTGCAATGGTGGTATAGATGCCTCCGAATAGTTTAGAATTGAAGTTAGAAACTGTTGAAAAAGTTTCTTAGGTGATTGTAACCTGAAAACCGGAAAATTAGTTAATCTTAAATTTAAGTTCCTATTTGCATTCTCCAGGTTCTCAATCTTCCTGGTCAACAATGCTCTTTCCTTAACCTGAAGATTAGAAGAATTCTGTAAATCAGAGACTTGTTTTTCAACCTTGTCTAGTCTTTGGTCGTGATGTTGAATTTTTCTTTCTAAATTTTTCAATAGTAGTGATGAGGTTTGTGAAGTTAAAATAAAGTGGGAGCATACCTTAAGAAGGCTTTCAATAGCCTCCCAGAGTGACTCCATATCTATCACAGGTGGTTTTTCCAACGGCCTCAGGAGGAAAACTCCAACCGTTGAATCTATATTGAAAGTTCCACCTCCCAAGGCACCTTGAATTCCATTTCCCCCAGTCACTGGCAAATGCTGTTGAAGATCCAGTGAGACTGAAACTGCCTCCGGGGTCAAAGGTGAGCTAGACAGCGCTGGAGGGGTTGGAACAATCCCCGCTGCTTCCTGCTGCGCCGTCAGCGTCCCTGACATCATCCCAGGGCGTGGAGGAACTCCCGGACCAACTGAGCTCAGCAAAACTTCGCTGTCTGAGATCAAGGTCAACCCCCCTCGATCAGCAACCCCTCGCCCTGTGCAACCGAAACAGCATAAGATGTGATTGCTGTCTGGCGCTTTAGCGATATGGCAGAAAGACCACCCCTCGGTTTCCCTCTACGCTTAGGCATAATGAAGAGGAACGTTGAAGAAGGTAAAAGTTTAAATTTACCAGCGCAGGGAGAGCCTCTCGCTATGCGACTGGCTCCGTCGCCATCTTGAAACTCTCCCCCAAACCTTTTTTAAAACCAGCTACATTAACTGCTCTTACCACATCCCCTAGCAACGCATTCCAAAGCTTAATTATTTTCTGAGTGGAAAAAAAAAATTCCTCCTATTGGTTTTAAAAGTGTTACCTTGTAACTTCATTGAACATATAAACCCATATATAAAATACATATAAAGATGCATACATTTTGTGTAAAAATGTTCACCCCAAGAGTATAAAACAAATTCATGAAAATCTACTAACTCCCCTAGCAGGAACATAGATTGTTTTAATCACAAAACCTTACACAAGATTAAAACTATACCCCCTCTTTTATAAAACCATAGCATGATTTTTAGCGCCGGCTACGTTGGCAATAGCTCCGATGCTCATAGAATTCCTATAATTGTCAGAGCTGCTATCACCACTGCCGGAGTGTTAAGCCTCCTTCCCAGTGCATTCCAGAATGCACTGGGAAGGAGGTTTTACACTCCGGTAGCCTAAGACTCTGATTGGCCAGATACCAAAGGGCATGGGATTAGCATTTAGTATCTGGCCAATCAGAGTCTTATGCCACTCTCAATGCATCCTAGAATGCACTGGAAAGGAGGCCTAAGACTCTGGTTGCCCTATGCACCAGGAAGGAGAAGGCCCACCATTGTGAAGAAGCAGGCTTGGCGGCCGGAGGGAGTAGGTATCCTTCCGAACTGCCGTACTAGAAGAGGGATGGGGTGGGGTCAGGTCTGGGTGGGTGCCGGGGTTTGAGTCTGGGAGGGTCATAGATTGGGGGGAGGGTCATGGGTTCAGGGGGTCCTGCTGGGAGGATGGAGTTTGCATCCCTTCTGCCTATCACAGTTGGGGGATTGTTTCAGTGGTTCCGGCAGGAGGGAGTGGGCATCCCTCCTGCTGGGGGACTTCGAGGGGGGGGGGGTTCAGGGGTGGCGGCAGGAAGAACTGAGAGGGACACGGACAGTGTTGGGAGGGGTGCTGCTGCTGCTGAGTTGATCGCAGCAGGGAGATTCTCTTGCCAAATTAGCTCAGCATCAACACGATTCTCTAGCCAGTGCCTGTGACATGGGTGCCGGTTAGAAATTGGGGTTGTTAGGCAGGGACAGGCATCTATCCCTTAGGGCAGATGCGATTCTGTATAGGATGCCAGTGTGCGATTCTCAGGGGGCTGCAGAAACTGGTGTCCTATACCGAATTTCCTCCTTTATGTTCAGTTTCCCATCTGTAAGATCAATTAAATTATTTGGCCATTTGGAGTTTGTCTATTTGATATCTAGCTCCTTCTGTTTAGAGCACCTTTCCTTTAATGCTTTTGAAAGTATTTTGGAATTTTTTGAAAAACTTTTGTATTCAAGAAATTTGTATTAGCAAATATAAGTGATAAATAGCAATGTGAAAATCATGATATTTGTTTAACTGGGTATGCCATCAGTAATTTCAAATCTTATTGTAATCTACTATGAACATTACTTTTGTAATATCAGAATATAAATTCCATGTGTAATGTATTGTGAAAGAATAACATTTAGAAACATAGAAACATAGAAATAGACGGCAGATAAGGGCCACGGCCCATCCAGTCTGCCCACCGCAATGACCCTTCCCCACCT
Organism: Geotrypetes seraphini; assembly: GCF_902459505.1. Lineage (NCBI taxonomy): Eukaryota > Metazoa > Chordata > Amphibia > Gymnophiona > Dermophiidae > Geotrypetes > Geotrypetes seraphini. Next base: position 445,277,692 of record NC_047084.1, on the reverse strand, counting down.
AACTCAGTGAATAGATCCCACGTATCTATCCCATTTGGCCTTAAAATCAGGCACGCTGCTGGCCTCAGTGACCTGAAGTGGAAGATTATTCCAGCGATCAACCACTCTCTCAGTGAAAAAGAATTTCCTGGTGTCACTGTGCAGTTTCCCTCCCCTGATTTTCCACGGGTGCCCCCTGGTTGCCGTGGGACCCATGAGAAGGAAGATATCTTTTTCCACTTCGATGCGACCTGTGAGATACTTGAACGTCTCGATCATGTCTCCCCTCTCTCTGCGTTCCTCGAGTGAGTAGAGCTGTAACTTATCCAGCCTTTCCTCGTAAGGGAGATCCTTGAGACCCCCGATCATCCGGGTTGCCATTCTCTGCACCGACTCTAGTCTCAGCACATCTTTTCGGTAATGCGGCCTCCAAAATTGCACACAGTACTCCAGGTGTGGTCTCACCATGGATCTATACAATGGCATAATGACTTCAGGCTTACGGCTGACGAAACTCCTGCGTATGCAACCTATGATTTGCCTTGCTTTGGAGGAAGCTTGCTCCACTTGATTGGCAGCCTTCATGTCCTCACTGACGATCACCCCTAGGTCACGCTCTGCTTCAGTTCTTGTTAGGATCTCGCCATTTAGGGTGTAAGTCTTGCATGGATTATGGCTGCCTAGGTGCATGACTTTGCATTTTTTGGCATTGAAGCTGAGTTGCCAGGACCTAGACCAGCGCTCCAGTAGTAGTAGGTCATGCATCATGTTGTCGGGCATTGAGTTTTTGTCTGTTGTACTCTTGGCCACTACATTGCTTAGTTTGGCGTCATTTGTTACTTTTACTTTTTCTGAAATAATTTCACCCCTCTTTACTACTTTTACTTAGTTACATCTGATACTAGCAGATAAAAGTAAAAGTGGAAGCAAGATTTACATGATGATTCCTCGATAAATCAAACGAAACAGCAAATTCAGGAACTGGATTTTTCTGTTTCAAACCTCGTCACACAAACAGTGGATCATCTCATCTTGAATTTTGCTGTTCAGTGAATATAGCCTATGAGAATAGTGGAGATGCCTGGTTACTTGTCTCCAGCCAAACAGAACAGTGATGAGTTGGGTCACTTTGAAGTGGAGATGAAGCTGGTAGCAGTTCTTGGTGAACAGAAATATATCTCTATCGCCCATGGAAATTTTTACATTGAAGTGACTGTCCACCGGAGAGGTAGAGTTTTTAGAGAGAAAATCTTCTTGTCTGGTCTTAAGACTGAAGGGCTCCCATACATTTGACGTTCTTGCAACAGTTCTTGAAGATATTCAGAGTTTGCCATCAGATGACACATTGTTAGAAAACAGACAACGATTCCAAATTTGTGAAAGCCTCCTTTGTAATTAAACAGCATGAAAATGATAATGAAGACAAAGATGAAGATGCAAGTGATGAATTACACAGCACTGCTTCTAAAGCAGATGAGAATGATGATAAAGTATTCTTTGTTATTCAGATGTCAAATGTTTCAGAGATTTCCTTGATCAAAACCTGCAGACCCAGTCAGAACACATCAGAAATACTGCAGCCTGGCCTGATTTAAAGTACCTTTTATTAGACTGAACAATCCACTTTCTACTAGTACAGTTATTGAACTGCTTATTAGCTTTCCTCACAAGCATACTCACATGAGTAACAGTCATTTTCAAAAATTTACCCCCATGGTGGAGGTTTCTACCATGGCCTGGAGCGCTAAGGGCCTGATTCTGGAAATGGCACCTGCCACGGAAAGTGCCTAAAAAACATGCACCTACCACGTGTGAATCACCGGCAGGCGCTGTGTCCAGAATCACATCTATTTTCTTCTACAGATGCCTTGAAAGTAGGCCAGCATTTTATAGGCCTACATTTAAGGCATCTGACTCATGTCTACAAGAAGCGCCTAGGCACGCCTATGGATGCCTAAGGCCACTTCTGACGTAAACCATGCTTACGCTGGCCTTTGGCATCCATAGGCATGCCTAGATGTCTCCATACATGCACAAACAATGCCTGCATTGTAGGCATCCTTCGCCCCATTGATTTAAAAAAACAAACAAACCACGTTTGTCCTGATTGGTCCATTAGACAGCAATAGGATTGAATGGGCACTGGAACATTTGCCATGCAGCACTTGCTCATGCGGCTTTGTAAAATCTAGATGTGGGCGGAGGTGGTTTGAGCTTTATGCTTTACCAGATGTACCTGAGGCTTTTTCTTCTGTTAGATTTGACCCGTCAGCTATTGAAGTGGAGAACATGTTACTAGTTTATATTATTTATTCCCACTTTCACCTATTGGATATTTATTAATTTAGATAACTGAAATGAAATAATTTTTCTTAAATACTTCAACAGATCCCCAGCCCAGCTAAGTGGGCATGTGCTTACCCATCTGATTTCTTGCCCATGATCAGACTTAATGCTTTTGAAAGAGTGTCATTAATCTATAAACCCGAGAGATACCCCAAATCAATTAATTATTTTTCTACTTACTTCCAGATTATTGCTCTTCTAGTTTCTAAGCAGAGCAACTAAAAAATTCTGAAATGTGTTGTCAAAAATTTCCATGAGCTGTAATTCTCTATTTTAGCGAGATTAAACATTTTCAAAGCAAATGTGGACAACACTCCTAAATGCTCCAAACCCATTTCTGCGGTCAGCTTCTAGTACTGGCCATATAAGTACTTTTCTCTAATTATTTGGGACACATATAAGAATACATTTTGGCCATATAATTTAATTTAATGTGGTGTCTGAATTCAAAAGGGCCTGGGATAGGCATGTGGGGTCTCTCAAAGAGAGAAAGGGTTAACGGTTACTGTGGATGGGCTGACTAGATGGGCCATTTGGCCTTTATCTGCCATCATGTTTCTATTTCTATGTCTTATATACCGCTAAATCTCCCAAAGGATTCAAAGCCCCCCCTGCTTCGTAATGCCCATTGGTTGCCAATTAAACAGAGAATTTCCTATAAAATCTCACTAATAACTTTTTAAAACTATGCAATCCAAATTACCCCAATTTATTGACAAATTCCTGATTCTGTATGAGCCATCCCACCTTCTTAGATTGTCCGACCGCAGATTGCTCACCATTCCATCCCTACAAATAATAGGTACGAAAAGACACATTTTTTTCAGTGGTGGACCCTCACTTTAGTAGTGAATACACTCAAACTGGTCTTTATGGCAACAAGTCTCACTTATATATAAAATAACATCCAAAACAAAAAGACTTGTTTTTATATCTATGGCTAACACCCCTCTATTATATTTTATTTTCTTAGAGCTCATGTGGACAAAACTTATAATAAAGTGCTTTAGTGCTTGTAAACTTATCTTTTAAAGTGCCTGTGCCCTATGGGACCCGTTTTGCCGTATTTTTGGCTTCTTCAGGGGTCTGATGATAGGCATTAAATTGGACAGCTTTGCTCGCGTTTACTGAAACAAAAATGGCACGGGCACTTTAAAAGATAAGTTTACAAGCACAAAAGCACTTTATTATAAGTTTTGTCCACATGAGCTCGATGAAAGATACCATTAACCTGCATTTGCTGTTTGAATAATCTATTATGATTTAACAGCGCAGGTGTCTGAGAGCTCTAAGAAAATAAAATATAATAGAAGGGTGTTAGCCGTAGATATAAAAACAAGTCTTTTTGTTTTGGATCCTCAACTTTGAAATACTCTTCTAGCTCCTGTAAGAGAGGAAAATAATGTAAACCGCTTCAAAGGCCTACTTAAGAGCCTTTTATTCAAAGAGGCATTTAATATTTAATATCCTTTTCTATTTCCTTCCAGTCAAATTCTCTAAAGAAGCAAGTCGCAGTGTTTCCCCTCCTCTCGTTTGTCCCTTAATCATATTTTTTCCTATACAAATTGTATTTCCGCCCCACTTTCCCTTTGTTTCAAGTAAGTCTGGTATTAGATGGTCTTTCTTAGTTATACCATTTGCTAAACGCTGTTTATACTCCTTTTAATTGTCCTATCATTGGCGTTTTTTTATTTCTTATTTGTTTTCCCCATTATATTTTATCCTTATCTCGCTTAGAATCTGGATAAGCAACAGAATCAAATTTTAATAAAAAAAACTTGAAAACTTGAAACCAGTTTACAAAACAATTAAATTGATTTAAGTAATAGCCCAAAATCTAATCAGGTACTTTGGATTTCCCTCTCTGTCCCAACGAGCTCTCAATCTGCTATAAGCACTATGAGGCTCATTATCAAAGAGAAAAACATCAAAAGCATCCAAATTGCTATTTTTGATACTGTTTCCTAGATGGATTTCTATGCTGTTCATCTACAGTTCACCTAAATCTCATGGGGGCATTTTAGAGGTGTGTTTTGGGCTGGACTAATGTGGGCTTATGACCTGGACGTTTTTCTGCTATAATTAATCAAACATTTTAGAAAATGTTCAAGGCACAATTTGTATCATTGTAGACAATATGATGAAGCCTTCTGCCCAATGTGCGGCAGTGGCGGCAGCTAAAGGAGTGAACGGGATACTGGGAATTGTTAGGAAGGGGATGGTTAACAAGACTAAGAATGTTATAATGCTTCTGTATCGCTCCATGGTGCGACCTCACCTGAAGTATTGCATTCAGACCTGGTCTCATTGTCTCAAGAAGGACATGATGATGCTGGAGAAGGTTCAAAGAGGGGTGACCAGGATGATAAAGGGGATGGAACTCCTCTCTTATGAGGAAAGACTAGGAAGGCTATGGATCTTTGGCTTGGAGAGAAGATGTATGAGGGGAGATATGATTGAGGTCTACAAAATCCTGAGTGGAGTGGAATGGGTACAAGTGGATTGAATTTTCACTCCATATAAAATTACAAAGACTAGGAGACACTCGATGAAGTTACAGGGAAATACTTTTAAAGTCAATAGGAGGAAACATTTTTTCACTCAGAGAATAGTTAAACTCTGGAAAGCGTTACTGGAGGTTTTGGTGGGAGTGGATAGCGTGGCTGGTTTTGAAAAGGGTTTGGCCAATTTCCATAATCTGTTATTGAGAAAGACATGGAGCAAGCCACTACTTGCCCTGGATTGGTAGCATGGAATGTTGCTACTCTTTGGGTTTGGCCAGATACTAGTGACCTAGTGACATCAGAGAGGAGGTTTCCGGGTCAACTGCTTACGTGCAGCATGTGAGCCGCTGCCTGCGCCGTCCGTGCACAGAGTTCGCTGGGGGTGGAGGGAGCGAGTGCAACTCCAACAAGTAACTGGGTCAGCTTTGGGCAGGAACGCAGGGAGGGTAGGATCCCCGACAGCAGCTTCAATGGGGGCAGGTGGGCAGACAGGGATCCCTGGCATACAACTTAATTTTGGGACAAAGGCTGGAAGGCATAGAGGGGGAGGGGGGCACAAACTCAACACAGGTCAGAAGCATAGAGCCTGAGTTTGATGACTACTGCTGGATTAGCCAACATAATGCTGAAGAGGAAAGACAGCCTAGTTTGTCTCCCTGTAGAAGGGGATCTAATTCTGACAGGAGCTTAAAGCCTGAACACCTTCCTGTCTGTAACTAGCTATTGTATTATTGAAAAAAGTAATATATTACAGTTATTACAGCTGCATAAACATAATTATTACAGTTGCTCGTTACTTTTAAAAGTAATATATTACCCCACCCTTACCCCTTGATCCTCTTTTCTCGTCTCTTTCCAGAGTCAGATGGTCCCTGGTGTCTAGTGAGAGCAGGAGCAATGCCCAATCATTCCTACTGTTCCATCTCCCAGGTTCAAATGACACATAGCGATAATCTTGCAGATGTTGGTGGGGAGGGGGGGAAGGATTGAATGTCAGAGATTTCATGTTGTCAAGATGGAGGAGATCAGGTGGTGGAGATGGCCTTCACCATTACACCTGCCCTTCTAGCAGGTACCTTTGCTGATGCCTACGTTTTTTTTTTCAAAACGACTTGTTTTCCCCCATGCAAAATGAGAAATACATATTAGTATTTTGGCCCATCCAAACCACTCCCTCTCCAAGCCCTAACCACACCCCTTGCTGTGAAGACACGCTGTGGATCACCACGTATAAATAGTGGTTTTCTAAGATCGCTGTTTGCACTTTGTCATAAGTTGTATGAGAACAGACTTAGAGACCTTAATATGTATACTCTGGAAGAAATATGGGAGAGACGGGATATGATAGAGATGTTTAGATTTCTCCATGGCATTAATGAACAGGAGAAGAGTCTTTTTCAAATGAAGGAAAACTCTGGAAGGAGAGGGCAAAAGATGAAGTTAAGAGATGATAGGCTCAGGAGTAATCTAAGGAAATACTTCTTTACAGCAAGGGTGGTAAATGTGTGGAATAGTGACCTGGTAGAGGTGGTAGAGACAAAGACTGTATCTGAATTCAAGAAAGTGTGGGATAGGCATGTAGGGATCTCCTCAGGAGAGGAGGAGATAGTGGATGCTGTGGATGGGCAGACCGGATGGGCCATTTGGCCTTTATTTGTCATCTTGTTTCTATTTAAATGTGAAGGTGATTCTAAAAAGAGAACCATAGGTATCAATGTGTGTTATAAAATATTAGGGCCAGAGAAGCAAAAATTGTTGATAGATTGCCAGTGTTCCCTAAGCTGAGTGAAAGTCCTCAAACTGCATTGCTGCCAGTGGAGGGAGTGATGCTTCAATATTGTGTTTTCAATTGCTAGAGACAGGCAGAATCCCTAGGGTTCTGTAAAGCTTGCTTATCCTTCATTATTGGAAATGTGATAGTGAAACAGCACCCCCATGTGGCAGGACTGTAGGTGGAGGACCCCTGCTTAGCTTAGAGGAAGTTATTGAAGCCATGAACAGTTACACCTGCTCATAAAATATACACATATTTTTTTTTAAATGCGCATAAATCATGACTGCCTGCGCTCCATCCAAATTCTGCCTCGGAACACTGACACCCAAGTCATGTAAAAGTGTGCATCCTCCTTCTCACCATGCATAATTTTATACAGTGATCCCTGGGGTAATTACATGTGAAAAAATAAATTAAGCTTTATAAAATTACCTCCTAAGGAAAATAAATGATAAATGTGTATCCCTATTTCTTTAATTTTTCCACTTGTACAACACACAAATGGATTAACTGAACACTGTTAAGCTGTTGTTTCTGGACTGGACTGTCTTTTCAGCTCCCCAGACACTCACATTCACTTAGAGAATTTCCAGTCACTGACATGTCAAGATCATTTGCAGCTGTCAAGTAAATCCAATTAGCGTCCATCAAAGGCAGACCACTGGCAAACTCTTCACAAAATGCCTGGCAATAAGTGTAGTAACTCTGAACCAGTGTCTAGGTGGCAATTTGTTGGCATACCCTGATCATCAATTTTATTATAGGAGTAGGTTCCACTGCATTCTCTTCCAGAACTTTTTAACCGTGGTGATGAGCTGGATAAAAGTACCTTTGGCCTTCTCTTCCCTTGAAATAGATAAAGTAGACTCAGAAGAGTCACTTTTCATCTCCATGATACCAGACTTGGTACTTTTTCCCTCATCCTGTGCAACTTGTGGGTCTGAGTTATCTTTTTAAAGTTTATCGCTATAATGTATATGTTCTCTCGACTCTCTTACCCTTTCGCTGTAGCTCTATGGCCCCGATTCTATAAATGGCACCTAAGACATAGGCGCTGAGGAGCATGGCGCGTAGCGCCTGTCAACCTTCAGTTATGCGCCGTTTATAGAATTGTGCCTAGCAGTACCTAAATTGAACTTAAGCACCAATAAGCATCTGAACCTTAAGTGCCCCCCTATTTACGCCAGGGTTTTCATGGTCTAAATACCAGTGCCTAAGTTCATTTTAGGCGCCTACACACAAAACACACCATAAGCAGCGGAACACTTTTTTCATTGGGGGGGGGCAAAACCTCCACCCTAGCCCCAGCAGAATCCTGTGGACTGACCTCTCTCCAGCTCCAGATTCCCCCACCTACCTTACCCGGTCACTGTAATTTTAAATATATTTATTTATTCAATTTTCTATATCATTCTCCCAGGGGAGCTCAGAACAGTTTACATGAATTTATTCAGGTACTCAAGAATAATTCCTTGACTGTCTCGGTGGGCTCACAGTCTATTTAATGTACCTGGGGCAATAGGGGAGCAGGTGACCCACCCAGGGTCATAAGGAACAGTGTGCAGTGTCAACAAGAAGGTCTGCCCCGGAAGTCTTCATTCTGCAGCGACTTTCTGTTCCCCCCTAGGCAGGATGTTGCCGAATGAAGAGTTCCAGGGCAGACTTGCTCATTGATGCTGTGTGACGGCTGTCCGAAGATTTAAAATTACAATGGCCAGAGGAGGTAGGTGGGGGGGAATAGAGCCATAACTGGCTACAAATTTATGGGAAGGCCATAGCCCCTGTGGTCTTCCCCATTCTATTGCTATGAAATACTCTCAAGATCTGCCCATGATCCACCCTTACCCATGCCAAATTTCTGATAGGTGCCTACCACCCAATTAATTTTAATTTAAGTTAATTATAAAGTGCTAATTGCTTGTTATCAGCATGATTAAGCTTATTAAATAATTAAGTTAGCGCCTAGATCAGTTAGGTGCACCGATCTAGGGCTTAGATTCACAAAGCAAACCGATCATGTAGCGATTGGTTTGCGATACCCTTTACGACCAAATTTCCCTCCGGCCTGATTCACTTACCTCTCCTGCGATCCGCTTCCAGTCTGTGCATGCAAATGAGGGGAAACGCATGCAAAGTAGGCAGGGACGCGATTCACAACACAAAGGGCTCCTTTTACGAAGCCGCGTTAGAGGTTTAACACGCGTAATAGTGCGTGCTAATTTGCCGGCCGTTCTAGCCACTACTGCCTCCTTTTGAGCAGGCGGTAGTTTTTTGGCTAGCGCAGGGGTTAGTGCGCGGTAAAAAGTTGCGTGCGATAAAGCTGCTAATGTGGCTTCGTAAAAGGAGCTTAAAATTTCACATCCGACTAGGCTGGCCGATCAACTGAAGAAGTGACTGCTGGGGAGCAGTCAAAAACGTCTTTCCAACTCTCCTGCTCTATTGAAGCCCTGGTCTCTGCCCTGTCAGCCCTGATCTGCCTGCCCCGAACGCCTGCCTGACATGTCCTCTCTGCTCCCCCCTGGGTCTGTCGCCTTCCCTGCAGTGCGAGCCCGAGGGGTTTAAAGCGGAGCTGCACATCATAGTACAGCCCTGCTTTAAACTCGTGGGCTTGCACTGCAGGGAAGGCACTGCAGGGAAGCAGGAGAGTCTGGACGGCAAGAGCAGGGCTTGGGGAGAGCAGGAGAGTCGGCACACGTGACGATGGAATTATCTACTGGTGAAAATATGGAACAATTCCAATAGGATTTGATGGGGGGGGGGGTTGAAATTGGGAGATGCCATTTTGGAAGTTTAAGAACAGCAAGAGTTAAGTGAAAGTTGTCCTTGAAGAGATTTCTCACAGAGACTGAGAAATAGCGCACAAGGCTAAAAAGGCTCTTTTTTAACTCTGGTTAATCATAGCGACTTCCTCCTCCATCTCTTAAAAGTTCCCAGCAACTGAAAAAAAAAAAAAAAAAAAATCTATGCTGGGCCCAGAGGTCCAGCGCATGGTCTGCAAATGCGCTGGGATCGCTATCGAGCGATCCGGGCAGGCAGATGGGGGCGTTCCTCCGATCGCCCCCATCTGCATATTGGGGTTTCGAGAATTCATCGGACCTGCCCAGATCGAGCCTGATCGGGCAGGTTCATGAATCTAGCCCTTTCTGCCTAACTTTAGCTGTCTTTGATAGAATTAGGGCCTCTGCCCTAATTGTACAACACACAAATGAATTAACTGTACACTGACGATTGTACAAGATCTTTGCAGCACTAACCGATGAACTGTAATCACTTACCCCCCACATTCTACCAATAATTGGACGCTGACCCAAGATGTAGAACAAATCAAATTGGCTAAGGAGCCATTAGTGCCATGGGTGCTCACTGGCACTAATTGGCATCGATTTAGAATTGGGTGCACATTTTCTTATGTTTTTTAGCCCATTACATTAACGGGTGCTAGCAGCCCTTTTCCCTTACTTTTACCTCCTCCCTGTCCAGCAGCACTCCCCCCCCCATTCCCTGCTTCCCCTATCTAGCAGTAGCCCTTCTCCTTTACTTTTATCTCCCCCTGTCCAGCAGCACCCCCCCCCCCCATTCCCTGCTCCCCCTGTCCAGCAGTAGCCTTTCTCCCTTACTTGTACCTTCCCCACTGTCCATTAGGAACCCTTCTCCCTTACCTGCAAACCATGCAACCTTGGGGCTTTTGGTAGGCAGGGCCACCTTACATTTTAGAAGTCCCCTACCCTATTCCCTGTGCATCAGGGCAGCAGCATAAATTTTCTTTTCTGGCCGGCTCCCTTGCCAAATTTCAAAGCCGCCGCGGCAGCTTCTCTCAAGAGGCGCACCAGCGTCGGAAGCCTTATCTCTGATGTTGTGACGTCAGAGAGGTTTCTGACGCTGGTGCGGCTCTTGAGAGAAGCTGCTGCTGCAGCTTTAAACAGAAAAATAACATTTTCATGGGAGCCAGCCTTTGGAGAAGCTTTGGACACAGGGCCGGATTCAAGAGGAGCCACCACCACGAAAAACTTTAGTAAGGGAGCCAGCCAGACCGTGAGTGCGGGGCCATTGTAAGCTTGCATGCGCACTCTTGCCAGCCACGGACATACGGATCAGGAAACACGCCGGTAAGAGTGCGCATGCGCGCTTAGGGTTTTATTATATATGATGATTCTATAACAATGTGTGCCCAAATTGTATAATATCCAACCCAAAAAGGTGTGTGTCCATGAGAGATACATAAGCAGGTCAGGGGCGTTCCTAAAATTTGTTCATAGTGTTCTACAATACCGGGGAGGGGCGCCCAAATTCAGTGGCATAGCGAGGGTGAGAGGCACCCCACCCCTCCCTCTTATCCGCCCACCCCCACCCCTTCCCCACCTCCCCTGCTGCATGCGCATGCACCCCTTCCCTTCCCCGGCACGAGCAGCATCCACAACTTGCTGTCGGCGTCGGCTCTCGCTCTGCCGTCACTTCCTAGGCGTGGGGCCCGGAAGTGACATCAGAGGGAGAGCTGATGCTGGTGTGAGCAGCAAATTGGAGTTGCTGCTCATGTCAGTGAAGAGACAGAGTTACTTGAGTAATTGCTAGAGACTTCCCTGTATTTTTGAGGAACAGGCAAGGGACAAGTAAAGTGTGCTGCTGTACTGAAAGGCAGTAAGATACACAGTGGTCCTGCAGAAACAGGCCACATGAGGACATTGTTACATTTACAGACTAGTTTTATGTTGTCTTTTTCCTCCTACCTGTGAATGGAACATGATCCCAGACCCAGCAGTTTTAATAAATGTTCTTTTCCTTTACTTACAATTGCTGTGTGGCTCTGTCTTACCTGGGCGCTGGGCTCATCCATGCTCATGTTACTACAAGCCCTTGTATGTTAGGTTTATTACTCCTTCAGTTGATCCTGAAGCTGAAAGAAGAAAGCAAGAAGATGGGACTTTACATGAACATCAGGAGGACCAAAATCATGACTACCGCCAACAAGAAAGTCCACATAAAGATCAACAATGAAGAAATAGAAGTGTTTGACAGCTTTTTTCCCCCTGGATCCCTCATTGATTACAGTAGTGGTTTGACAGCAGAGATCAAGCATCGATTAGTACTGGGGTGTACAGCCATGGTGAGACTGGATCAAATATGGAAGTGCAAGGATGTCTCAAGTCACCATCAAACAAAGCCTGATCACTGCCATTGTGATCCCAATTGCGACATACAGCTGCAAAACATGGACACTCATGAAAGCAGATAGAAGAAAAATCAACGCCTTTGAGCTGTGGTACTGGAGAACACTTCTACGAATCCCATGCACAGCTAAAATCACCAACAAAAATGTTCTTGATCATATAAACCCAGAGTTTCCCTGGAAGACATGATTACCAGACAGAAACTGACCTATTTTGGAGATGCGATTAGGTCAAATTCACTAGAAAAGAGGTGCTACTCGGAATGGTCAGTGGTAAAAAGAAGCAGCGGAGATCAAAGGCCCATTGGCTGGATACCATCAAGAATGACATAGGATTGAACACCAAGCAATTGAAAAAAGCTGTGGAAAACAGGGAAGCATGATATGTACTGGCCTACAGAGAATCCAAGGGTCAGACACGACTGAATGGATAGTATTAGTAGTTTCATTCTCTCAGTGATAGCACTTTTCTCTTTCCTCTGAGTATATTCACCTTCAATATATTTCTTGCTGCAACTAGGGCTATTGGATCTCTATTCTCTTGACTATCTCACTGAGGCTGGACAATCATTTCTGAAGTAGGATCAAAATCTACCAAGGCCAAAGTTTTCACACTCTGTTTGTAGTCATAGTACAGATTTTCTTCTTCCTCGCACCATTCTATGGTGGCCATAGCCTGGGCAGTAAAAGATAAGCTTTGATGCTCATGGAGAATGATTTTGTAGCAATGTGTCTTGGATAACAATATACATAGGCCCTTATGGCATGCCTATTTTATAAAGGCAAATCACATTAACTCACTGATCAAATAATAATTTCACATATATAACATCTCTTCTCCTATAATTACAGAAGAATTATACTGGACCATCAAACTTGGGAGATCATCAAATATATAGACAACTCATGGGTTTATCTTCTAGTAGCACAATATCATCAGAAGTCCATTTGTTGATGGAACATGATAAATCACTAGCACTCCCTTGTGATCTTCTCTAATTGCACTTACCATCTGGCCTGTTTTGACAGTTCTTTGGATAGTTTGTGTGCACTTTAAATTCTATTTCTGGAGAATATTTTTCCAGTGTAATAAAATTCCTTGGAAGCACTCTAGAACAACTCCTCAGCATGATCTGCTTATATCTGCAATGCAAATGTGGCCAGTGACTCAGGAGTAATTATGGTCTCTTGGATTCTTTAGGCTTCCCCTTGTGAATGACCCTTCAGAACACCCCAGTAATGTGATCAGTCTTGGCAGCACAGGACTTTTTAACAGCTGTGGACATCCACAGAGGACGAGGCCAAGCACAGGAGACTAGCCAAAGAACAGCAGTGCAGCTATAAAGGACTCAGCAAGGAAAGGAGTCTGCAGCAGGGCATAAGAAATAGCAGTGTCTAGTTCACCCTGCTGGTGAAAGGTTCATCAACTGGTCTGCCAGAGGTGCCAGACTTTTTAGCATGCTCCCAGGACAATTGGTAGGTCTTTACTCCTTTCCCTAGCAAATATGATTACTGAACAGAGTCTACTGCAGATTAAGGATTTTGCTGAGTTTTATCCAACAGCATGATCAAAGGAGTGGCATAATGGTTAGAGTAGCAGGCTCGGAACTGGAGACATCAGGGATATAATCCTACTATGACTCCTGCTCTTGAGCAACTCACTTGGGTACATGACATTTGGGCGCCTAACTTCTGACTGAAAATATGCAGTGCTATTTAATTGGCCAGAAATTGCTCCTAGTCAGTTAAAAAGCACTTAGCCAGCTAAGCGCCAAGACTCAGCACGAGATGGACGCTGAATATTAGTGCTTAGCGGATAGCTCAGTCACCAGCTATTAGAAGCAATATTCACTAGCTGAACAGCTAATTTTAGTGTCCAGATAGACCCGCATAAATAACAGATCTTTCTTTGGCCGCTATAACTTAGCTGGTTAGCTGATGAATATTGGCCTAACTGGTTACATCAACAACAGCTAAAAAAAACACCCTGGAAAATTAAGACCGGTTGCTGGATATGGCCCGGCATTACATTTCTGGGTTTATCATCAACCACAGAAGATAGCTGGGTTGCCTCCTGTGGTCTGAATATTGTGTCTGAGTGTCCAAATGGTAAGGTGCCTATACATTTGGGTGATCTCAAATGATGATTATGTAGGGTCAAATTCAATAAAGGGCCCTGAAGCTTAGGCAACATAAGTAAGGAAGCTCAGCTGATATTCAAAATGGGCACCTTAGTGTACCTAAACTGTTATTGAAGAGTGGTGTGTCAACATGTATTGCCAAACTTTAGACAAGACCATTTATGTCATGTCTATGGCTGGTAGAAATGGGCAAGTCTAAATGCTACAATTGATGCACACATGGAAGTACACTTCTCCCTTCATGTACGCTGGGAATATGTTCAAAGATGGCCCATGAATACCCAAAAACCATGAATAACTTTTTCCTATCATATTTGCGGGTTTTTTGGTATAGTCCCCCACAAATACTGTGAAATTGCGAATAAAACTTATCATTGTTATTTGCGATTGCTTTTAAAAAAAAGCTGGGTATTGAAATTATTATTATTATTATTTTTTTAATTATTTATTATCTTTTGTTTACATCAAAGCAAGAACTTTGAAAAAGAAATTGAAATAAAAATCCTCAAAGAAAAATATTTTCATATCTTACAATATTACAGCCCACAAGAGGGAAAAGAGAGAGAAAAAAACCTATCACAACCAAGGGAAGTTGGAGTTAAGGAAAAGACAAAAGAAACCCAGATAGTGAAGCCAATGTCTAGGAAGCTGGCCGAATATAAATTTGATTAACAGTCAACGTATTTCCTTTTGTCTTTTCCTTAACTGAAATTCTTAGCAATACAATTCATGTACTGTTTAGTAAAAAGGGGGGTGGGGGGTGGTAAGAGAATTATCCTTCCCAAAAGCTAACTAAAAAAAATATGAGTTTTTAAAAGAGTTTTAATGCTTTAAAATTTGATTCCAATCATATATAATTAGGAAGTTGGTTCCATAGTAAGGGTGATCAAAAAAAGAAAAATCTTAGGAGGCAAAACGATATATAAATTGAGTCATTAATTGACACTACTGCTGTGTTTAGATGGTGTTTTAAATTGAGCACTCATAATATTCAATATTTAATATTTAATTCACAAGATTTTATTTATTTATATACATAGATATACAACACAGTTTTTAAAAAATAAATAATTTGTGTTTTCCATTGAATTCTTTTATATCTCCACAGTAAGGGTGCCAAATAAAAGAAGGCCTTTGATCAAATCGACTTCCATCTAGTCCTCCTGAGGGAATTACTAATCTATTGCCTTGAAGTGATCCAGCCCAACCCGGCCCATGTGCCTAAGGCCCCGCCCATAAGAGGGGCCTAAGGCTCCCGGGCCTATTCTGATTGGCCCAGGCACCTCAGGCCCCACCTGTGGGCGGGGTTTCTTCCACCTGGGCCAATCCGGCCCCATTCAGGACCCGGCTGGCCTGCCAGATGGGTGGGCTTGGCACCCGTCCGTCTGGCCAACATTCAGGTACGGGGAAGGGGTGGGGGTGGAGGGGTCGTGGAGTCGGCCGGGGGGGTTGCGGGTCGGCGGAGGGGGTCCGATTGGGGGTTCTGGGGGGGCAGTCATTGGGGGGAGGGGGGTTGTGTCGAGAGCAGGAGGGCCAGCGGCCATCGGCTCAGTGGCCCTTTTTTCGGCACTTAGACCTGGTTTGACTTCGTTTAAGTCAAAAAGGTCTAAGTGCCGTCAGCCACTTTTAAGGCGGCTACTGACTTGGGCACCAGTTACAGAATCCGGGTGTTTATGCCTGTAACCTCTGGTGTATTTTTGTATGCACGCAAAAGGGATTTTATAGGAAATGCTGGGTATGAGTGAGTATGGCATGAAGGTATTCTATTATTGAGATGCTTGGAGAAATCCGGTACTTATTCCTAGCATAAGCAGCATAAAAATCTGTTTTACTACTTGGGATCTAGCTAGGTACTTAGGACCTGGATTGGCCACTGTTGGTAAAGGGATACTGAGCTTGTTGGAACTTTGGACTTTCTCAGTATGGCAATTCCTATGTTCTAATGTTGAACTGTACAGGTAGTGATGATATTCAGCTATTATCCAAATAACTAAGCTGTTAAAGCTTGAACAGCAAACAAGTTGCCATCTAGCTTGGCATTAAACATATTTCAGACCTTTGCTGCTACAGACAGAGCCACTAGATATACATAAGGTATTTCAAATGACAGCTGGCTGCAGAGTTTAAATATTGACCCATATGTATTTATAATACTAATAGTATTAACGCTGTAAATGTATAAATGTATTCTGTGTATTCTCCTTCTGCTGATTCTTGCCTGCAGAGATGCTATTGCTCAATATGAAAGGCCTACACCCAGTTCTGTCATTTTAGTTAAAGATCAGATCAGAACAGTTGTTTGTCAGGCTGGAGGTCCCTTATTCTGGTCTCTTAGGGAGAAACACTACACAAATCCAGTCGTTTTTCTGTGACTTCTAGCAACTCACTTAACTTTCCTGTGCATGCTTCAGGCAAAATGTACTACAAAGTTTTCTCATAGGAATGAACTAGATGAAACCTTCTGTCACGTCCAGTTCTTTAACTGTACTCTGCTGGCTGCACTGATCTTGTAACCACTTGCAATTGTCTATTGCTTCTTTGACCTGTCAGTTTCCTCCTCTCTCTTTGGCCTTCTGGTTCAATTCAAAGCAAGGCTGGGATTTGGCATCATGTACCTTTACTTGCAAGTACACAGGAATTTTTTCCCCTGTTAAATCCTCTTCTTAACATTTAGTACAGCCATTGTAACAGAAGCTGAAGGTTATGCACCAGGGCTCCTTCTAGAACCCTGTAATCAAGGGCCTTAACTTCACCACTAGGTGTCACCATTACATGATAACTATAACTCATTTCATAGCATCCAGTGACCTTAGCCAAACCAGAAATTAAACGTGGCCCCTCTAAATAGCAGGGCACAATGTTGCCAACAGGCTATCAAGCAAGCCCCCCCAAAAAAAAATTGTTTTAAACTAATCTAAACCCTTTTGAACCAAGGGAGTTTCAATTAAACCAGAAGTAAATGATATGGAAAGGACACCACCAAAATTACAAACCTCAAGTCATAAGTGTGTCTCTGGACTACTGATAAAATAATTGAAATAAAAATATCTTTGAAGGTCTATCACACTTCTGACCTTCTCTCTGGCCCTGACAGTAGAAATCTTCCAGATAATCCAGGGCCACCTCCATTTTGGCTAGGCTCTGGCTTTGAGATTCTGGTTCACTCAGCATCATTAAGGCCTTTAGATGAATCCCATGTTCCCAGTCGATCCTTGTATTCTTCTTGGATCTACCAACTCAGGCATATATATTTCTTTATTCTTGTTTCCTTGGATACAAACCTCAGTTACTCTCCAGCTTTCCAAACATCAATTATATTGAGCCGTACATTCAAAGGAATTATGCTCCCAACTTTGAACATTATGCTCCTAATTTGGCCTCTATGAAAATTTACTAGGGATGACTAAGGTGACCATACGTCCTGTTTTGAATGGGACCTTTCTGTTTTTAGATCCCCTGTCCCGTTGTCCACACATACAGCTTCTGGATGCCAAAATGTCCCGTTTTCAGGGACAGCGTCCTGAAGCTGTGCATGGGGACAATGGGACAGGCAATCACTTCCTGTCCCTCCCTGCCGCGCCAAAAAAAAAAGCCTCTCTCAGAAGCATCCCTGGGAAATGGTCAGGGGGGTCTGCCGGTGTGGTGCTATAGGGCCATTTGAGTCCTCGCATTCCTCCCCACCCTTGTTGGATTTGCTGATATCAGTGTCGGGTTCATCACCCCCCCCCATTGACCCTCCCATCTCTCCTTCCCATCCGACCCTCCCACCGCAAGACGACCACAAACCTTCCGGCTCCAACAGCGTCAGCAGCTGCGGCACTCTAAATACGTTGCTTCGCGGCCTTCTACCACCCTGATTTCCTCTGCTGTGTCACTGATGACATCATCAGTGATGTGGCAGAGGGAATCACAGGCAGTAGAAGGCCGTGAAGCAGCGTGTTTAGAGTGCTGCGGCTGCCAAAACTGCTGGAGCCGGGAGGTTTTTGGTCATCTCGCGGTGGGAGGGTTGGATGTGAGGGTCAGTGGGGTTCGCCTGCATGGCGGCGGTAGTGGCGGCGGCAGGGTGGGGGGAAGGAAAGATGCTGCTCAAGGGTTCTACTGCACAGGGGGATGGGAGGGAGGGAGGGATAGAGAAATGCCAGGTTCTACTGTACAGGGGGGATGGGGGGTGGAAATGGAAAGATGCTGCTCAAGGGTTCTACTGCATGGGGGATGGGAGGGAGAAAAGGTTAGAAAAATGTCAGGTTCTACTGCACGGGGGGATGGGAGGGATAGAAAAATGCCGTGTAAAATATGGGGGGGGGGGGATGAAATATGCTGCTTGAGTTATGCTTCAGGGGGCCATGGGAGTGATAGACAGATACTGTTCAAGAGTTCTGCTTTAGGGGGAGACAAAGTCTGGAAGGCAGTGAGGGGGACATAGGAAGGAGGCACTGAGGGCATTAAGGACATAGGAAGGAGGCACTGAGGGCACTAAGGACATAGGAAGGAGGTACTGGGGGCGTTAAGGACATAGGAAGTAGGCACTGAGGGCACTAAGGACATAGGAAGGGGCACTAAGGACATAGGAAGGAGGCACTGAAGGCACTAAGGACACAGGATGGGACACTAAGGACATAGGAAAGAGGCACTGGGGGCACTAAAGACATAGGAAGGAGGCACTGGGGGCACTAAGGACATAGGAAGGAAGAAGGGAGGGAATAGAAAGGGACAATTGTTGGGCCTGAGTGCAGAAAGAAAGAAATGAAAGAAAGCATACGCAATCAGAAGGAAACGCAACCAGAGACTCATGAAATCATCACACAGTAAAGGTAGGAGAAATGATTTTATTTTCAGTTTAGTGATCAAAATGTGTCAGTTTTGAGAATGTATATCTGCTCTCTATATTTTGCACTATATTTGTCTATTTTTCTATAGTTACTAAGGTTTCATTGCATATTTTAAAGTCATCTGCCTTGACATCTTTGAAACCCCCCAATATAAATGATATTTAATATTTTCTCTGTATATAGTGTGCTTTGTAGTTTTAAAAAATTTTATGGTTACCATTATGAATTAATAAGATATTATGTGTACGTGAAAAATGAATGGAAGAAATTTGGGGCGGGATTGGGGGCGAGCCAGGGTAGGATTGGCCGTATTTGGGGTGGGGCTAGGGTGGGATTGGGGGAGGGACTGATAATTTATAGATGTCCCCTTTTGATGAAAAAAAAAAAAACGGTCATGTTAGGGATGACTCAAATTCAGCCCATGGCTGAGATTGGTTTACAAACTGCTTACCACCATGGGTTAGGGATACTAGATTTTCCCGAAGGAAATCTGGACCCATGGCTATGCCTCCAGGCCCCACCCAGTTCCGTCCGTGTCACACCCCATGTCATTAAACTCCTAAATTTTGGAGCATTAAAAGTGGGTGGCATAAGAGGCAGATTTAGGGTGGGGTAAGAAATGAGGAGTATGGTACTGATTTTCAGCATTAGGAGCATAAATTAGGCTTCTAAATCACAGTAATTGAATGGGAGGCCTAAATTTATAAACTAAGCGCCTAAATTAAGATGAATTTTCAGCTGTAAATTAAGGATTCAAAGTTTGGCTGAAATAGGACACAAATTTAAGAGCCTAACTTACCTTTTACTAGCACTTCTTTTACTAAGCTGCGGTAGAGGTTGTTTCTACCATGGCCCAGAGCGCTAAATGCTCCTAAGCTCATTAGACAAGGTAGTTGGGTACGTCTACAAAACTTGCTTTTGTGTGTTTTTCATGTAGACGTTTTTATATGTGAAAATGGCCAAAAAAGATAGACGTCCTAAGGACCACAACTTATACCTAGGTCATTTTCAAAAATAAAAGATAGACATGTGTTGATTATCAAGTTATCTAGATATGTTAAGAACAATAGTATTTTTTCCTCATACTTTGAAAACTTTGAAATTTATTAATAAATTAACAGATATTCCAATAGAGAAATCTACTTATCAATCCCTATGGCTAAACTCCAAGATTCAAATAGGCGGGTCTGGGATCTTCTGGAAGCATTGGATGCAGGCAGGCGTTCGTACATTAGATGATGCTATATCTAATGGGAAACTGCTTGATTTTTCACGACTGCAACAATCATTCGGTATGTCAAAATCTCAAAATTATAGGTGGTTGCAGTTGAAGCAGGCCATTCAAAGTGGGTTCCCTGATTGGCAGAATCTCAAAAATTATTATAGCTTGCAGGTCCTATGCTTCCAGACAGATTTGCTGGGGCATCAGGCTACCCGGTGGTATAAATTAATTCCTGAATTCCTGAATAAGAAACCAAAAAGTGGTCTTAGAGACATTTGGAGCATTGAGATAAAGCAGTATATTTCTACATCTCGATGACCATGAATTTGGACTTGGAGGATGAAATGTACAGCGTCAGCATCTATGAGACAAACAGTTTTTTTCTGTTACATAGATCTTTTTGGACCCCTGTTAGGTTACACAAGTTAGATAGTTCTAAATCTAATAGATGCTGACACTGTCATTTAGACATTGGGACACTGGATCATCTGTTGTTCTATTGTCCTTTGATACTCAACTTCTAGAAGTCAATATGGGGACAGATTAACCTCATACTGGAGTCAACAATCCCTTTGACGTATGAGGCAGTTATATGTGGAACATTGCTGCATATTAAGCCTCCCAAGGATTGCTACAAATGCAGGCTTTTCCTAATTATGGCAGGGATAGTTATGCAAATGATAACCTGCAATTGGAAAAATTGCGACTCCCCTCAACTTTCCTTTATGGTAGGCCAGTTTATGTTACAAATATGAAAAGATGAATGTTGATATGTTGGGGCATAGCAATTTTTTCAATTTGGTTTGGGGCCCGTTGGCATCCTTTGTTACTTCAACATAGTTGTCTTTTATTTTATTTTTGTTTATTTTTATATATATCCAGGACATGGTGGGTGGGGGGAGATCTTTTTGGTTTATTTCTTGATTAAATTGTTGGATGAGAGGGGAGGGATATTTTTCTTCTGCATTGTTATTGATGGAATTTAAGTGCTTAAATTGATTATTAATGTCTGTATAATTCCTGGCACTTTGTATTAGTTTTGAAAATTAATAAAGATTAAAAATAAATAAATAAAAGATAAATAAATAAAAGATGTCTGTCAGCTTTGAAAATGGACATTTTTTCTGCTGGGTTTGTGGATGTCCTGCCCACAACATCCAACCTCAGACTTAGGGGGGTGGGTCAGTAGAGTGGGCAGACTTGATGGGCTATAGCCCTTTTCTGCTGTCATTTTTCTATGTTTCTATTGAAAATGCCCCTCAATGTGCACAGCGAGAAATGATTAGTAGTAGTAGCAGTAGTAGTGGGGTTAGGACAATATTTCCTTTTCCCTCCTCAAAGGACCCCTCAACTAAAAAAAAAAAAAAAAAAAGCATTAATTTTGTTAGCCACGAAAGCAACTGAGGTGGCAAATACTTTAACACCTCTGATGCAAATACATCTAAATAGCAATGTCTCTTAGCAAAGTTATGTGTCACTCCACCTATAGCTTCTTCATTAATTTGTGAAAATGAGAACCAACAGTGGGCATTCAGGATCCCTTTTGTTTCTTCCATGCTCTCTAGCCATGTCAACATTAGTGCAAGGACAGACTGCAAAACGTGGAGTGGGTATATGTTTTCTTTGCGAGTTCTCAAAAACTCATCCTTATTTATTTCTTAAATTATTTGTATTCTGCATATCCTACAATTCTATGTGGATTACAAATTATTCAGGTACTCAAAGCATTTTTCCCTTGTTGTCCCAGCGGGCTCACACTCTATCTAATGTACCTGGGGCACTGGGGGATTAGGTGACTTGCCCAGGGTCACAAAGAGCAGTGCGGGATTTGAACCCACAACCCCAGGGTGCTGGGGCTGTAGCTCTAACCCAGGGGTAGGGAACTCCGGTCCTCGTGAGCCGTATTCCAGTCGGGTTTTCAGGATTTCCCCAATGACTATGCATGAGATCTATTTGCATGCACTGCTTTCAATGCATAGTCATTGAGGAAATCCTGAAAACCTGACTGGAATACGGCTCTCGAGGACCGGAGTTCCCTACCCCTGCTCTAATCAATTCACCACACACTCCCCACAAACTTTCTTATTAAAAATGTACTGATTGAATGTGTCTCGCAAGTGTTTACATTACGTAGGAGGGTAGAAAGACTTCAGAGTCCTCTTGCCCCACTCACAATAGAGCAGCACAAGCTGGTCTACTCAATAGGTGTCTTATCAGTCATTGGTCTACCACCTCCTCCAACTATATCATAAATATACAATCAATCCAAATTACAAAACATTCAATAATAAACAGGAACTTAGCTTTAGTTAACGCTTCTTATCCAACTTCTTATCTTTGTTCTTTTTTCGTTGTCTAAACAACATTGCAAGGCCAATGATAGGAAAACCTGAAAATCGGCCCCCCCATATCAGTGCCAACTAGAATGGTGCTTAGCATAATTCTATAAAAGGTATGCACACCTTATAGAATCGTTCAAAGTTCCAGTGCATTGCATAACTTTTAGGCGCACCCATTTTGTCCAAGAAAAAAACAGACCTAAAAACCTGCACCTAACTTGAGGATGTATCAGGCATATTCTATAACAGTGCGCATAAATTTAGGAATGCACACGATCCGTCCATGCGCCACCCCTGGCTATACCCCCTGAGATTTGCACACTAGGACTGATGCAAAGAACTTTACGTGTCTACCAAGTTGTGCTCATAACTTCTAATTAGTGTCAATTATGAGGTGTTTATTGCCAGTTTAGGCTTAATAAACAATGAGGTTGTGCACACAAATCAGCTGTGTGTACTGATTTGCATGCGAAACTTAAGGCACCATATAGGAGAGATCTTCAAAAACTTTCCACACTTTTATTTTTTCAAACACTATTTATTAAATAAATCATAAGCAAATTACATCACTTTTCCCACATAATCACCCTGCTTTGCAGTACATTCTTCTTCACCCAGAGAGTGGTAGAAAACTGGAACGCTCTTCCAGAGTCTGTTATAGGGGAAAACACCCTCCAGGGTTCAAGACAAAGTTGGACAAGTTCATGGTAAACTGGTGAGACTGGACTCATTTGGAGCACTGGTCTTGACCTTGGGGCCGCCGCGTGAGCGGACTGCTGGGCAGGATGGACCATTGGTCTGACCCAGCAGCGGCAATTCTTATGTTCTTATTTTTTCCAGCATCCTACTAGCTTCTTAATGCCATCAGAAAAGAATGTTTTTGGTTGAGTGCGAAAATATGAAAGTGCAGAAACTTTTTGAAGAAGCCTTGTACAAAATTCGGGGTTAGTGTGAGAGAGAAACCTGCACAAGAGTGCACTAAGGCCACATTTCGCCACAGCTTAGTAAAAGGCCCCCATGTGATTAAATTCCCTTCCTATTGTTTTTTTCCATATATAGTTCCATATATGGTTCTCCTCTGTACTTTAAAAATACTGAATTGTAGCTCTGTTCCCTCTTACCTTTTGTATTAGTTGGTCTGTAAGTCTATTTGTCTAACCCATTATTTTAAATTGTATGTCTAAATATATGTTTATATTTTTATCGATTTTGAACCTCGCTTAGTAAAACTAAATAAGCGATTCATCAAACTCAAATAAAACTTGAAACTTTAAAACATGAATTTGAATGGTATTCAGTTTATACAGGTAGGATTCATGATACCCACTCCCCTTAGTGGAATGATTGTAAGAAATCTGTTCCTGCAAATTCCATGTCATTGCTGCAATCTGCTCCAAAATGAAGCAATGCAGCTCGCAGTTCTATACTCTCACCAATAAATATTCCCTCCTTATAAAATCTTGTACACAAAGTCCTTCTCCCAGGACACAATTTAAAACTTTCTATTAAACAGACCTCCCTGAAGGAGGCTTCAGCCTGCCAGAGTACAATAACCATTTAAGAACTATACCAGATTGGCATGGATTACATGAACATTAAGTTTTGCCACTTAATAGCATTTTGGTTCTGCATGTGATGCATGCCGACTTTTTCAGGACAAATGAAGCTACAGTGAAAAAGTAATCATCAACCCTGCTTTTTCCTGCATGTTTCTTATTAGAAAGGAATCGGTTTCCTCAGAACTGACGGCACAGAGTTTTGCTTCCAGTTTGGACAGGCATTCATTATTATCAAAACACCATTTCCACTGTGAGAGTACGTTTAGAAATCCTGGCCTTATAAAAATATGTCATCTTTATCGACAGCGCTTCTGCCCCTCATCATCTGATTTTAATGGAAGAACCATGCTTCTCTGTCTGGAAAGACACCATATGTCCCATGATGAAAAATAATACTCTCATCTGTTCAGCTCCCGAGTTCATATTGTGGTCATTTGATTTTTTTACCTTTCACTCAGCATACAGAATTGGAAGCACAAATTATTTAGATGACATCATCCCAAGCCCCAAAGAATTCTCTAAATCTGAAAACTTTATAGAAAGAGAAACAGTGCTGACAGTCTTAGAAAACCCTCTATAAGAGGGTTATGAAGGTTCTTCTATAACTGGTTGTCACCATTTAGGCACCACCCGCAGTGGCGTAGTGAGGGTGAGCGGTGCCCGGGGCGCTGGTGCCCATCTCCTGACCTCTTTCTCTGCACCCCGCTGCATGCGCATGCCCCTTCCCCATACCTTATTATCTTTGGCACCAGCAACCAAGAACTGCGTTGGCTTCGGCGCTCTCTCTGAGGTCACTTCCTAGGTGCGGGTCCCGGAAGTGACATCAGAGAAAAGCGCTGTGGCTGCTCACACCAAAGTTTAAAAAGTATGGGGGGAAGGGAAGGGGCGCGCACGGCAGAAGGAGGAGTGGGACAGGGGGGTGGGGGGGCGGAGGGCAGGAGGGGTGCCAGCATCCTGAGGAAGACCATGCCTGGGGTGTACTGCCCCCCCTCCCCTTACTACGCAACTGACCCCCCTCCCCCAGGCTGCACACTAGGACCCGATTATATGACAGAATCTGGATACCTATTATAGACACAAAACAAGGAGTGGAGAAATGCTATAGAGACTGGTGGAATCAATTTATTCTATAAAGTTTTTTTATTCATAAATTAAGTCCATCAGCAGTGGCGTACCTAGGGTATGTGACATACGGGGCCAATCATTTTTTGACACTCCCCCTCCCCCAGCCCATCATTTTTTTGGCACCCCCGCCCCGCCGTTGGTACGCCACTGCTACGGTTCTTCTCTTCAATATAAGCTTCTATAAAACACAGCGGAAAATCCGGTGCTAGAAAAAGGCTATGAAGTGGGTGGGAGCGGTGAAAGCCCCCTTTAAGGAACGTCCTCCCAATTTGGCTCTATCCTGCCCCCTTCGTGCCCACCGGACAGCGTTCTCAGCCATTGGTTGACCTTGCCTGGGCGCTGGGACCCCAGGAACCAGAATGCTGATCGCTTTTGCCTATGGGATCAGCGTTCTCGCTCCTGGGGTCGCAGCGCCCAGGCAAGGTCGACCAATGGCTGAGAACGCCGTCCGGTGGTGTCACAAAAGGGGCAGGATAGAGCCAGATCAGGAGGGCGTTCCTTATAGGACACTTTCACCGCTCCCGCTGGCTTCTTAGCCTTTTTCTTGGCCGCAGGGGTGGACCGGCATTCACGCTAAACTGCAGGTCTCAGGAGGTTTGTGCACCCCCCTAGGGTGTGCATCTGGGGCAGTCCACCCCCCTGCCCCGCCCTTGGTACGCAATTGTCCACCAGTCTCTATAGGACATCTCCACTCCTTGCTTTGTGTCTTCGATTTTGTGGAGTTGTTTCTCCTGTTTTGTACCTTACCTATTATAGACTATAGCAGTGGAGTAGTGGCCTAGTAGTTAGAGCTGCTACATAACATAGTAGTGACAGAGTGGCTTAGCGCTTAAAGCTGTTGCCTCAGCACCCTGAGGTTGTGAGTTCAGTCTCAAGCTGCTTCTTGGAACTCTGGGCAAGCTACTTAACCCCAGGCACCAAAGTTAAATTGCCAGTCTCCCAGGACAGATAGGGAAAATATTTAAGAGAATCTGATTACTATATTCAATGTATTGCAAACTGCTGTAGGTGAATCTCTTCCTGAAAAGGCAATAAATAAGGTAAAAGGTCTATTTCAGGTTAGCTTTGAGGTTTTGTACGAGGGTTTGTCAAAAAGTTTCCGCACTTTCATATTTTCGTGGGAAATGGTTGGGGGTGGGAGAAGTGGTAAGAGGGTGTGTCATAGAATGTCATGTGACAGGCAGGAATAACAGGGTGATTTTGTGGAAAAGTGATGTAATTTGCTTTTGAGATATTTAATAAATAGTATTTAAAAAAAATAAGAGTGCAGAAACTTTTTGAAGGTCCCTCGTAATGGTATAGGTCAAATTACATATAAGCAATGTACCTTTTGAGTATCTATCTTCTTCTAGATTTTCCTGCTTGGTTTCCCTTAGTTGTGGGCTGGAAGAATAGCAGGATTAATTTTTTTTCTTTTTTGGAATGAATCGATTGTATATTTTCTCCTAACTCCGCAATGCGAGTATGTGAAAAGGATGTTTGTTTGCTTTGTATGAAAAGCAAAAACCTCCCAGACCCCAAGAAGTAAAACCAGATAAGGGGGAGAGACAAGAGCAGGAATGGTCAAGCTACACAACACAATCTGCAAATAATTTTTATATATACACGGGAGAGCCCTCAGTCACACAGCCACCCACTGGAAACTCCCAGCGGTACAGGCTGTCACTTGGCTTACACCCAGAAGAGTGTTAACTGTGAAACATCCCCGGGCTCTACTCTGTGTTTTTTAGTGATAAAGTGCACCCAACAGTGCTAAGTGTGAAAAAAGATATAAATAAATAAAAAAAACACACTCTACCATTCACTGCAATTGTCTCTACCCCTTATCCAGGGGACCAATCGTCCATATCCAGCAAAGCAAAAAGTGCCAACAGGAAGTACTTAGCTTCTCCGTGGAAACAAACAGCCAGCAGATGTCTTAATTCGTCCGACGGGACTCCGTTTCGGGGGTGCACACCCCCTTCCTCAGGAACAGCTGGACTGCGCTGTGACCCTCCAAATCATCCGGCACAGCTTAGATTGACAAAGCGGGAAATGGTAACATGCGTTACCTTTAAGATGGGTTATTGTATCACAAGTTGGGCTATTTTAGGACAGGGCCCCATTATATGCAATGAGACCCTACTGCTAAAATTGGGGTAAAACTAGCTCGTCTTAGTAGTAGCCAGCATTGATAACTTCCCCCATTAGGCCCCCACAGTCATAGGCAATGGAATGCTCTTTTGTTTTGGGAGGACCCAGAAACTCCTTCCTAGCCAGCAGAATCCTGTGGCACAGCCTCTCACCAGCTTCTGACTCCCCCACCCACCTCCTCCCGGCGCTGTACTTTTAAATCTTTGGGCAGCTGTTGCACAGTGTCAGTGAGCAGCAGCTGCCCAAAGAGGAAGTAGAATGAAGGGTTCTGGGGCAGGCCTGCTCATTAATGCTGCCCGAAGATTTAAAAGTATAGTACCAGGAGAGGGGTCAGTAGACGGGAACTGACCGCCATTCCAATGCCTAAGCCCACAGTTACAGTAACCATGTTGCTGGCATAAGTGAAGGTGCCTAAACATAGCAGGGATGGAAGTTTTGTGTAAGTTACCTGCATACATGGGAGTCTCACTTATGCAGTCTTCATCCCTGTGAACAGCCCCTTGAAAATTCCTGCTACGTAAGCAGTGGTATTTGCAGGATAGTGCCTAGGATTGAATTCTATATATGGGTCCAAAAAAAATTGGTGCCAAAAAAAACCCCAAACCCGTGTGGAGAGCTATTCTATAAATAGTGCTTAGAGTTAGGTGTGGTTTATAGAAAAGCCCGGGAATCGAGCCTAATTATCTTGTGGACTTGCTCACATTTGCCAACATTAAACATTCTAGATGCTCAAATGTACTATAATTTTCCATCTGTCAAAGGGTGTAAATTTAAAAGATGTCATCAACGTCTCCTGTCTTATCAAGCAGCATCTTGGGACAAGGATTTAAATCTTTTAATTGCGACTTCCAGGACCTATCAACTATTTAGGAGACATCTGAAAACATATCTATTCATTAGATATGTGGAGGGGCATAATCGAAAGGAACGTATAAGTCCGTTTTCGTCTAAATCGCAAGTCGTCCAAAGTAAAAAAGAACTTAGGCCACATTTTCGAAAAATATGTCCAAATGTTTTTTCGTTTCGAAAATCGTCGAAGTATACGTCCTGCCGATCTGATCATCCAAGTCGCTAAATTGTCCATCTTTATACCACATTTTCGTCCAAGTCAAAACCGCCTAGAACAAGCCCTGTTGGACATGGGAGGGATCTGCAAAGTGATGGACTGAACACCCAGACATGGCACCTAAATAGTGGGGGTACCTTACAGGGCACTGCTGTGAACTTCACAAAAAGGGTGCCATGTCTTCTCCTCACTACAGCTCCCTTATAGGTCATAGTGAGCCTCCCAAATCACCTCCAGAATCCCCTAGACCCACTTATCTGCACTCAGGCCCAACAATT
This sequence comes from Geotrypetes seraphini, assembly GCF_902459505.1. Lineage (NCBI taxonomy): Eukaryota > Metazoa > Chordata > Amphibia > Gymnophiona > Dermophiidae > Geotrypetes > Geotrypetes seraphini. Next base: position 445,249,233 of record NC_047084.1, on the reverse strand, counting down.
GTCCCTTTCTATTCCCTCCCTCCTTCCTTCCCATGTCCTTAGTGCCCCCAGTGCCTCCCTCCTGTGTCCATAGTGCCCCCAGTGCCTCCTTCCCGTGTCAATAGTGCCCCCAATGCCTCCGTCCCATATCCATGGTACCCCCAGTGCCTCCGTCCCGTGTCCATGGTGCCCCCAGTGCCTCCTTCCTGTGTCTTTAGTGCCCCAAGTGCCTCCTTCTCATGTCATTAGTGCCTCTGTCCTGTGTCCATAGTGCCCCCAGTGCCTCCGTCCCGTGTCCATGGTGCCCCCAGTGCCTCCGTCCTGTGTCCATGGTGCCCCCAGTGCCTCCGTCCTATGTCCTTAGTGCCCCCAGTGCCTCCATCCCGTGTCCATGGTGCCCCCAGTGCCTCCGTCCCATGTCCATGGTGCCCCCAGTGCCTCCGCCCCGTGTCCATGGTGCCCCCAGTGCCTCCGCCCCATGTCCATGGTGTCCCCAGTGCCTCCTTCCCGTGTCCTTAGTGCCCCCAATGCCTCCTTCTTATGTCCCCCCATTACCTTGCAGATTTTGGCCACCCCCAAAGCCAGCCTGCCTGTCTACCTATCTCCCTCCCTCCCTGCTGTGCTAAAGCCAGCCAGCTTGCCTGCCTACATCCTGCCCTCCCTGCCACGGAAAAAAAAAAAAAAGCGCCTCTCCTCTTCCTTTCCCCCAGTCTGCGCCTGCAATCTTACCTCCCCCCGCCGACAAGAAGTCTTTCCGACATCAATTCTGACGTCGGAGAGGATGTTAGAGGCCAGCCAATCACTGCCTGGCTGGCCCAGAATGTCTTCTCCGACGTCAGAATTGACGTCGGAAAGACTTCTTGTCGGCGGGGGGAGGTAGGATTGTAGCGGCGCAGCCGGAGGAAAGGAAGGGCAGGAGGACCCGGACCTGGCCGGCTGTGCCCCCCCAAGCTGTGCACCCGGGGCGGACCTCCCCCCCCCACCCTTGGTACGCTACTGCACCTAGGTAGACTTAGGCACCGCTAGGTGAAGTAGAGGAAGGTACCAATATACTTACCAGGCCTAATTTACCAGCGCCTAACTCACACGCTTAGCAACACCTAAGTTTACCATGCCTATTCTCCGCCCTTAACCATGCCTACATTTTAGGTAGGTGTCGGTAGACGTTAGAGGGTGCCTTAACGTATGCATTGCTAGACATCACACTGATACCCACACACAATCGTACCACGTCATTTAACCAATTAAAAAAAAAAAACTGAGTTGCATGTAAATTTTCATTAGGTATCACTAGGAGTCCACGATCAGGGCACCTAACTTAAGTGCCATTTATAGAATCAGAACCTGCTTGTATCTGTCGTTTGTTACCATTGTTCCTAAAGGGAGATCACAAGATCGGTGCATAATCTCCGCATGCCTACAACTCACTGGCTTCTTGCTTTTGCATTTTTGTGGGGGCAGGAAGATTCCTCCTGCTTCTTGGGCTTTTTAGTTATTCTTTTTATTTCAAAATTTTTTCTCACATACAAGTTTGTAATCAAAGAAGACATTCCAGCCCACATTAATGGGGACAAAGAGAGAGAGAGAGAGAGAAAAAAAAAAAGAAAGTAAAAAGAAAAAAAATCTATAGGCAATAAAGATTATACAATTCACTTAATCACCTGGTATATCGAAAACCCTGTATCCCTGGGCTTTGAACTTAATTGGAAATGGTCTCTAGGTGGCTAAGGCACTGTGAACCTTCCATTCACTTACTCTCTTGGAGTTTTCCCTGTTATGAATCCTTTTCCCTTCCCCCCATTTCCTTCCTCATCTAGCCCTGCAATCACAGTGGCTCAAACAGACCTAATCTCATGTAGATAAAAGAAACAGGATTTAACCACTGAGGAAATTTGGATATCAAAATGTAACCAATAACCAAGACAACACCTTAGCTGGATCTGAAGTGAGGATGTACCTGTTTGAGCTCCTGTCCTCTGATGTCGTAGACCTCAGTAGGGAATATCTTGCCCATTTTCTATGGGTAAGAGATGGGGAAAAGTTTGGGAGAATCCCCCAGCTCCAACTTCTACCTCTGTGTTGTGGCAGGCAACTTTGCAACGATTTTGGGCTCCTACCGGCTCAAATACTTTCTCCTCTCTAGCCTGGGATCAGCATGGGAGCATCTAATGGCAGTTTGGAAGGGCCGTCGCTGAGCCCTGTGGAATGGGCCATGCCTCTGTGACCTGGAAGTAGTCCCATGGCAGTCCAGATAACAGCATCATCTCAAGAACTGACAATTTCTGGATATTCTGGGGACAGGCTGCAGCGATGGTGGTTCCCATTAGAGAATGACATGGGGACAAATTTGTCCCCATCCCCGCAGGGACTCAATTTCCCATCCCCCATGTGTTTTATCGCTGTCCCTGACCTATTCCTGTAAGCTCTGCCATAACCACACAAGCCTTGAACATTTATGATTTTAAAGTGTTTGAGGCTTGTGCAGATGAGGATGGAGCTTAAAGGAATGGGGGACGGGACGGGAAAATTAGTTCTTGCAGGGATGGGGAATAATTTGTCCCCGTGTCATTCTCTAGTTCCCATGACATTGGAAGATCCTTTGCTTCACGCTGCTTCTGTGAGCAGCCATGCAGGAGTGGCGAATCAGTTAACTTTTGTTTTTACTATGCGGGTGACTGAAAAACCTACAGTCATGACACATGAGTCACTATAGGATGCAATACAAGGCATGCATCGTTCTGTGCTGACTTTAACTAGTGAAAACTCTAAAGATAATGGCATTGTTGTCTGAAGCGGTCCTGCCTTAGTCACAGGTTTCTGACCAACAACTCTGATATCCAAATATTGAAGAGAAAGATTCAGACTTTGGAAAGTTTGGGAACAGTCCCTTAAAAGGATAAAAACTACATGCATAAGTGTTTAGAATATCTGGAGAACCAGTTAAGGAGACAGCATGATACTACTAAATTTCCTGAAGTCTCTTCTTATTTCTGCTGTAGCTATGGTTAAACTGTATCTGATGGAAGTTTTGAAGATGCCACTAGATTCCTTGCCCCCTATCATGCTGAGGGCATGAATACAACAGGCCCCATGAGAAGAGACAATGAATCTGACACCATTTTTTGAATTTTTCTTAGAGGTTATTACTCAAAGAGCAAAGTGCAACAATGGTAACTTCCTTTATTTTTGAGCTGACCTTAATACAGTTTTAAAATTTTCCTTTAGATACTTAGGGCTACTTTTACTAAGCTGCGTTAGCGTTTTTAGCGCATGCAGCATTTTAGCGTGTGCTAAACCCGCGCTACAAGGCTAGAACTAACGCCAGCTCAGTGCTGGCGTTAAGGTCTAGCACGCACGGCAATTTAGCGCATGCTATTCCGCGTGTTAAAGCCCTAACATGGCTTAGTAAAAGGAGCCCTTAGAAGAGTTGTTTTTGGGACCTAAAATAAGAGTTTTTCTGGGTCTGGCAAGAGAAACTTAGATTTTGCAGAAAGGCTTTTCTGGCTGTTCAAAAGCCAAGGTATAAGCTTTAAAATTCCCCTGTATTTGTTTGATTTCCTATGAAAATAAAGATCCCAAGCAACTAGATTTCCTAAAAGCTAAGGAGGATGTTAATGTAATTGTATATTTCTCATATGTTCACTGCTTAGGCTAGATTTGAATGACTGTTTTGTTCTCACTTACATATATTGTTGATGTCTTTTTTTTTTCTTTATCTTGGCCAGGTAAGTAGTGGACGAATATTTGTATATTTTTTCTAATTATTTCATTTACTAGGAATTTTTTCTTATTTTCTTAGATATTCCATATTTATGGGGATATTGTAATTTAGCAAAACTTATAAATATATATTTTTTTAAGCTAACACCCTAGCATCTTCAGTGACTAGTGAGACTAAGCTGGTGACCCATCAATGATGGGACCTGAGTAGGCATGACACCAGATTTACTAGGATAAAGATGTAGGTATTTGGATAAAAAATATGCTGGAAGAGACAATGAAAATAAATGAAAAATCTTTATTGCAGAAGGTCACAGAAATGTGTGAGCATTGGAATCCATTACATCTGTCTTGGTGGGGGAGATTACATACTGTTAAAATGATGATTTTGCCTGTGGTTTGTTACCAAATGGGTATGTTGCCATTTTTTTTCCTGGAGTCCTTTTATAAAAAATTAAATAGAATTCTGACAAAATTTATTTGGCTTGGGAAAAATACGAGAATTGCTCTAGTATCTTTACAAAAACCAATTGTGGAGGGTGGGGTATGTATTGGATCCTCCCTGAGCTCATGGAGCATCTTCCAGACTGGCTATATCTAGAATGGAAAATTATGTCCCCTATGCGACTATCTCATGTATTAAGTAACAGGCTAACTAGATATGCTAAGGACAACATAATTTTATTGGATACATGGAAAACAATTAAATTTATTGATAAACTAACAGATGTTCCTATAATGAAATCTACTTTGCAGTCCTTATGGTTAAACTCCAAGATTCAAGTAGGCGGTGCTGGGATTGCCTGGAAGAATTGGATGCAGGCAGGTATTTGGACATTGGATGGTGTTATATCTAATGAGAAACTGCTTGATTTTTCACGGCTGCAATAATCATTTGGCATTCTAAAGTCCCAACAGTATAGGTGGTTGCAGTTGAAGCAGGCTATTCAGAGTGGGTTCCTTGAATGGAAAAACTTAAAAACTTATTACAGCTTGCAGATCCTTTGCTACCAGACAGATCTAGTAGGGCATCAGGCCGCCCAGTGGTACAAATTGATTTCTGAATTTTTAAATAAGAAGCCAAAAAATAGTCTTAGAGATATTTGGGGCATCGAGATAAAACAGTATATTGATGTGTCTCGTTGGCCACAAATCTGGATTTGGAGGTTGAAATGTACAGCGTCAGCATCTATGAGACAAACATGGTTATTTTTATTACATAGGATTTTTTGGACCCCAGTTCGATTACAAAAAATAGATAATTCTAAATCTAATAGATGCTGGCATTGTCATATTAATATAGGGACTTTGGATCATCTGCTATATTTTTGTCCACTGATACTTAGTTTCTGGAAGTCAATTTGGGGACAAATAAATCTCACTCTTGGGTCATCTATCCCCTTATCCTATGAGGCTGTAATTTGTGATACGTTATTTCATATTAAGCCTACTTTAGACAAGTATAAAAGTCACCTTTTCCTGATCATGACAGGAATATGTGTTCAACTGATCACACATAATTGGAAGAACCATGACAGGATTAATTATACTTTTTGGTGGGTAAATGTGTGTACCACATATAAGTTTGAAAGAATGATGGCGGAACGTTTGGGGACTAGTAAGTCCTTTAATGATGTATGGAGTCCATTGACTACTTTTGTTGCATTACGGTAAGGGGTGGTAGATTCAGGGGCAATGTTAGGAAATTCTACTTTACGGAGAGGGTGGTGGATGCCTGGAATGCGCTCCCGAGAGAGGTGGTGGAGAGTAAAACTGTGACTGAGTTCAAAGAAGCGTGGGATGAACACAGAAGATTTAGAATCAGAAAATAATATTAAAGATTGAACTAGGCCAGTTACTGGGCAGACTTGTACGGTCTGTGTCTGTGCATGGCCGTTTGGAGGAGGATGGGCAGGGGAGGGCTTCAATGGCTGGGAGGGTGTAGATGGGCTGGAGTAAGTCTTAACAGAGATTTCGGCAGTTGGAACCCAAGCACAGTACCGGGTAAAGCTTTGGATTCTCGCCCAGAAATAGCTAAGAAGAAAAAAAAAAAAAATTTAAATTGAATCAGGTTGGGCAGACTGGATGGACCATTCGGGTCTTTATCTGCCGTCATCTACTATGTTACTATGTTATATGTTACTATGTTTTTTTCCTTTTCATTAGATTTCTTTACACATCCAGGTAGGGTGGGAGGTTGGGCTGGAGGGAAATATACTTTGAAGAGTTAAATTATTTAATTATAATATTGCAAGTACATTATATGTATTATTGTATTAGTAATTAAAGTTGAGGATGGGAGAAAATGATTGTTTAATGCATCAATTGTATATTTAATAGTGTGCTTCATGTAGTATTCATGATTACTCAAATGTATTGCACTATCAAAGTTTCAAAATAAATAAAGATTTAAAAAAAAGGTTAAAGATGTAGCCTGACTAACGAGGGGGGCCTCTGTACTAATAAACTAGGAGGAATATTAAGGAAATAGAAGTGAAGAAAAAGAGAATGCAATGAGGTTAGAGTGTGGAGGAGGAGATCCCAATGGCTCGGTAAGCAGTAATGTTCACTACCACCCTAACAAACAAGCTTCTGCTCTCTGACTAGCTGGGATGCTATGCAGTAGCGTAGTAAGGGGAGAGCGTGGGAGGCGGACCGCCATGGGTGCCATGTTGGTGGGGGCACCGACACTCTTCCTCCTGCCTCTTCCAAGTCCTCCCCTCCACACATTCACCCCTCTTCCTTTCTCCCCATACCTCTAGTTCAGGGGTAGGCAATTCCAGTCCTCGAGAGCCAGAGCCAGGTCAGGTTTTCAGGATATCCACAATAAATATGCATGAGATAGATTTGCATCTCAAGGAGGCAGTGCATGCAAATCCATCTCATACATATTCATTGTGGATATCCTGAAAACCTGACCTGGCTCCGGCTCTCGAGGACCGGAATAGCCTACCCCTCCTCTAGTTCAAGTTGTTGTTCGTGGCGGTCAACAATGTGCTCTTTGCAACCCTTTTGGCTCTCCCGCTGACGTCAATTCCTGGTACCGCGCATAGGAAGTGACATCAGAGGGAGAGCTGACAGGGTTGCGAGGAGCACGTTGTTGACTGCCTTGAACAATTTCAACTACAGTTATGGGGGAAGGGAAGAGGGACGCACGTATGGAGGGGAGGACTTGGAAGAGGCAGGGGGTGCATGGCAGGTGGGATCGGGGAAGGAGCGTTGGAGGGGGGGGAGGTGGAGATGAGGGTGGGGAAGGGACGCCATTGTCCCGGGCACCTCTCACCCTTGCTACGCCACTAATGCTATGGGCCATTTCACAGCCTCTCCCCACCCACAACAAATGGAGGCAGGGTGGGGACAGAAGAGTCTCATTCACCATTCAATAATAACCAGGGCAGGATTAACCAACAGGCCATGTAGGCACGTGCCTAGGGCCCGAAATGGTCAGGGGGGGGCCCAATTAAGGAAGGCATCAACATAGTTTTTTCCAAACAGCGATGGGCCCCTCCAGCATCGATCAGCAATGCGGGCCCCTGTATAAGACTCTGATGAGACCTCATTTAGAATATTGTGTACAATTGTGGAGACCACACCTTCAAAATGATATAAACAGGATGGAGTCAGTCGAGAAGGACAGACTTAAAAATCTAAATATGCCTCAAGGTTCTGTTCTTGGACCTGTTCTTTTTAACATTTTTATAAATGATATTGCTGAAGGGCTGTCGGGTAAGATTTGCCTCTTTGCGGATGATACCAAAGTCTACAAGAGTAGACACCCAGGATGATGTGAACAACATGAAGAAAGACCTGATGAAGCATGTGTAGGACCGTCAGAGTGGAATAAGCTACCTGGGTATTTAAGATGTCTGACAAACTTGCACATATTTAAACACAAGTTAAAAAATTTTTTGTGTTTTTTTTTCCAATATGAAATATGGTGCTCAGTAGTTGGGTTTCAATGTGACAGAAAATTCTGTTTTGTGAGTATGTTTGTAATCCGCCTTGGATAATTGAAATTGACCCAGTGTGTGCATGTTAGGTTCCTGAGTCGGCCATACACTGTGGACTGCCACTAAGGACTGCCATGAACTTACATTTTACAAAAAGAAATGTCCAAACTATGAATGGGGGAAAACAAGGGACACGAATGCCATTGTAGCAGCACAGGAATGTCTATGTTATAAAATGGACAGATATGTAGAATAGCCTAATGATTGAAACAGTAGGTTGAGAACCAGAAGACCCAGCTTCAAATCCTATTGTAGCTCTTTGAGATTAATTTTCAATTGTGAGTCTTTTGGGGACAGCAAATTACCCACTTCTAGAGTCTATGAGCTTATATGGAAGCAGTGCACATCCGGGATATAGCCAGATGTGCTATTATGGATGGGTCTGAACCCAAAGTGGATGGGCATGATGTTCTGTGGCCCCCTTGCCTGGCATCTCTCTCCATGCCAAGCAATTGGGAGAGGGAGGGGGGTCACTTAACGCTATTCTCCTGATCCTCTCCTGTATCTTTAAATCCTTTAGGTCTTTGCTGGCAGTGAGCAGTAACTCATTCCCCTTGCTCTACCTTCCTTCTGATGCAACTTCAAGGTCCTATGAACAGGAAGTTGTAGCATAGGGAAGGCTCAGGCAGGCACAAGCAGAAGGAATGTGTTGCTGTTCTCTACTGGTAAAGAACTTAAGGATTTAAAGGTACCGGGGGGGGGGGGGGGGTAGGGGATAGAGTTAAGTGACCTCCTGATCTCCTGGAGGGAGAGATGCTTGGGGATCCCTGCCAGCCACATTACTGTTGTGCTGCTGCTGGGTGGGCCTGAGTCCAAAGTGAATGGGCCTGTGCCCACCCAGGCCCACCTGTGTACATTCCGGTAAAGCAGCTATCTTGCTAGCCCTGGAGGTTTCACAATTAAAAAAATATATAATAATAATAAAGAACTGCAGGGGGATTTGAACTGGGGTCTCTTGTCCTTCTGCTGGAGAAGGTGTGGCTTACTTGTAGAACTGCTGCCTCTAAACCCAGAGGTTGCGAGATCAAATTCTAGAGCTGCTCCTTGTGACCTTGGGCAAGTCACTTAATTTTCCAGTGCCCACCACTTTGAACGTCAGTTTTGAATGCCAAAGTCACAAAAAGGCAGTATACAAGTCCCCATTCCCTTCCCTAATCATTAGACTATCCTACATGGATGTCTATGAGCCATTTTATAACATAAATGTCCATAGTTCCTGAAAGCTGTACAGAAGCCCCTGTCTCTTGCCAGTTTCACATTTAGAGAATGGGGACAGCAACCAGTGGGGAATTAAGGGAGTGACTTCCTTTAAATCCTTCACTGGACAGTTGCTCAATCAGAGCAGCTTTTTGTAACCTGGACTTGTTGAGTAGCAGGTCTAAATACCAGTTTCTTAGACCTAGATGTTCCTTCCCCAGTCCCAGCAAAAACACACCTAGATCACAGTCTCTAGCCCAGTGGTCTCCTACGGCAGCCCCCAAAGACCCCTGTTGTGGCCCTCAAACAGTTGGCTGAAATGTTCCTCAAGTCCTGCAAATTTTTTACATTCATTATTGCCTACTCAGATAGTGCATTAAATTTCTGCAAAAAGGATTGCTGTAGGCTGGGTGTGAATGAAGGTCGGTGTAGGGCAGCTACACCTACTATGCCTGTACCTACTATGCCTGTACCATATGTACATATGGCCCTATGACAGGTCAAAGGTAAGTCAGGATTCATATTTATTTATTTATTTCACGATGCTTGACATATCACAATGGGAGCCATATAACAGCGACTATGCAGTTAACACAACAGAGAGACAATTTAAAAAAAAAATCACTTTAGGAAGGAGGGGAGAAAGAGGTCTTAGAGAAAAAGCAGGTCTTGAAAAGTGCCTTAAAAGTACGAAGGGAGTTCACAGATCTGAGAGAAGGGGAGAGGGAATTCCATAACGTTGGGCTGAGATAACTGAATGCAGTCTCATGAGAAATTGTGAGATTTTATTATTTATTTATATACCACTCATATCCTAAGATGTAAGGCCGTGATGAATGGAAGACATAAGAGATTTTCATTAGAAGAATGGAGATTCTGAAAGGGGGAATAAGGAATAAGAAGTTTGTTGATATAGGCTAGTGTTGATGTCAACTATCCTTGAAAAGTACCAAAAGCAACTCTTATGTTCTTATGTATTTAGGCCCCCTTTTATCAAGCCACATTTTTTTTTTTTAAATTGTGGGTCACTGCTGTAAAAGCTCTAACACACACAGGAATTCTATGAGCGTCAGAGCCTATACCACAGAGGCCTGTGGTAAAAACCCTTATGTGGCTTGATAAAAGGACGCCTTAATTTGAGAGGAAGCATGATTTTTTTTTAGGATTATTTGTATGTAATGATGATTTTTTTTTTTAAGTTCAGAAATGTTTTATTACATTTTACAAAACCACAAGCAAAACAAAACATATAGTGCAGTCCATCAAATACACATGCTCAATGTACATTTCAAAAAATATCACCATAATACATTCAGATGATTTTGTTTTTAAATTATGTATGTAACTGTGAACCGTTTAGTTATAAACAGTATAGGAATTTTTTAATAAATAAGAACTTGACAGCAGTGGACTGAATCAGTTGCAAGCATTTTGTGAAGTATAGAGGTAGGCCTGCATACAGTGAATTACAGTAGTCCAGGTGTGAGATAACTGGTGCTAATAGGAGACAGAAAAACAGTCTGGGAAGAGAGGTAAACACAGACAGAGTGGATTTGATGAAGTGTGAAAATAGAAGAATATTCTGAGTCGATTTGGGGCTTAAAAATTAGTTGGTTGTTGAATATTACCCCCAGAATCTTGGTAGTGTCAACAAAAGGTGAGGTCTTGGTTATTAATTATAGGACAGGAAGAAAGCTCACTATGCGGTGTTGAAAAGATGATGGATTCACATTTGGAAATGTTAAGAAATCTTAGGTTTTCCTTGAGTCAATTAGACACATCAGAAAAGCAAACGTTTATGTTTATTGAGAGCTTTTATACTGCTACTAATGACTGGGGAGTCAATTCAGAGTCAGGGCTGGCTTTAGGGGGGAGCAACAGGGCAGCTGCCCTGGGCCCTGTGGCTTGGGAGGGCCCCCTGTGAACTGGCATGTTTTCCCCCTTCTATCCGCACCGGTCTGATGCTTTCCTTACCTTCCAGCGCTGACAAATCCATTTTTGCTGCAGGAGGTTTCCAGCCGCAGCAGCCATTCTGAACAGCTGCCTACGTCTCCCTTCCCTGCTTTCATTTGCCCTGGTCCTCCCAAGTGGAAACCGGAAGGGGCGTCATTGGGGATGGACCGTGGCAGAAGGAAAACAGGGAGGGGAGCTGTAAGCAGCACTTCAGATTGGCTGCTGCAGCTGCAAGTCCCCTGCAGCAAAAATGAATTTTTCAGCGATTAAAGGTAAGAACAACATCAGACCGGCGTGGAAAGAAGGAGGAAGTCATACAGGTGAGGAAATCCCCATTACTAGCTGTAATTTTTTTTTAAGTAGAAAGGGGGACTGGGGGAGGGAGTTAAAAGAAGTGCCAGATTGAGTGTGGGAGTAGGTAAAGGGGCTGGAAACAGAGGAGGAGGGAAGGGGGGAGAGAGAGAGATGGTGGGCACTGGACAGTGATCTGAAAGGAGAGAAGAGAAACAGAGAAGTTGGATGTGGGATGGGGTGGAATGGAGTGAAGGAAGGGGAAAGATACTTGAAGAGAGGACTGTTGGGAAGAGAAAGGGAGAGCTTGTGAACCTGGGGAGGGAGGGAGAGATAGGGGGAGGCTAGTTGGGAAGAGAAAGGGAGAGATGGTGGACCTGGGGATGGAAAGAAGGGAGGGAGAAATGTGAGGCCTGGGGATGGAAGGAAGAGAGATGCAACATCTCTCTTTCCCTCCAACCCATTGTTCAGCATTAAGGGGGAAGGTAAGAACACAACAATAGAAAAGAGAGGGAACAAAATGTTGGACCATGGGGAAAGAGGAAGAGAGTTGACCCCATTGGAATGGGAAAAAAAAATCAGTATGTTGGGAGATAGGCATAGTGAGGGAAATGGAGCAAGAGAGGAGAAAAAATGAACAACATACACTGGAAAAAGAATTAGTAAAAGATAGACTAAAAACAGAAAGAGAAACTGGGACCAAGATGATGGAAAAACAAAATGTCCAGACACCAAGGTAGAAAAAGCACAGTTACTTACCGTAACAGGTGTTATCCAGGGACAGCAGGCAGATATTCTTGACTGATGGGTGACGGCACCGACGGAGCCCCGGTACGGACAATTTTAGAGTGATTGCACTCTAAGAACTTGGAAAGTTCTAGTAGGCCGCACCGCGCACGCGCGAGTGCCTTCCCGCCCGACAGAGGCGCGCGGTCCCCAGTTAGGATAAGCCAGCTAAGAAGCCAACCCGGGGAGGTGGGTGGGACGCAAGAATATCTGCCTGCTGTCCCTGGATAACACCTGTTACGGTAAGTAACTGTGCTTTATCCCAGGACAAGCAGGCAGCATATTCTTGACTGATGGGTGACCTCTAAGCTAACAAAAAGAGGGATGGAGGGAAGGTTGGCCATTAGGAAAACAAATTTTGCAAAACAGATTGGCCGAAGTGTCCATCCAGTCTGGAGAATGCATCCAGACAATAATGAGATGTAAAAGTATGAACTGAGGACCAAGTAGCCTTGCAGATTTCCTCAATCGGTGTGGAACAGAGGAAAGCTACAGATGCTGCCATAGCTCGGACTCTATGGGCTGTGACGGAACCTTCCAGTGTCAGTCCGGTCTGAGCATAACAGAATGAAATGCACGCTGCAAGCCAATTAGACAACGTATGTTTAGAAACAGGACGTCCCAATTTATTCGGATCAAAGGACAGAAAGAGTTGGGGAGCTGATCTGTGGGGCTTAGTACGCTCTAAATAGTAAGCTAGAGCCCGCTTACAGTCCAAAGTATGCAGAGCCTGTTCTCCAGAATGAGAGTGAGGTTTCGGAAAGAAGACAGGCAGAACAATGGATTGGTTGAGATGGAATTCAGAGACAACCTTAGGGAGAAACTTTGGATGTGTACGCAGAACCACCTTGTCATGATGAAAGACTGTAAAAGGTGGATTCGCAACTAGTGCATGTAGCTCACTGACCCTCCTGGCAGAGGTTAGAGCAATAAGGAAGACCACTTTCCACGTGAGAAACTTGAAAGGAGTAGTAGCCAAAGGTTCAAACGGAGGCTTCATTAAGGCGGAGAGAACCACATTGAGATCCCAGATTACAGGGGGATCTTTAAGAGGTGGTTTCACATTGAAAAGACCCTGCATGAACCTGGAAACCAAGGGATGAGCTGAAAGGAGTTTCCCATGAACTGGCTCATGAAAAGCAGCAATAGCACTGAGGTGGACTCTGATGGAAATAGATTTGAGACCAGAGTCAGACAAAGAAAGAAGGTAATCCAACAAAGTCTCCACTGCAAGGGACGTAGGATTATGATGATGAAGACACCAGGAAGAAAATCGTGTCCACTTCTGATGATAACATTGCAGAGTTGCAGGTTTCCTGGAGGCATCCAGAATAGAACGAACGGGCTGAGACAACAAAGTATCATTCGGAGTCAGCCCGAGAGAAACCAAGCTGTCAGGTGCAGAGATTGTAGGTTGGGATGCAGAAGGGTCTCCTGATGCTGCGTAAGCAGAGAAGGAAACAATGGAAGAAGAATAGGCTCCCTGGAACTGAGTTGAAGTAGAAGGGAGAACCAATGTTGTCTGGGCCATCGTGGAGCGATGAGAATCATGTTGGCCTGTTCCCTCTTGAGCTTGAACAAGGTTCGTAACATGAGAGGTAGCATACAAGAACAGATTGGACCAATCCAGGAGAAATGCATCCGCTGTCAGACGGTGAGGAGAGTAGAGTCTGGAGCAGAAGAGGGGCAGCTGGTGATTGTGAGGAGCTGCAAAGAGGTCTATCTGAGGAGTGCCCCACTGAGCGAAGATAGACTGTAGAGTTAAAGGATCGAGAGTCCACTCGTGAGGCTGGAGAATTCTGCTGAGTTTGTCCGCCAAGGAATTCTGCTCTCCCTGAATGTAGATCGCCTTCAGGAAGAGTTGGTGATCTGTGGCCCAAGCCCAAATCTTCTGGGCTTCCTGGCACAAGAGGCGAGAGCCTGTCCCACCCTGCTTGTTGATGTAGTACATTGCAACTTGATTGTCTGTGCACAGCAGGAGGACTTGAGGAAAGAGAAGATGTTGGAAGGCCTTGAGGGCATAAAACATCGCTCTGAGTTCCAGGAAATTGATGTGATGCTTCATTTCTTGGGCTGTCCAAAGACCTTGAGTTTGGAATTCGTTCAAATGAGCTCCCCAGGCGTAAGGGGAAGCGTCGGTGGTGATGATAAGTTGATGAGGAGGTAGATGGAACAGAAGACCTCTGGAGAGATTTGAGGATATCAACCACCATTGTAGAGACTGACGAAGAGACGATGTCACAGATATGTGTCGTGAGCAGGGATCCGTCGCTTGGGACCACTGGGTAGCTAGGGTCCATTGAGGAGTGCGCAGGTGAAGACGTGCGAAGGGTGTGACATGAACTGTGGAGGCCATGTGACCCAAGAGTATCATCATTTGCTTGGCAGAGATGGAACGTTGTGGAAGCACCTGCTGACATAGAGACTGAAGAGTGTGAAGACGGTTGGACGGCAGGAACGCTCTCATGAGGACTGTGTCCAACACCGCTCCAATGAATTGAAGTCTCTGAGTGGGGATGAGATGAGATTTGGGTAGATTGATCTCGAACCCCAGAAGTTGTAGAAACAGAATGGTTTGGTTGGTGGCCAGAAGTACTGTCTGAGATGAATTGGCCTTGATTAACCAATCGTCCAGGTAAGGAAAGACTTGAAGGTGGTGAGAGCGTAGAAAGGCAGCCACCACAATTGGAGAGGAGGCAAGACCGAAGGGCAGCACCTTGTATTGGTAATGACAATGATGGATCATGAAGCGGAGGTACTGTTTGGAGGCCAGATTGACCGGTATGTGAGTATATGCCTCTTTGAGATCGAGGGAGCAAAGCCAGTCGCCCTGAGTGAGAAGAGGGTAAAGAGTGGCCAGAGAAAGCATTCTGAATTTCTCTTTGACCAAGCATTTGTTGAGATCGCGAAGATCTAGAATGGGTCTGAGATCTCCTGTTTTTTGGGGGACTAGAAAATAACGAGAGTAGAATCCCTGTCCCTGCTGATCTAGAGGAACCTCCTCTATGGCGTTCAGAAGGAGGAGGGATTGAACCTCTTGAAGAAGGAGGGAAGACTGAGGAGTGTTCAAAGCAGACTCTTTTGGTAGACCGTGGGCAGGAAGAGTCTGAAAGTTGAGAGAGTAGCCGTGGCGGATGATGTTGAGGACCCACTGATCCGAGGTGATGGTTTCCCAACGGCTTATGAAATGAGTAAGACGTCCTCCTATGGGCAGCAGAAGATGAGTAGATGGTGGGATACTGGCTATGTCCTGGAGAATCAAGTCAAAAGGGTTGTGAGGATTTTTGTGGAGGAGGAGGCTTCACTTGCTGTTGCTGCTGAGCTGGTCTAGCGTTTTGCCTCTGTTGTTGCCTCTGACGCCTGGGTTGTTGAGGAGCCGGTGGCAGAGGACGAGCCACAAATCGACGTTGGTAGGCCGATTGCTGGCGGAAGGGCCTGGTGGGTGGGGTCTTCTTTTTTGTTTTAAGGAGAGTATCCCACCTAGTCTCATGAGCCGAGAGCTTTTGGGTAGTGGAGTCCATGGATTCCCCAAACAGCTCATCCCCCAGGCAAGGTGCATTAGCCAGTCGATCTTGATGATTGACATCAAGTTCTGAAACTCTGAGCCAAGCCAGTCGACGCATGGCCACTGACATAGCCGTGGCTCTAGAGGTCAGCTCAAAGGTGTCATAGATCGACCTGACCATGAACTTACGAAGTTGTAAGAGCGATGAAGAAGTTTGGCGAAAGGCAGATCTTTTTCGGTCAGGGAGGTATTTTTCAAAGGTGGACAAACTCTGAATGAGATGCTTAAGGTAGAATGAAAAGTGGAAAGCATAATTCCCTGATCTATTAGCCAGCATCGCATTCTGATATAACTTTTTGCCAAACTTATCCATGGCCTTACCTTCTCTGCCAGGAGGGACAGAGGCGTATACACTAGCTCCCGTGGATTTCTTTAAAGTGGACTCCATCAAAAGAGATTCATGAGGGAGCTGTAGTTTGTCAAAGCCCGGAATAGGTATGACCTTATATAAGGAGTCCAGTTTGCGGGGAGCTCCTGGGACAGTCAAAGGTGTCTCCAGATTTTTGTAGAAAGTGTCTCGTAGTATATCATGGAGAGGCAATTTCAGAAATTCCCTTGGGGGCTGGTCAAAATCCAACGCATCGAGGAATGCTTTGGATTCAGCCTCCAAGGGAATAGAGAGGGAGTCACACATCTCTTTAAGAAAAGAGGTGAAAGAGGTTGCATCAGGCTTAGAGGATGGATCTAAAAGAGAAGGATCCTCATCGCCCGATGAACACTCCCCCTCAGAAAGAAGAGGCTCCTCTGAGTCACCCCACAGATCAGGGTCCCTTACTTGAAAGCTGCGGTCCCGGGATTCCAGTGTGGAGGGTTCTAGGTGTCGAGTTTTGCGGATCGACTTACCCGACCTCTGGGAAACGGTACCGGGAGATGTGATAGGCTGTGTTGGTGCAGAAGTTTGCACAGCCTGGTGTAAAGACCTAGGTTCCGGCGCTAATGTCGGCATGGATACTGATGAAGCCGAATGCACCGGTACCGACAGAGTGGATGCCGATAAAAGAGGCTGTTCCACTGCCGGTACCGGTGGCTCAGACCGGACCGGGACTGGAAGGCTCGGTTGCAAAAGAGCAGGAAGGAGCTGCTGTAACTGCTCCTTGAGCTGAGCCTGCAGGACGGCAGCAATTCGCTCGTCCAGGGAAGGCACCGGTACCGCCTTTTTCTTCTGCGGTACCTTCGGTGCCGCTCTACACTCCGAAGAGGAACCCGAGGTCGAGGGGCTGACCTCAATCGGAGCGGAGCGCTTCCGCGGGCGCCTCGAGGTCGGCAGGACTGGGCTCGCTGCTACTGAGACCGGAGGACGCTCCAGCAGGGAAGGCTTCTTAGCCGGCTTACCTAAGGGATGCAACGCCGGCGCGGTATCACGCGGTGTCGATGAGGTAGGTGCCGACTGGGTCGGTGCCGACGTCGGAGCCGGTGCTGCCGAATCCGACATATCGGTACCAAATAACAACCGCTGCTGGATCTGGCGGTTTTTTAAGGTTCTCTTTTTGAGAGTGGCACAGCGGGTGCAGGTGGACGCTCGATGGTCAGGACCCAGGCACTGTAAACACCAGTTGTGCGGGTCAGTGAGAGAAATGGGCCTCGCGCACCGCTGGCACTTCTTAAATCCGGGTTGGGGGGGCATGAACGTAAAGACGGCTTCTGCCAAATCAAAGGCCGAGGCCTCGATGGTGGCAGCAGGCCCCGCCGGGGCGAACCCGAAAAAAGAAGAAAAAAAGAAAAGTTTTTTTTTTTTTTTTTTTAAAGAAAATAAGAAAAAGAAAAAAGGGGAAATATATTATATTTCCAAAACGGTTTATGCGAGCGGGAAGGCGAAAGAGAAAAAAGGTTTCAACAGCCGTTGAAAATACGTCTTCTTAGCTCCGCGGAAACTAAGAAACTGGGGACCGCGTGCCTCTGTCGGGCGGGAAGGCACTCGCGCGTGCGCGGTGCGGCCTACTAGAACTTTCCAAGTTCTTAGAGTGCAATCACTCTAAAATTGTCCGTACCGGGGCTCCGTCGGTGCCGTCACCCATCAGTCAAGAATATGCTGCCTGCTTGTCCTGGGATAAAAGTGTTTTATTTTGAATGTATTAACTGAAATATGTTATCTTTGGGACATGTGCATCACAAATATTTTTTATTGTAGTCAATGGCATAGCTATGCAGCTGATTTGTGGGGAGGGGCTGGAGCCCAAAATGGGTGGATGAGCACCAAATTTTCTCCCTGCTTGAAGGCAAAATATAAATACTTGAGCTGGTGGAGATCCCTAAGCCCTGGCAACTGATGAGCTCTTCCTCCAGTCTGGCAAGCAGAAGTCTCCAAACTTTGCAGCTAGTGGCAATATCCTCAAGCTGCCAATTTTTTCCAAGTGGAAGGTGGGGAGGGGGAGAGAGGGAAGGCAGTGGCTCTGTAATACTGCTGCCAGCTATAGAACTTTGAAAGTTCTGGTCATTGGACCTGAGGAGGGGAAGGATATGGTCAGCTGATGAGGCTTGGGGATCTCCACCAGCTACATCAAGGGAGATGTTCATTTTGAGGAGGCCTAAGCTCAAAGTGGGAGGCCCAGCCCCCACTCATGGTTATGCCACTGATTGTGTTCAGTACAAAATGAAGTACTTGCAGAGTTAATTTTTTGGGTTTCCAGTTCAATTTTGCCATTCATATTTCTATTTCTAATTTGTGATCCATTGTTCTGTATTTGGTGAAGATCTGTCTGTGTTTTGTGTTAGAAGAAGTTATTTAAAGATGGGTGGGGAAATTGAGAGACGCATAGGTAGAAGAGGGGCCCCTTCCTTAATTTTTGCCCTGGGCTCCTTTATGACTAAAACTGGCCCTGTTCAGAGTTGTTTACATGAGCTTCTGTAAAGGTGTTGTGCTACATGAGCTTAAGAGAAAAGGGAGGGAATGGGGAGATGGTAGAGAATTTGTATGTCATCCGTGTAACAGAAAGGAGTGCAGTCATGCATCACACCCCTTCCCTTGTTCAAAAGTAGGCTGAAAACCCAACTTTTCTACATTGCCTTCAACTCATAACTCTACTCCCCACTGCCCTTTGCTCATCACCCTAGCCAGAAGTTTAACCATCCCCAACTAACTGCAAACCCTACCTTGGCATCTGTCTTAATTGATTAGATTGTGAGCTAATTCAAGCAGGGACTGTCTCCTTCATGACCCTGTAAGTCTGATAGCACTCTAGAAATAAGTAATAGCAGTAGTAGTAGCATCCATAGTCTTGAATGAGTGAGAAGGGGGGCAAGAAAGATATTGGAAACAAATGATAGAATGGAGCCTTATGGTATGCTGGATGATAAAAGGTAGATGAGAGGAATACATAAGGTCAGCATAGTTTATTTGAAAAGAGTAATTAGAAAGTGACTAGAGAACCAATTGAGCACAGTGCCTGAAAGTCCAAGTGAACGAAGGCGAAGAAGAAGGAGAGAATGATCAACCAAGTTGAATGTGGAGGACAAGTCTAAGGACACACTAATAGATTGGTGCTGGTCAAGAGATGAGTGCATGGTGCCGAGCAGTGCCAAGGGAAGAGTCTCTGTACTTTGTTTGGGACAGAAGCCTGCCTGAAAGGGGTGCAGTGCATTGGACTGTTCAATAAAGGATGAAAGTTGGAGAAAGACAATTTTCTTGTGTAGCTTGGCAAAGGAAGGGAGATTAGAAATAGGATGAAAACTAGCCAGTTGAGAGAGTCTAAATTGGGTTTCTTCGAAAGAGGGATGACTGTAGCATGTTTCCAGGGGGATGGAACCAGGGCAGGATTAACCAATAGGCCAAGTAGGCACATGCCTAGGGCCCGAAATGTCAGGGGGGCCCGATGAAGGAGGGCATCAACATTGTTTTTTCAAAATGGCGATGGGCCCCTCCAGCATCGATCAGCAACACGGACCCCCCCCCCCACCGATCGGCAACGCGGGCCCCACCCCGACTGGCAACGCGCCTCCCCCCCCATCGACGGAAACTAAGACAAGCAAGCAATGTGGGTAAGAAAGGCAACGGGAACTGTAATTGTGCAAGCGGTGCTGCTTGCCCAAAGCTTCCCTCTGATGCAGTTTCCTGTTTCCGCCTGGGCGCATGGTGGGGTGGGGCGGGGCAGGGGGCCCAGTGTACTTGTGTGCCTAGGGGCCCTGGACGAAATAATCCTGCCCTGGATGGAACAATCCCACAAGATGAGACTGGCATGAAGGAGAGGAAGAAGATGAGACAGGAGCAGTTTGGCGAGCTCTATGACAAGGTGAGTCAGCCAGGGGTATAGAGGGGAAGAAGAGGAGTTAAGGGACTGAAGAGTAAGAAGAACAATTGAAGGTGGTGGTAGATTTAAGGCAAAGGAAGGGAGATTAGAAATAGGATGAAAACTAGCCAGTTGAGAGAGTCTAAATTGGGTTTCTTCGAAAGAGGGATGACTGTAGCATGTTTCCAGGGGGATGGAACCAGGGCAGGATTAACCAATAGGCCAAGTAGGCACATGCCTAGGGCCCGAAATGTCAGGGGGGCCCGATGAAGGAGGGCATCAACATTGTTTTTTCAAAATGGCGATGGGCCCCTCCAGCATCGATCAGCAACACGGAACCCCCCCCACCGATCGGCAACGCGGGCCCCACCCCGACTGGCAACGCGCCTCCCCCCCCCCATCGACGGAAACTAAGACAAGCAAGCAATGTGGGTAAGAAAGGCAACGGGAACTGTAATTGTGCAAGCGGTGCTGCTTGCCCAAAGCTTCCCTCTGATGCAGTTTCCTGTTTCCGCCTGGGCGCATGGTGGGGTGGGGCGGGGCAGGGGGCCCAGTGTACTTGTGTGCCTAGGGGCCCTGGACGAAATAATCCTGCCCTGGATGGAACAATCCCACAAGATGAGACTGGCATGAAGGAGAGGAAGAAGATGAGACAGGAGCAGTTTGGCGAGCTCTATGACAAGGTGAGTCAGCCAGGGGTATAGAGGGGAAGAAGAGGAGTTAAGGGACTGAAGAGTAAGAAGAACAATTGAAGGTGGTGGTAGATTTAAGGCAAAGGAAGGGAGATTAGAAATAGGATGAAAACTAGCCAGTTGAGAGAGTCTAAATTGGGTTTCTTCGAAAGAGGGATGACTGTAGCATGTTTCCAGGGGATGGAACCAGGGCAGGATTAACCAATAGGCCAAGTATGGGAAGAAGAGGAGTTAAGGGACTGAAAAGTAAGAAGAACAATGGTGGTAGATTTAAGGCCAACCAAGAATCTGTCAAACCAGTGGAACTTGGAAGGGAATTAGGTTCAAGGAGAGGGGAGAGGAGGAGGAAGGGAAGAGTGCAGGGAGGACATCTGCAGGATTCGACAGAGGGAGTGTAGTGGGATCAAAAACGAGAAATTTTCTTAAAGATCCTAAAAAGAACTTGCAGACAATTTAAAGAAGTTGAGATATGTTTGTCAAAGTAATGCTCTCTTAGTTACTCTAATAGCAGAGTGAAATTCACAAGAAGAATGTCAACTCACTTATCCATAAAACTGAGCCAAAAGGGAGTCGTGTTGCAAGATAATAACCCTAAACATTTAAGTAAATGAACTATAGGATGGCTGAAAACAAGCTATTTTTCTGGTTGATATTCCAAATGATCTAACATGCCAGAAATGGCTGATGACTGGTTAAATCACTTGTTTGGGGCTACCTACTGATTATCAGCGGCACTTAGGGGTCCTTTTACTAAGGCCCGCCTTAGAAAAGGACCCCTTAAATTAGTAAACCAGCTATTAAGGGAGTGTCCTGAAGCAGAATAAGCGCTTGGCTGGTTAAGTCCTGATATGCAACACTTAACTGGCTAGGATGACAAGTCTCATTCTAAACCCTACTGAAAAGTTGTGACAAGGCCTGAAGGTAGCTGTTGATGATACGAAGTGGGAGAGACTGATCACCCAAAGATTTTAATTGCAAAAATTTAGATTGCAAATAACTGCATTTATAATCACTGCCCTGGGCTTCAGGAAGGGTCTTTAAGAGCATCCACCCCCCTATCAAAGCACCCTAGAGCATCCATCTCTTCCCGAAACTTTGCCCTAAGAGAATTGCCCTCCTGAAGAGCCCCCTGGAGCATCTAACACCCTCCCAAAACCCCTTCCCAGAGTATTCACCCCTCTCAAAGGACCCCCAGAGCCCTCTGGAAGACCCTCCTCTAAAAGACCTCCCCAGAGCATCTACCTCTCTCTGAAAGACGTAAGAATAGCCATACTGGGTCCGACCAATGGTCAATCTAGCCCAGTATCACGTTTTCACAGTAGCAAGTCCAGGTCACGAGTACCTGGCAAAACCCACATAGCAGCAACATTCCATGCTACCGATCTCAGGGCAAGCAGTGGCTTCCCCTATGTTTGTCTCAATAGCAGACTATTGACATTTCCTCCAGAAACTTGTCCAAACCTGTTTTAAAACCTTTTTTTTTAAAACCAGCTATGTTAACCACTCTTACCACATTCTGGCAATGCGTTCCAGAGCTTAACTATTCTCTGAGTGAAAAAAATATTTTACACAAAATTGATTTTAAATGTTTTTCCCTATAACTTTGAGCGTCTCCTCCCCTTCTTCCCTTTTAAGTCCTCCTGAGCCTACCTTAAAAATGCCCTGGTGATCTAGAACTTGAGGATATTCAGGTGGTCTAGGGTAAGGTGAGCGGAAGCAATCCCCAGTAGCTCCTGACCTGAACGGCTTCAGGTTCAAAATGGTAATCATGAGCTTTAGTGGTTGTCTTGTGACTGGGGGATCCCTTCTGCACTCTCTAACCTAGACCACCATGGGAATCCTAAAAGTAAACCCAGGGGGCCTACAGTAAGGTAAGGAGGGGCTATCTTTGAGAAAGGGTACATGTTCTTGGAAGTTGAAAGGGGACAAATTCAAAACAAATGCTAGGAAGTTCTTCTTTACCCAACGTGTGGTGGACACCTGGAATGCGCTTCCAGAGGGCATAATAGGGCAGAGTATGGTACTGGGGTTCAAGAAAGGATTGGACAATTTCCTGCGGGAAAAGGGGATAGAGGGGTATAAATAGAGGATTACTGCACAGGTCCTGGACCTGTTGGGCCCCCGCGTGAGTGGACTGCTGGGCACGATGGACCTCAGGTCTGACCCAGCAGAGGCATTGCTTATGTTCTTGAGTCCTCATGAGGGGGGCTCTTCTGGGGCCAGGGCTCCTTAGGAGGGGTTTATGGGAAGGAGGTGGATACTCAGTTCAGCCCAAGGTCATCAACTTTAATGGCGTTAATAATTTTAATTGCTGTTAAAGTCTGAACATTAACTGCAATTGTTAATCACAATTAATCAACTGTACTAGCTTATGCTGTTCTTGAAGGTACTGCCAGTTACTGGATAGATTGCACACTTTTCATAAGAGGATATTTGGTTTTGAAACATTTTTGTTGAATAAATACACTATATTCTTTTTGTCTAACTCATGTATTTAAAAGTTTTACTAAAATACAGACCATTGGGGGGAGGGGAGCGAGTGTTGCAAACTTCTCAACACTGTATCATGCTTTCTCTTGGAATCTTGGGTTAGTGTCAAACAGATTTGTTTTGCTCACACCATGACAGGAATGAACTTCACCCTTCAGCTAGGATAAGGATCTCGATTTCTAACTAGGAATCATCTTTAAATGCACTGTTTATATGTTCCAACACTCTTAAAAGCAACATGTAATGTGAAAAAAGTACAGTTCATTTGAGCATTTCAGATTAAGTAAGAAATAAAGGTTTTAAATATGGGTATTTACTTTTTGTGCTTACTGTCTTATCTACACCAAATTTTCTGTGTATTTCAGGAGCTCCTTACCCATACATGTGTGCACACACTTTATTCCAGTGCATAGGCTCCATTAGCTATATATATATAGACCACATTGTATGTTAACCCTTCTATCAATCAGCCTTCTCCAGCAAATGCTATATAGCATGCCATCCAACCTATGGATTGCCAAATAAGACTCAATAATATCTTTGTCTATGAAAGAAATTAGCTGCTTTAAATGGAATATATTCCATTTCTTTTTCCAGAAGTGTGGATGCCAATATCATGGAGAAAAGCAGCATGGAATCCTGCCACTTGTTGGAATTCTGCTAGGTCCTTGTGACCTGACGTTTTGGCCACTATTGGAAACAGGATACAAGTCTAGATGGACCTTTGGTCTGACCCAGTAGTATGTCAATTTTTGTTCTTAAGGAGGCCACAGGCAGGAAGAGAGGGGGGTGTGTGTGCTAACTTCCTTGAAATAAAGTTGTCATTATTACCCAGGTACATGCTTAAACTGCCCCACACTCAATACTGCCTCCCCCCCCTCCCTCCGAGAAAAGGAAGAAAGTAAAGGGGAAACAGGCTAAACATAAAACAACTGGGTTTCTGCTGCGCTCAACTGTTTCTTGGTCTCTTCCCCTAGCTCTTGCTGGAGTCGTGTGTGCGCCTCGGAGCCTGCAAGGTCTTGTGCTCGCCTTTTCCGTGTCTCCAGGGCAGAGTTTGTTTGGCTCACTGTCACACACAGATGTGACTCTTTACCCTGCAAACTTACACCGTGACGGCTGAAAAAAAAAAACCCAAAAAGAAAGAAAGAAAACTATACTAAACATTCTTGAGCTGCCCTCAGCCTCCCCCAGACAGACACCGGAGCTGACTAGAGAGAGAGAGAGAGTGGAAGAAGGCTGACAGCTAGAGCGTCCCGGCAGCAAAACTTTCCCCGCGCCCAAACTTTCTCCGCGCGCCGGCGCCTCTCCCTTCCCGCCCTCACGGCGGCCCTCTCGTTCCCCTTCGTCGGTGGCGAGGGGGGGGCTTTTCGTTCTCCGTTTCTTTCCTGCGGCGGAGCCTCGAGCCTGATCAGGAGGAAACGGCGGCGGTGAAAGGAGGAAAAGGGAGCGAGATAAGGAGGGAAAGACAACGGCGGAGGGAGAAAAAAAAAAAAAGCCAGCCACTCCCCCACCCACTAGAATACGCTCCGTGTCCTGCCTCTGGTCTCGCCGACAGTTTTATGATCCCGAGAGATCGCAACTTCTTTAAAAAAAAAAAAAGTGTGACCTTCGTTCTGCAATTTTTTTTTTTTTTTTTTGGTACCAATTTGTCGGCTGAAAGCTTCTCGGCGAACACCGGATGGAAAGAGAGGCCAGGCGCATGCAAAGAAAACAAGAGGGGGTTGTTTACTGCAAAGTCACTCCAAGAAATCTCGTTTTCTTAGAGTGGTGAAGGGAAAGCCCAAACTGAGAGAGCCCCTGACCCTCCGGTGGTTCTCCCCCCCACCCCAGCCCTCCCTCATCAGCAGGCGGCGGGGACACATTGATCAGCTGAAGAAACGCGTCGGGTCCGGACAAGCCCAGTCTGCACCGCTGCACGACCGAGACCTGCAGGAAGGGGGCGCTCGTGCCAACCAGCATGCAGAGATGGTAAGAAAGTTGCCAGTAGGTTTTTTTTTTTTTTTTTTTAAATTGTTATTATTGTTATTTCCCTTCATGTTTCATTCTAAGTGGAACACAACACTTTATTAAAGCTTCACTCATCCTTTTAATACGAAGTTAATGTCCTTGCCTAGTGATCCCTCAGGAGAAGCCCTGTGGGATAGAACAATGTAGCCCTAAAGTTTGGACTTTAATAGTGATAGGACAGAAGTGCTGAAATAATAAATACTAGAGAGACAGACAGATGGGAGTCCACTTCTCTGCTCCAGGCATGGAAGGGGATTGTCCTTATGAGCATATATAAATGTTACTGCTCATATACCGTTTTCAGTTTGAGATTCCAGCAACGGCACTCTCTTTTTTTAAAAGTTTATTTTTATGCAGTTTCAAATGATTAAAATACACCTTGCTAACAAAGTGAAAAAAGAAAACAAAAACTCAGAAAAATACCATTACTAATACAGACCACAATAAAAGGAAAAACAAAAACATAAAACCCACTTTCTTTTTTCCTTAGCACGTGCCCAGATTATTTGCCGGCTGCGATACCTTTTATCGAATTTACAGAAGAGTTATCTAACCTTGAGGATGTAAAATACACTTTGCTGACCGTGCAAGATCTGGCTTTTAAAACGTGCCTGAAAACGAAAACGTGCGTTTTGCACGCATGCCGGTTGAGGGATCCAACTCTTTTTTTTTTTTTTTTTTAAATCACGTAGAAAGGTTTCAGAGCAAATGTCAGGTTCACGTCTGGTTTTGTTTAAGACCTTTCAAGTGCTGTAAACGTTTGGAAGATGTCGTGGTCGGATTCACATTCCCCACTGGCGCCAACTTTTCAAATAAAAAAATCGGGAATGCTAAAACCAAACTCATTACTCCTCCCGGCACACCATCGAAAGATCTTGCTCGATATCGGGGTACTCGGCGCCCGGGGCATCCAATGAGCTGGCATCTATGACTTTCCTTTACTTATATGGCATTTATATGGCACCTATGACTTTCCTTTACTATATAGTACCTATGACTTTCCTTTACTTATATGGCATTTATTTGACTTTCCTTTACTTATATGGCACCTATGACTTTCCTTTACTATATAGTACCTATGACTTTCCTTTACTTATATGGCACCTATGACTTTTCTTTATTTATATGGCCCCTATGACTTTCCTTTACTTATATGGCACCTATGACTTTCCTTTACTATATGGCACCTATGACTTTCCTTTTCTTATATGGCACTTATATGACTTTCCTTTACTTATATGGCATTTATATGGCACCTATGAGTTTCCTTTACTATATGGTACCTATGACTTTCCTTTATTTATATGGCATTTATATGGCACCTATGACTTTCCTTTTCTTATATGGCACTTATATGACTTTCCTTTACTTATATGGCACCTATGACTTTCCTTTACTATATGGTACCTATGACTTTCCTTTACTTATATGGCACTTATATGACTTTCCTTTACTTATATGGCACCTATGACTTTCCTTTACTATATGGTACCTATGACTTTCCTTTACTTATATGGCACTTATATGACTTTCCTTTACTTATATGGCATTTATATGGCACCTATGACTTTCATTTACTTATATGGCCCCTATGACTTTCCTTTACTTATATGGCACCTATGACTTTCCTTTACTATATGGTACCTATGACTTTCCTTTACTTATATGGCATTTATATGGCACCTATGACTTTCCTTTTCTTATATGGCACTTATATGACTTTCCTTTACTTATATGGCACCTATGACTTTCATTTACTTATATGGCCCCTATGACTTTCCTTTACTTATATGGCCCCTATGACTTTCCTTTACTTATATGGCACCTATGACTTTCCTTTACTCTATGGTACCTATGACTTTCCTTTACTTATATGGCATTTATATGGCACCTATGACTTTCCTTTACTATATGGTACCTATGACTTTCCTTTACTTATATGGCACCTATGACTTTCCTTTACTCTATGGTACCTATGACTTTCCTTTACTTATATGGCATTTATATGGCACCTATGACTTTCCTTTACTATATGGTACCTATGACTTTCCTTTACTTATATGGCATTTATATGGCACCTATGACTTTCCTTTACTATATGGTACCTATGACTTTCCTTTACTTATATGGCATTTATATGGCACCTATGACTTTCCTTTACTCTATGGTACCTATGACTTTCCTTTACTTATATGGCATTTATATGGCACCTATGACTTTCCTTTACTCTATGGTACCTATGACTTTCCTTTACTTATATGGCATTTATATGGCACCTATGACTTTCCTTTACTATATGGTACCTATGACTTTCCTTTACTTATATGGCATTTATATGGCCCCTAAGACTTTCCTTTACTTTCCTGTGGCAGGAAAGCATGGTGATTCCATGCATTGTGCCCTGCAGTGGAGTAATTTACCCTGTAGTGCCAAACCTCGTGGCTCATGGCCTGAAAGTAGTAGGTCACCTCAGGCCTTTGTAGCCCTCATAAAGCATGTATTGAATATAGTACATTCCTCATTCAGTGGATAGGAGTGCTGTTGCCAACTGGAATCTGCATATCTGCTTCTTTCATTCATTAGATTCAGTTACATTTATGATCGACTTTCGGGGTCGTTTTTGAGACAATTGGGATTGTCTGCAATCCACAGAACATCCTGTTTAGCTTGGGACAGCAAATAGATAAAGACATATGTAATAAGACTGGTTGGTTTGTCTTGAGGTTCCACCTTTCCCTTAACCTCTGGTTAAAAAAAAAGGGGTGGTGGGGGGAGGATTGAACACAGGTGACTGATGTGGGAATGTTTTGAGAAAAAAAAGGTTAGACAGAGGTTGGGGGAGTTAGTTGTTTCCCCCTTTATCTTTTTTTCCCCCAATATGACATGCTTTGTTATGAAAATCCCACCTCTGGTCTGAAACAGATGAAACTGTCTGTCTACTGCCAGCGAGTAAGAGACTGCAGTTTGCGCTGCTGACAGAAATTAAAGTGGCTTTTGAAAGCAGTTTGAGATTTATGACCGTTCCCGTTTACCCTGGAGTCAAACTGCTGTAAAACTGCTGTACAAAAGACAGCATAAAATAATCCGATCTTGTACCGCCCCGAATAAAGTGGCCTTGTATTATTATTATTTTTTTTTTCCATGCCTTGCAGACAGTGCAAAATGTTTGAAACCGTTCTCCAGAGAGAGCAGTGCAGGGGAAGCTTCAGCTATTAAAGCTAGTGCACACACGCCTTGCAGTGACAGCAGAAGAAAAGGGCTTTAAAGTTAGTATGTGTTAAAAAAAAAATACTTTTTAATCTCTTTTTATTACATATCTCTTCCTTCCATACAGCCGATGCCATCAGCCAGTAATTAATTTGAAGCTGCTTATGTCTTTTTATTTTCGTATGTCTTTATTTTCGCAGTTTTGGGAAAAATTCATATTTTAATCGCTGAATTCACGTGAGATCTTTCGGAGCAGTTTCGTAAGTTCACCGGGGCCGGGACGCTGTTTGGGATCTCAGGGAGCCCGTTTGCCTCTCTCTGTCTGGGTGCCTAAAAGGCTAAACTGCACAAGGTCCGTGAGATCCTCGTCTTTCCCAGTCCCGTTATTTTCAAAAGAGAAAAAGTTGCAAAGTTTTTGGCGCTGCGGTTTTTAGGGGCTCGAGATTTATGGTCTGCCATAGGGAATTTTTCATCTATAGGGTCCCACTGAATCTTAATTTTTAAGTGAGCAGTTTAAGAGTTAGAGAGAGCATTACTTTGCTGATCAAATGAGCCCTGCAGAGAAAAAGCGGCCCGTCCACTTTTTCCATTATTTCAGCTATGCACTGATTCATAGCACTGGCTTCTTTCTTAATGGGCTTTAGAATGGGCCATGTTGTGCAAAAAAACAGACATGGCCTACTTTTTGTTCTTAAGTCTCAAATATTACCAGGCTTGGGCACTGGGAAGCAGAGGTTCACTGTACATAGAAGGGGGAAATAGGCCTTCTTTCAATGACATTTTAAAAGGACGGGGCTGTGTACCGAGATAGATGCCACAGTCTGGCATTTTTCAAATAAAAAAGAACAGAAAATGAAGCACACTGCTTCCCAGAACATTTTTGTCCTGACCTTGATTGCAGTCAGAGATGTTGCACGATTGTGTAACTACTGTAGTCTGGAATGCCGGGTTGCATTCCAGGCTTATGGCTTGATGACTGTTATCTGTCCTAGCTGCAGGATCTTTCTGTTTTCATCTTACCTTGTCAAAGGAGTCGGAGCTGCCTGGTTTAGGTTAGACAGGCAAAAAGTGCTTTGATGTGGCAGCCGTGGTGCTGGGCTAACTTGTCAGCAGCAGGATGCGATTCACGGGCCAGAAGAGTGGTTCGAGCTCTTTAATAAGCCCCTGGACAGGTAGCGGGGGAGGGGGGGGAGTCCTAGATAGCTTAATGAAGAACAGACCTGCCTATATTTCTGTACTCTGACCTACAGGCTTTTCCCCCCTCCCACCACCACCTCATTTCATCTTTCCCATAAAATTGATCTGTGTTTGCTTGCTTGCTTTCCAAGTTCTTCATTGTAGCAGAACTGCTTGAGTTGGAGAATACAGCTGTTCGCAAAAAGAAATGGATGCTAACTCAGAAATAAAGGTTGTGGGGGCAGACCAAGATAGCAGAGTAGTCCACACACTTTTGATTTTTAAATCTTTTGGTTTCCTTCTTGCAGTGGTTTTTGGAAATCCATCTAGTTCTAACTATGAAAATAAAACTTCACAGATAACAGTTTTAGTAATTTGGACAGCTCAGTGCCTCCAGGTTCCTGATATCAGTTGACTTGTTAAAGTGATTTTGTGGGTCTGCAAAGAGACATTTTGGAAGGCATGTACAATTTTAATTACATGCTTGGGCTGTGATATGTTTTTATAACATGCTACATAACTGTACTTCTTAAGAATCAAGAACCAAAGAAAAGGCTTAGCAATAAAATTTGCCAGTACATTAATAGTAGGGTAGTTAAGCAGGGCACTTGCTTGGACTTGATTTGTGCTGAGTCAGTGCGTGATGAAAATCATATTCTTGCTAGTGAGGTTTGAATCATCTTCTTTTCAATCCCTAAATATAAAGGGCTAGATATATGAAAAAGGCTGAACAATTACATTTAGGCTCCTAAGTTAAGTTCCTAAACGTAAGTCTCTATTTTCAGCCAAACATAGAAGCCTAAGGGGCTCATTTTCAAGAAATAAAGATGTCCAAAAGGCGGCATAAATTGGCACTTGAATGTCCTAATTGCCAGGAGATCCAGTTTTCAAAACCGATTTTCTGATTGCTAGCTAGGCATTCCAACCGCTAAGTGTCCAAATTTAAAAGGAGGGGGGGGGGGTGTTTGGAGGTATGTTATGGGCAGACTTTGGGTGTGTTTAGACTTGGACATCTTGCGATAATAATTGAAACTTTCCCAAGACTTCCCGGATGGAACTTACACATCTGGAGCTAGGTCTGTTTTAAAAGCATCTAAATGCTAAAACGTACAGCGCTGTGTACGCCTTTCAGCGCTATAGAAATAATAAATAGTAGTAAAAGGGTACTCAAACTGACCAGATAACCACTAGAAGGATTAAGTAATTGATCCCCCCACACATTGCCACCCCCTCTCAGTGGTCAATGACCCCCCTCCCACCCCTCCCCCAAAATCTGAATAAAACAGTACATACCTGTCCCTAATACAGCATAGAAAATTCAAGTAGAGCAGCACACAGGTGTCTTAAGTAGCCTGGTGAGAGGGCTAGTGAGCCATAGAGAGGAGGACCCAGGCCCATAAGCCACTCTTAACTACTACAGTTATGGTGGAAAGTGTGAACCCACCAAAACCCTACTATATAGGTGCTACCTGCACTGTTAAAGACTATTGAGGTGGTGGACAGGTGGGTATAGTAGATTTTGGGGGAGTTTGGGGGGGCTCACCATACATTAAAAGGGAGTTCTAAGGAGATGCACTTCTGGCACCCTTTGTGTGAAGTTCATAGCAGTACCTTCTAAGATAACCCACTGCTCTGTTGTCATGTCTGTCTGGTTAATCCATTACAATGCTGGCCCCCTCCTGCGGTCAAATGATCTGGATTTGGATGTTTTAAACTTGGATGTTTTTGTGGTTTAAAATGCCCCAAAATGGTAGATGTCCTAAGGTTGGACGCCCTGATGGTCAAGATGTCTAGGTAGGTGATTTTCAAGGAAAAAAATTTGGATGTCTAGCAGTTTAAAAAAATGGATATTTTCAGGATTTGGATTTTGGATGTCCTCAGGCCGTCCAAAGTTGTACTTGGGTGCGCTATCGAAAAAGGCCCTCTAAGTATTCATCTGAAGATTCCCCTAAATATAGGATCTCAAAAGCTATAGCCCTTATTCTATAAATTAATGCCTAAAGCTAGACTCAATTGGGCACATAAGTTATGGAATAATAGTACTTATGTACAGATCTGTAAAATTGTGAAACACGTAGACAAACACGATTTAATGAGACAGAGTCAGCATGGGTTCAGAGTTGTTGCCACCGTGGCTAGTATTAAAAACCATGCTATGGTTTTGTAAAAGGAGGAGGGGGATATCAGCATATATACATTTATACATAGGACTATAATATTATTGTGGCATTTTTTTTATTAGGGGAGTTATGCAAGGATGGGTAGGGGGTGGGGGTAGAACTTGTATACTGTTTTTTCTGTGTGGTTTTACAAAATCAAAGTGGTTTACATATTTTTAGAGAGGTATTTATTTTGTACCTGGAGCAATAAAATGTTAAGTGACTTCTTAAAGTCACAAGGAGATGCAGTGGGAGTCAAGCTGACAATTTCAGAATGCTGAGGCAGCTACTTAAGAACATAAGAACATAAGCAGTGCCTCCGCCGGGTCAGACCATAGGTCCATCCTGCCCAGCAGTCCGCTCCCGCGGCGGCCCTAACAGGTCACGACCTGTCTGAATCACCAGAAGGGGCCCCCTTGCCACCTTGGTTTCCCATTGAGTCCTATCTTCCCATCGAAGTCCTAACCCTCCGGTCTTGCACATGCACGACCTGGTTGGGTTTCTATACTTATTACCTGGTTAGCTTTCTATACCTGTGTTACATCCCAGCACCTCTCTCAGTATCCCACGATCCCTTTATCCCTCAGGAATCCGTCCAATCCCTGTTTGAATCCCTGTACCGTACTCTGCCTGATCACTTCCTCCGGTAGCGCATTCCAGGTGTCCACGACCCTTTGGGTGAAAAAAAACTTCCTTGCATTTGTTTTGAACCTATCTCCCTTCAGTTTCTCCGAATGCCCCCTCGTACCTGTTGTCCCCTTCAGCCTGAAGAATCTGTCCCTATCCACCCTCTCTATGCCCCTCATGATCCTGAAGGTCTCTATCATATCTCCCCTGAGCCTCCTTTTTTCCAGAGAGAAGAGCCCCAGCCTATCCAACCTCTCGGCGTATGGGCAGTGTTCCAGCCCTCTTACCAGTTTCGTTGCTCTCCTTTGGACTCTCTCAAGTACTGCCATGTCCTTCTTGAGGTACGGCGACCAATATTGAACGCAGTATTCCAGATGTGGACGCACCATCGCTCGATACAATGGCATGATGACTTCCCGCGTCCTGGTTGTTATGCCCCTCTTTATGATGCCCAGCATCCTGTTGACTTTTTTCGAGGCTGCTGCGCACTGCGCAGATGGCTTCAGTGATGCATCCACCAGCACACCCAAGTCTCTCTCTAGACTGCTGTCTCCCAGCAATGCCCCCCCCAATTTGTAGTTGAACAACGGGTTCTTTTTCCCTATATGCATGACCTTGCATTTTTCCACGTTAAAGCGCATTTGCCATTTGTTTGCCCAGTCTTCCAGCTTGTCCAGGTCCCTTTGCAGGTCATCACACTCCTCCCTGGATCTAACTCTGCCGCACAGTTGGGTATCGTCTGCAAATTTTATAACCTCGCACTTTGCCTCCTTTTCCAGATCATTGATAAATATGTTGAAGAGTAACGGCCCCAGCACCGATCCCTGTGGCACACCGCTCGTGACTCCCCGCCAGTCAGAATATTGTCCCTTTACTCCGACCCTCTGCAGTTCTGCAGTCTACCCGACAACCAGTGCTTGATCCATCTGTGCACATCCCCTCCCACTCTGTGGTTTCACAGCTTCCTAAGCAGCCTTTCATGTGGCATCTTGTCGAAAGCCTTTTGAAAATCGAGGTAAATGATATCTATGGGTTCCCCATTGTCCACCCGACTGCTTATTCCCTCAAAGAAGTACAAAAGGTTTGTTAAGCATGACCTTCCCTTACAGAATCCGTGCTGGCTTGTTCTCAGTAGGCCATTTCTCTCGATGTGCTCGCAAATACCATCCTTGATCATAGCTTCCACCATCTTCCCTATAATTGAAGTCAGGCTCACCGGCCTGTAGTTCCCGGGGTCACCCCTCGATCCCTTCTTGAAGATAGGTGTGACATTCGCCAGTTTCCAGTCCTCTGGTACCTCTCCAGTTTTCAAGGATAGGTTGCAAACATGCTGGATTGTGCCCGCTATTTCTTGTTTTAGTTCCTTCAGAACCCTTGGGTGGATCCCGTCTGGGCCCGGCGATTTGCCGCATTTTAACCTGTCTATCTGTTTGAGGACATCCTCCTTACTTACCTGTATGTGTTCCAATTTTTCAGCCTGTTCCCCACTTATGAGCTCCTCTGAATCCGGTATGTTAGATGTGTCTTCTCTCGTGAAAACTGACGAGAAGAACGTGTTCAACCTCTCAGCTACCTCTTTATCCTCCTTAATCACTCCCTTCCTATCCCCATCATCCAACGGCCCCACCTCCTCTCTCGCTGGTCGCTTCCCCTTTACGTAACTGAAGAATGCCTTGAAGTTCTTCGCCTCCCTGGCCAGCCCCTCTTCGTAGTTCCCTTTTGCTTTTCTAACCTCCCGGTGGCATTCCTTTTGGCATTTCCTGTGCGCCTGGTGATTTTCCTCCGTTGGGTCCTTTTTCCATCTCCGGAAGGATACTTTTTTGTCATTTATTGCCCTCTTTGCTTCTGTTGAGATCCAAACCGGGTCCTTTGATCGCTTGTTCTTGCCGCCTTTCCTGAAACTGGGGACGTACATTCTTTGTGCTTCCTGCAGGGTGTCCCTGAATAGGGTCCAGGCGCTTCCTACAGTCTCCATCCTAAGGATGTTTCTGAGCTTCCTCCCCACCATTTCCCTCATAGCAGCATAGTTCCCTTTCCTGAAGTTGAGCGCAGTTGTTGCGTTCCTCCTTACTGTGGGTGTCCCCCTTTCTAATGTGAATCTGATCGCATTGTGGTCACTGTTGCCTAGTGGTCCTCCCACTTCTACCCCTCTTGCAGGCCCCCCTAATCCGTTTAGGATGAGGTCAAGAGTAGCACTCCCTCGCGTCGGTTCCCTGACTAGTTGCTCCATGAAGCAGTCCCTCACAGCTTCTACAAATCCTGTTTCCCTAGCGCAGTTGGAGTGACCCGTACTTCAGTCAATCCCAGGGTAGTTGAAGTCCCCCATCACTGTTACACTTCCAGTCCTGCATTCTTGTCTCAGTTCAGCTTTCAAGTCGTGTCCGACTCCTTCCGGCGTACCAGGTGGGCGATAGTACAGCCCCAGTTTTATGCCTGCACCCTTGTTTCCCGGCAATTTGACCCATAGTGATTCCAGCCCCTCTGCCTTCGTTGCCATATCCATCCCAACTGAGTAGATAGAGTCCTTTATATATAGTGTTATGCCTCCCCCCTTCTTGTGGGTCCTGTCCCTCCTGTAGAGCTTGTACCCCGGCAGCGCCACATCCCATTGATTCTCCTCTGTCCACCATGTTTCTGTAATTCCAATTATATCCAGGTCCTCCCCCTTGGCCACGACCTCTAGTTCACCCATCTTGGCCATGAGGCTTCTTGCATTTGCGTATAAGCACCATAGGTCCCGTCGTTTTTCCTCCACCTCTGTATTTACCTGGGCCACCTCCCCTTGAATTTCGGGCAGTTCTCCTGTTCCCTGTGCTTCTGCTTTGCCCTCAGCCTTTACCCTCGTAGCTTTCGGTTTCCCCACATTCCCGCCACCCCACTTCCCCGCTTTTCCTCTGGGTTTTCTAGCCCTACCGGCCCCCTCCTGGGCTATCATCCCTTGAGCCTCCATTTGATCCCCCTCGCCTTGTGGCACCTCTATATTGCCCTCAGCTTTTGCCCTCGTGCCACCCAGTCCCCTTGTGTCTCCATGCCCCTTAGTCTCCTCCCAGCAAGCTCCCCTTACCTGATGTTTCCCTCGCTGTCTGATCATAAGATCCACCGGTCTCTCTACTTCCTCCTTGCAGTCAGCCCGTTCAGCATCTGTTCTGGATACTGTTGTCCGAAGCGTCAACATCAGATCAGCTGTCGGCTTTCCCCCTCTCCTCAGTTTAAAGCCCTCTCGATCTCCTTCCTCACATTGGCTGCCAGTAGTCTAGTTCCCGCTGTGCTCAGGTGCAGGCCGTCCTGCCGGTAGAGCTTACTCTTTCCCCAGAAGGACGTCCAGTTCCTCACAAAGTGGAAGCCCTCCTCCTGGCACCATCTCCTCAACCATGCATTCACAGCCTGGAGGTCTGCCTGCCTCTTTGCATCTGCTCTCGGTACAGGCAGGATCTCTGAGAATGCTATCCTCCGGGTACTCCGTTTCAGCTTTCGTCCCAAGACCCTGAACTGACCAGTCAGTGTGGCCATGCTGAAGTTCCTCCGGCTCACATCATTCGTTCCGACGTGGATTATCACCGCAGTCTCCTCTGTCTCTGCTCCGTCCAGGATCCTCTCGATCCTATCAGTGACGTCTCGTGTCTTGGCCCCCGGGAGACAAGTCACTAGCCGGTCCTCCCTTCCTCCAGCTACGTGACTATCTACCTCTCTCAAGATCGAGTCTCCCACCACAATAGCAGACTTCCCTTTCCTCAGCAACCTCTTCTGTCTCAGGCCCGTGTCCTTGGTGTAGTGCGGTGTCTCTCCCTCGGGGTCCCGGTGAGTCCCGGTCTCCTCCTCTTGCGTGGTTCCTCCGCTAGGTCCTTCCCCGGTGTCACCTTGTGGATCCTGGGTCTCGTCTGCCGACATCCGTCTGTGCAGCTGCTGGTCCTGTTCCTCCACCTTCCTTCTATAGGCCTCCTCGATTAATCTCTCGAGGTCCCTCACCTGATCCACAATGGGGCCTGCTCCGTCTGTGTACTCGGTTGACCAGCTCGTCTCCTCTGTGTTGCGCAGTCCCTCTAGTCCCTCCAGTTCCTGGACCCTGACCCTCAATCTGCCGACCTCCATCCTCAGGCTTTCCAGTTCCTGACACCGACTGCATATGTACTCCCGCCTTCCCAAGGGGAGGTAGTCGTACATATTACACTCTGTGCAGTATACCGGAAAGTACCTCTGGGATCCTGGGTCCTCCATCGCTCTCGTGAAGTGCTGGTGCGCTCCTGCTGTGGGTAAGAGAGAGAGAAAAGAGAAAAGAAAGTGAATTACTTGGCGTTCCTGGCTCCCTCGCAAGGCTCCTACGCAAAGGCGATCTCGCTAAGGCGAGCGCCTTTGCCGCTCGCCTTCGCCGTGCGCCGAACGGCTGGGCGCCGTTGGCTCCCTTCTAATTAAAGGGGGAGCCCGGGCCCGATGCAACCTGTGACACGGGTGGGGGTGGGCGGAGCTAACTCTCGCCGCGACCCCGGTCCAAACAGCCTGCTCCGGCTGCTTCCTCCTGCCTTCCCCTCGCTCCTGCAAGAAAGAAAAAAAGAAACAAGCAAAAAAAAAAAAAACGCTGCCGAGGTTTGCCTCGTGCCCTGGCTCCCTTCTAATTAAAGGGGGAGCCCGGGCCCGATGCAACCTGTGACGCGGGTGGGGGTGGGCGGAGCTAACTCTTGCCGCGACCCCGGTCCAAACAGCCTGCTCCGGCTGCTTCCTCCTGCCTTCCCCTCGCTCCTGCAAGAAAGAAAAAAAGAAACAAGCAAAAAAAAAACGCTGCCGAGGTTTGCCTCGTGCCCTGGCTCCCTTCTAATTAAAGGGGGAGCCCGGGCCCGATGCAACCTGTGACGCGGGTGGGGGTGGGCGGAGCTAACTCTCGCCGCGACCCCGGTCCAAACAGTCTGCTCCGCAACCTGTGACGCGGGGCCACTAGGCCACTCCTCCACTGCCCTACACCCTATTCAATAATATGTGTGTCTAAATTTCCCAGAAATTAAGCATGATATTATAGAATACCTGTATATGCATGCCTAGCTGCCATCTGTTTGGCACTAGCATATACACCAGCCTTTGGCAAACATAAGTCCTCATACCCATGTTAGGTATGACATGTGTGCTAAGCTAGTACACTGAAAGGGTTGTTCCATGCAGAATTCAGAATATTAGCTTAGTGCACATCATTTCTGTATTTATCTTTGAGTACCATTTACAGAATCTAGCCCTTAGGTCAGTGTCTCGCAAACATTTTGAAGCCTTGACACACTAAACTTGGGGCTGTGTCTGGAGGGCGTGGACGTTGACATGATGATATCGCATGCATGTGTGATGTCATTACGTCGACATCTGTGCATATGTGGAGGTCCTCCAGACAGGGCCCTGAGCTTGCTATTACTACGCTATTTGGGGGGGGGCGAGAGAAGGAGAGGTTATTACTACGCTATTTGGGGGGGTGCAAAAGAAGGAGAGGCTATTACTACGCTATTGGGGGGGGG
This sequence comes from Geotrypetes seraphini, assembly GCF_902459505.1. Classification (NCBI taxonomy): domain Eukaryota; kingdom Metazoa; phylum Chordata; class Amphibia; order Gymnophiona; family Dermophiidae; genus Geotrypetes; species Geotrypetes seraphini. The sequence continues at coordinate 445,211,662 of NC_047084.1, read as the reverse complement.
GTGCGAGAGAAGGAGAAGCTATTACTATGCTATGAGGTTCAACGTGGATAAGTGTAAGGTAATGCATGTTGGTATCAAAAATCCCACACACGAATACAAGATGTCTGGGGCAGTACTAGGAGAGACTCCCAAGAAAGAGACCTGGGAGTACTGGTCGACAAGTCAATGAGGCCGTCTGCACAATGTGCAGCGGCAGTGAAAAGGGTGAATAGAATGCTAGGAATGATTAAGAAGGGGATCACGAACAGATCAGAGATGGTTATCATGCCGCTGTACCAAGCTATGGTACGCCCTCACCTGGAATACTACGTTCAGCACTGGTCTCCATACATGAAGAAGGACGTAGTACTACTCGAAAGGGTCCAGAGAAGAGCGACTAAAATGGTTAAGGGGTTGGGGGAGTTGCTGTACGGTGAGAGATTAGAGAAGCTGGGCCTGTTCTCCCTTGAAAAGAAGAGACTGAGAGGAGACATGATCAAAACATTTAAGATAATGAAGGGAATAGACTTAGTGGATAAAGACAGGTTGTTCACCCTCTCCAAGGTAGAGAGAATGAGAGGGCACTCTCTGAAGTTAAAAGGGGATAGATTCCGTACGAACATAAGGAAGTTTCTTGCCATGTCTAATGATTTTAGAAAAGTGGCAAAAATAAATATCAAGCCAGGTCAGAAACTTTGCAGTAGGTGCAAAGCCCAATACGTTTCAATGAGTGAAGCTACTGCAGCATCTTCATCTTCAGACGATTTTGATATCAGCATCTCCGATGCAGTTGATCAAAGCTTGACTGCTTTAGGAACCTCTCCATTGAAAATTCGAAGGTTAGCTAGTAGAGATAAAGCTGGCTATGTGATATGAAAAATTGAACGTGTGCAGAATGTGATAGCCAAGAAGATTACATCTGCTGCTGGAGTTTCAGCTGAAGAAGTTGGGCCGTCTCGTCAGTCTGTAGAATGCAAGTTATGTGAAGATTACACTGACCTCATTGAAGAAATGAAAACGAAAATTGCAATATCCAACAGGTCAATGAAAGTTCAATTATTGACGATGGCCCCAAAAAGTTGGTCAATAAAGGAAACAGCAATGAAGTTTGGCGTTTCAGAGCGCATGGTCAGAACAGCCCAAAAAGTAAAGAAAGAGAAAGGCATTTGTTCTATACCTGATATTTGTTTTATGATCGGGATATTAAAAACTAATAAACTTGGAAACTTGGAAACTTGATGCAAAAATTGGCAAGTCCCTTCCAAAAGAAATTGCAAATAGAGTTCAAGATTTTTACGAAGACGATGAATTCAGCAGAATATGTACTGGCAAAAAAGATTGCATTTCAGTCCGCCTCAATGGTTTAAAAGTACAAAAGCAAAAGTGGCTGCTGTTGTGTAATTTAAAAGAGCTGTACGTGGCGTACTGTAACAAATACGGAACTGAAATTGGTTTTTCCAAATTATGTGAGCTCAGGCCAAAGTGGTGTGTAACCGTTGGTGCATCAGGTGCACACTCCGTGTGTGTCTGCACGATACATCAAAATGTAAAGCTCATGCTACAAGGCGCCAATGTCAAAGAGAACTACAAAGTTCTTATGGAAAAAACTGTGTGCGACCTAAATGTCAAGGACTGTATGCTACAACGATGTCAAAACTGCCCTGGTGAAGAAGCACTAACAGCATACCTGGAAGAAATATTCAAGGATTTAGATCCAGAAGAATCAATAGAATTTAAGCAATGGGTTCACGCTGACCGTGAAACATTAGAAACAAGCGTACTAACCATGGACAACTTTATTGAAAGACTTGCAAGCAAGATTTGGAAGTTGACAAGCCACCATTTCATTTCAAAACATCAAAGTGAATATTTGAAGATGTTGAAGACAGGCTTAAAAGAAACGGAAATGATCGTTTTGATGAATTTCGCTGAAAATTACTCATTTGTTGTACAGGATGCCGCCCAAGGCTTTCATTGGGAAAATTCACAAGCTATGGTACATTCTTTTGTTGCATATTACCTCAATGAAGTGGGCACATTGCAAGTTGTAAACTGTTGCATTATTTCTGATCATATGCAACATGATACGATATCTGTACACGTGTTTATTCAAAAGTTTATCGAATTTTTGGTAACTCAAATAAACATTACCAAAATATACTACTTCAGTGACGGCTCAACTGCACAATATAAAAACTACAAGAACTTTGTGAATTTGTGCAGTCACAGAAATGATTTCAACATTGAGGCTGAATGGAATTTTTTTGGAACTAGCCACGGAAAATCACCCTGCGATGGAGTTGGTGGAACAACTAAACGACTGGTTGCCCGGGCTAGCCTCCAAAGACCATCAACGGATCAAATATTGACGCCAAAGGATCTATTTAACTTTTGTGACCAAAATATACACGGAGTTAAATACATTTATGTTCCAAAAGAAGAAATTGAAGAAAGCAAAAAGTTTCAAGAAGAAAGATGGCATGAAAGCAGCACAGTAGCCGGTACCAGAGAGCACCACCAATTTGTACCAGTCGACTCAAACTCGGTTCGTGTCAGCAAAGTTTCAAATGACACAATAAATTTTGTTGCCAAAATTTCTGATACTGCCATTCCAAATTTGAAAGTGTCCGAAATCTTTCCTGGTTGCTACGTTGCCTGTACTTACGATAATCAATGGTGGATAGGCAACGTTGTTGAAGTCTCAATTGAACAAAATGATGCATTGATAAAATTTATGCATCCTCACGGTCCAGCTCATTTGTTTTATTGGCCAGAAAGGCAAGACGTTTGTTGGGTTCCAGAGCAACACCTCATCTGCATGCTTTGTGCCCCTTCAGTTACATCATCCGGCCGCCAATATCAATTTCCAGAAACTGCATTGAAGAAAGTGGCTCAAAAATTTAACAGAATGTTATAAAGATTGCTGGCAGTTAAAATCAAAGTGGACTTCATTTCGGCTTGGGAACCATATAAGATACCCAATTTAGGCTTGGGAACCTAGGATAAGACACCCTAATCATTGGCTTTGGAACCAGAAAGATACCAACAAAAGGCTTTGGAACCTTGACAAAGAAACCAAATGCGAGGCTTGGGAACCTGGACGAAGTGGCCCACCCGTGGCTGGTATTGCACAGCTATCGGGCGTGACCCCTATGGCGATTGGGTTGCCAGTTCAAACTCTTGAACTGGTAGTGACAATGTCACAATGGACCAACGCAATAGAGTAGTAGTAATACTACGTCAATACAAAACTGTAACTTTAAAAATGACAGAACTATGTTGAAATAGAGGTTGTTGCCGTGGCAACGTCTCCCAACTTTGTCCCCCTTTTTCAGCCATTGTTAACCTGCGTTGAAAAATGAAGTCCACTTTTCTAGGGGGTTTGAAATATGCTTTTTCTAATGAGACTGATTTGAAAGAGTTTCTAAAAGGTATTTTTCTGTAAAAGCAGGCTGAAAATACCCTATTTTTGGCCTTTTTACACAAATTAGCAACTTTACACTTAATTTGTAAACTAATTGAAAGAGCTTGGAGGTTGAAATTGTACTTTTGAAAACAACGTTGTACTGAGACATTATGCGCCAAATTTCGCATTTATTACTCAATTATTGTGGGAGCTAAGTAATGTCAAACTTTGACTTTTTTTGGAGCACTAATTTTTTTGCCCAAGTTTACTGTAATTCAGGCATTCAATCAGTGCTCGGCAAAAATTGTTATTGGTAGCAATGAACAGAGCTCAAAAAGTTGTGCAGGGTAGCTAAGTTTCAGTTTTTTTGGAAACACAGCTTGGGAGATATTGTATCTCAAAGTTGTCAGAATGTCATTGTCGTACTGTATTTCATTGTGGTATGGGGTCAAACAAATGGCTATATCTCCACAAATATTCCACAGGCGAAACTAAAACTTTACCAAAGTTCGTTTGAGACATGGTGGACTCTGCATATGAAGTTTCATCAAAATCCGTGATGGTCATGCAGGGCACTTTCCAAGAATCTGATCACTTGACATGGAATGACCCTATGCTATTTGAGGGGGCAAGAGAAGGAGAGGCTATTATATTTGGGGTGTGTGAGAGAAGGAGAGGCTATTACTCGCTATTTGGAGGATGCGAGAGAAGGAGAGGCTATTACTATGTAATTTGGGGTGTGTATGAGAGAAGGAGAGGCTATTACTCGCTATTTGGGGGGTGCGAGAGAAGGAGAGACTATTACTATGCTATTTGGAGAGGGTGAGAAAAGGAGAGGCTATTACTACGCAATTTGGGGTGAGGCAAGAGGAGAGGCTATTACTACGCTATTTGGGGGTTGAGAGAAGGAGAGGCTATTACTACACTATTTGGGGGGGGGTGCGAGAAAAGGAGAGGCTATTTCTATGCTATTTGGGGGAGGGGGCGAGAGGAGAGGCTATTACTACACTATTTGGGGGAGAGAGAAGGAGAGCTATTACTATGCTATTTGGGAGTGTGTGTGAGAGAAGGAGAGGCTATTACTACGCTATTTGGGGGGTGCAAGAGAAGGAGAGGCTATTACTATGCTATTTGGGGAGGGTGAGAGAAGGAGAGGCTATTACTACGTTATTGGGGGGTGCGAGAGAAAGAGAGGCTATTACTACGCTATTTGAGGGGGGGTGAGAGAAGGAGAGGCCATTATTCGCTATTTGGGGGGGTGCGAGAGAAGGAGAGGCTATTACTATGCGATTTGGGGTGTGTGTGAGAGAAGGAGAGGCTATTACTATGCTATTTGTGGAGGGTGCAAGAGAAGGAGAGGCTATTACTACGCTATTTGGGGTATGTGTGAGAGAAGGAGAGGCTATTACTCGCTATTTGGGGGGTGCGAGAGAAGGAGAGACTATTAAACTAAACTAAACTAAACCTTAAGTTTGTATACCGCATCATCTCCACGGAAGTAGAGCTCGACACGGTTTACAGGAATTACTAAAGAAAGGAACTCCAATGGGAAGAAGGAGGGCTTGGTAAAAAGGAAGGAAGGAGGGGGACTAAGTAGAGTGGGGAGGGAGGAAGTGGTTACATTTTAGAGAAAAGCCAAGTTTTCAAGTGTTTTCTGAAACGTTGGAGTGAGGGCGAACTTCGAAGAGGGGCAGATAAGCTGTTCCATAGCTCGGTGATCCTGAAGAGGAGGGATGTTCCAAGTCTTCCTGTATGGGAGATGCCCTTCAAAGAGGGGAATGACAGTATGAGTTTTTGAGTGGAACTGGTGGAGTTAGGATTCGGGGAGAGCCAAGATAGTGAAACAGGGGAGGAAGGATGCTGTGTAGAGACTTGAAGGCTAGGCAGGCGCATTTGTAGTGAACCCTGAGGAGCACTGGGAGCCAGTGAAGCTTAGACAGAAGCGGGGAGACGTGGTCGAATTTGCTTTTTGCGAAGATTAATTTAGCCGCGGTGTTCTGAATCCGCTGAAGTCTGAGAAGACTTTTTTTTGTTAGGCTTAAGTAGATGGAGTTGCAGTTGTCCAGTCTAGACAGAATAATGGATTGAACGAGGATAGCAAAGTGTTGGTGGAAGCAGGATCTGACTTTCCTTAGCATGTGAAGGTTGAAAAAGCATTTTTTTACTAAGGAGTTAAGGTGATCGTTGAAGGACAGTGTAAAGTCGATGATGATTCCCAGAACTTTGCTTGAGTGCTCAAGCTGCAGTTTGGTGCCAGAGGATAATGGGATGACGGTAGGCAGCTGATCCAGATTTGGGCCTAGCCAGAGTAGTTTAGTTTTGGTTTCATTAAGTTTCATTTGAACAGTGAGAGCCCAGGATTGGAGATTCGTTATACAAGAGGAGATGTTGTCAGAGAGGTTGGTGAGGTTGGGATCAGTCTCAAGGAGGATAAGGATGTCGTCGGCGTAAGTGTAGAGTGTCTCAAAGGGGGATAGTTGGAGGAGTTTCAGGGAGGACATATAAACATTGAAAAGAATCGGGGATAGAGGTGAACCCTGAGGAACTCCACAAATCGGTTTCCAAGGGGAGGATGAGGTACCGTTCATGTTAACGAAGTAGGAGCGCGAACGTAAGAACTGCGAGAACCAGTCTAAGACTGTGGAGTGAATGCTGATTTAAGAAAGTTGGAGGATAAGTATGTCATGATGGACAATGTCGAAGGCTGCAGAAAGATCAAATTGAAGAAGGACAGCGAACTTGTTGCAAGAGTGAAGATGTTGGACTTTAGAAATTAAAGAGGCCAGAAGGGATTCAGTGCTAAAGTTGGGTCTGAAGCCATGTTGGTAGGGTAGAAGAATGGAGAATCTCTCAAGATAGGATGAGAGTTGGGTAGCTATGATGGACTCCAACATCTTGGTCAGAAGAGGAATGTTGGCTATTGGGCGGTAGCTGGACGGAGTGGAGGGGTTTAGATCAGCTTTTTTCAGTAGGGGGGACAATGCAATGTATCCCATTTCTACAGAAAAAAGGCCTGAGAGTAGGGCGGAATTTATAAGTTTGGTGAGAGATGAGATGGCTTGTGTGGGAATATTTTCGTATAAGTAGGAGGGGAAGGGATCCAAGGTACAGTGCAGGATTTTAACTTGAGGCAGAGTTTGGAAACTTGGGAGTCGGAGACGGGATCGAAGGCAGTCCAGGATCTATCGGCTGGGATATGGTTGGCTTCGGATGGATTAGTGTTGGAGGCGGCGAGCACCAGAGAGTTGTAGGAGGGTGTTGGAGGGAAGGAATATCTTAAGGTGGTGACTTTCTCATTGAAAAATTTAGCTAGTTCATCGGCAGATGGAGAGGAGGGGGTTGTGGCGGGATCGTGTTTGGAGGATATGGAACGCCAAATGTTGAACAGTGTATTGCTTTGGTTGTTAGATCTGGAGATTTTGTTGCCGTATTACTATGCTATTTGGAGAGGGTGAGAGAAGGAGAGGCTATTACTACGCTATTTGGGGTGAGGCAAGAGGAGAGGCTATTACTACGCTATTTGGGGGTTGAGAGAAGGAGAGGCTATTACTACGCTATTTGTGGAGGGTGCAAGAGAAGGAGAGGCTATTACTACTTTATGGGGGTGTTCGAGAGAAAGAGAGGCTATTACTACGCTATTTGGGGTATGTGTGAGAGAAGGAGAGGCTATTACTCGCTATTTGGGGGGTGCGAGAGAAGGAGAGACTATTACTATGCTATTTGGAGAGGGTGAGAGAAGGAGAGGCTATTACTATGCTATTTGGGGTGAGGCAAGAGGAGAGGCTATTACTACGCTATTTGGGGGTTGAGAGAAGGAGAGGCTATTACTGCGCTATTTGGGGGGGTGCGAGAGAAGGAGAGGCTATTACTATGCTATTTGGGGGCGAGGGCAAGAGGAGAGGCTATTACTACACTATTTGGGGGAGAGAGAAGGAGAGGCTATTACTACGCTATTTGGGGGTGTGTGTGAGAGAAGGAGAGGCTATTACTATGCTATTTGGGGAGGGTGAGAGAAGGAGAGGCTATTACTACGCTATTTGGGTGTGTGTGAAAGAAGGAGAGGCTTTTACTACGTTATTGGGGGGGTGCGAGAGAAAGAGAGGCTATTACTACGCTATTTGGGGTGTGTGTGAGAGAAGGAGAGGCTATTACTTGCTATTTGGGGGGGTGTGAGAGAAGGAGAGGCTATTACTATGCAATTTGGTGTGTGTGTGAGAGAAGGAGAGGCTATTACTACGCTATTTGGGGAGTGCAAGAGAAGGAGAGGCTATTACTATGCTATTTGGGGAGGGTGAGAGAAGGAGAGGCTATTACTACGTTATTGGGGGGGGTTCGAGAGAAAGAGAGGCTATTACTACGCTATTTGGGGGTGTGTGAGAGAAGGAGAGGCTATTACTCGCTATTTGGGGGGGTGCGAGAGAAGGAGAGGCTATTACTATGCAATTTGGGGTGTGTGTGAGAGAAGGAGAGGCTATCACTCAGTATTTGGGGGGTGCGAGAGAAGGAGAGACTATTACTATGCTATTTGGGGGGCGTGAGAAGGGGAGAGAAGGAGAGGCACTGACGCTGGCTGAGAGGCATGTCCTGTAGACAGTGAGCCGGTGCCGGTGCTTCTCCTCCTTGCTGGTGTCTCGTGGCACACCCAAAATCTCACTGCGGCACACTGTTTGTGATGCCTTAGGTGCCTCAAATTTGACTGGCAGTGGCGTAGTAAGGGGGGAGCTGGTGGGTGGTCTGCCCCGGGTGCCATATTGGTGAGGGTGCTGGCACCTGTCCTCCTCTCCAGCCCCCACGCTCCTTCCCCACCCCCCACTGCTGTGCTTGCACGCCGCTTCCCTTCCCCTGTACCTCTGTAACATTCTTGGCATTATAAAGCAACCCCCAAATTGCTGTTGCACCAGCAGTGGCTCTTCCTCTGATGTCACTTCATGGACCCGACGCCTAGGAAGTGATGTGGGGAGGCAGAGAAAAGGGGAGGAGAGGGGCGCCACTGCCCCAGGTGCCTCTCACCCTCAGTACGCCACTGTTGACTGTAATTGGCTTTTTGATGCCAAGATTTAGGTGCACCAATGCTGACTTACTCTTGTATTCTATAATGGAATCTTGGATGCCGCTATAGAATAGGCATTAAACACATGGCATTGGGGTGCCTAAATGTTGGCACCAATTTATAGAACTGCCAGCTCTTGAATTGAGGCCCGCCTCTTAAATTTGTGACCTTAGCAGTGAAAAAGAGTGTTAAGCTTCTAACGTTTTTTCCTCGTCCTAAATCCACCCTTGTTGACATCCATGGCTCCTAATTTGACAACTTTAGCAAGTTTTCAGGTAAATCCTCTGATATAATTGACTCTAAAATGAGCAAAATTAGGTGCACGTGACCAGCGGAGCCCTTTATGGTCTCTTCTTTATGTAGACAGACATGCAAGCTCCTTTTCAGTAAAGTGATACTAAACTTCACTTTTCTTTTGAGTTCAATAATTTTATTGAATATTATAAGAATTATAAACAGAAAGCAGTTCAAACACATAGAATCATAATAAAAATCATGTATCAAATATTTGTATCTACAATCGTTTGAATAGAACTAGATTAATGAAAAGGATCCAGAGTATCTGGAACTGCTTAGAATAGGAACAGAAAAAGACAGAGAAGCAAGAGGGATAAGAGAAAGAGAGAGAAAGATAAAAGAAGAGAGAGAGAAAGAGAAATAGAGAGAGATAAAGAGAGAGAGAGAGAGAGGCAGAAGTGTCTATAGAGCAGAACGAACATATGAGTCTAAGAATGACCAAGGTGATTTGTTTCGTGTCAAGTTTGTGGAGGATCGAGAAAACAATTTCTTCTCATATGCATAAGATTCAAATTTGTGGTACATACTTAAAGAGTTCCACCAGAAGGTGTAGTCTAGTAATGAGGATGATTTCCAGTTTTTCAGAATATGCATTAGAGCTGTCACAAACATGGTGTCAATGAGTTTAGGCGGGCAATTTGATTGTGCAAAACATGGGTGTTGAGAACGAAGAATTATAATGTCCATGGAGATCACTTCTGAACATTTAGTAATAGATTTTATGGTATCCCAAATACGAAGCCAAAAGGAATGAACCATATTGCAGTGGAAAAGCATGTGATCGAGAGTTCCGGGTGCTTTCAGACAGTTCCAACAGTTAGAGTCTTGTTGTAGATTCGCTTTCCACATACGATATGGAGTCCATACTGCATTCCACATAACAAAGTACATTGATTGCGAAACTCTGGATGATAAAAGAGGACGATTTGTGGAAGACCAGAAGAGTTCCCAATCTATTTCAGAAAGCGTGGTTTTCAAAATAGAGTCCCAATGGTTCATAGATTGAGATGAAAAAGTGAAGAAGTGATCTCTTAGTATACCATAAAAAAGAGATATTGCCTTACTCTTCAGTAAAGCCAGAGTAGACCAATGACGAACAGTATGAATAGAGGTCATAAAGTCAGGGCGTGTATGTATATTAGCTAATATTCCAGTAAGCATAAGCCATTGTGATCGTACAGAGGATGGGAGAGAGTATGTGGAACGGAAAATATCAAAGGGGACAAAAGAATTAGAGGAGACCAATTGATGAACAAACCACACACCCGCCCGCTGCCACTTCTTCCATGAGAGGGATCTTCCGCTGATCTGAATTTTAGAGTTATTCCAAAGGGACATGATTGGGCCTTCATCAGCGTGAATTTCAGCCGCTGCATCTAATAGGCGTAAAGCATGCTGCGTTGCACATAATAAAGAATACCTTCTCAAGTGTCTAGGTATTGACACTGTAAGAAAGCACGAGACGTGCAGTGGTGTACATAAAAAGCGTTCCATTTCAAACCATGCTGGTTGATCTTGAGGGTTCGAATCAACTATCCATTGAGCTCCATATTTGGCTAATGATGCAATATAATAGTAGTAAAAATCTGGTAGTAAAAACTTCACTTTTCTGTACTTTGTTCGCTATGCTTTTGATCAGTAATGCCACACAGTCTGCTTAGATGCAGCTTTCCAAAGAGCTGCGGAGCTAGTGGGCAGGAAATGCTTTCTCGTTTACACACTTTCTTTCTCTTACTTCTTTTTTTCAAAATGTTAAAGATCATTACTGAATTGCCTTGTTTCAGGGCTGAAGGGGGAACTTTCTTCTGATAGTGTCCAGTGAAGCAGCAAATCTGGTGTGAAAGCAGCACGCTGAAGGAAAAGGAGGGTGGCTAGTGTTACGTAGTTCAGTTGTTATATTTTAGCACTTCTAAACCAAAGCGAACAGGCATGCCAGGTTGCTCTTTTCTTTTTCATTTTCTTAAATTTATTTTTGCAGTTGACGTACAAGGGGCAATTCCATAATCCAGGAGCCACATTTATCAACCTCTTATGTACACGGTACATAATGTCTACGGTACCAGCACTGGCGTGTGTACATGTGCACAGACCTGCATAACTTCTACCGGCCCTATTCCACAAATATTTATTTATGTATGATTTTAAAAATTTATAAACTACATAAAATCAAAGCGAAGTACAAAATTACATACATGTTACAAAGACAAACCAAATGTACATCGAACAAAATTAACATTAACATATCAAACTTTGTCAAGCTGGAGTTCTTACTTCATTTTGCAACATCACTACATTAACCATAGGGATAATGCAACGCCAGATTTATTCAGTGTTCAGTCTATACCAGGGGGTCTCAAAGTCCCTCCTTGAGGGCCGCAATCCAGTCGGGTTTTCAGGATTTCCCCAATGAATATGCATGAGATCTATGTGCATGCACTGCTTTCAATGCATATTCATTGGGGAAATCCTGAAAACCCGACTGGATTGCGGCCCTCAAGGAGAGACTTTGAGATCCCTGGTCTATACATATTACATAAATGCATCGACGAACAGTTGAGCTTTCAACTGTTTCCTGAAACATGTATGATGTTTACAAAGTCTCATAACTCTGGGAAGTGTGTTCCAGAGCTGTACTCCCACTACTAAAACTTACATAGCGTGTACTTGTGAGGGGACAGGGCTCTTACTTACATGGCTAATTTACAGAATACTGTAAGTTATTTGTGCCCACACTTATATCAGCTCCATGGCTGGGGCAGAGTAACCCAAGCACCGTCTTGGTGGTGGCATTGGCATCTCTCCTTCTCCCTGGCAATTTGGGGGGTCTTTTAAATATACTTCCCCTCACTCCCCCCATACCTCCTCCCCACTGCTAATGCCAGTCCTGAGCCTTCCCACTGAGAAAGCGAAGTCAAAAGATAAAGCTCGAGCCAATGCAAGCTGCAGGAAGGAGACCCTGCTCACTGCTGGTGAAGACTTGATGAAGTAAACATAGAACTATGATGGCAGAGTAAGGCCAAATGGCCCATTCAATCTGCTCATCCAGAGCATCCACTATCCCCTCCTCTCCCTATAGGCTAAGGTTCTTTACACCTTCATTGTGAGATTATAGAGTTTTATGGTTATAGAAACTTAGAAACACGATGGCAGATAAAGGCCAAATGGTCCATCCAGTCTGTGCCTCTGCAGCATCCACTATAGGGGAAGGGGGAGTGCATCTAAGGTGCCCCCCCTCTCATTGCCAGAGGAGGGGGACTGCTAGGTACCATTTCCCCTCCCCCTGGAGCCATGCTTCCTGCTATGCCACTGTGGGCGCTTAAATGTTAGGTACGCCAAAATCGGGTTCTGCTGGTGTTCTATAATGGACTCTAGGTGCTGAGGTTTCATTATTGAATAGACTTCTATCATATAGCCTCGGGGAGAATTATTCCCATACTGTAATGCAGAGCTTCTCAACCCAGTGCTTGAGGCACACCTAGGGCTAGATTCACTAAGTTCACCTTACCTTTCCGGTCCATGTCCGATCCTATCCGATCACGGGCCGGACGACCGATTCACCATTAGTCTCCATGCACATGGGCCCGATCGGAGGCATACCTCACACCGACCCCAGAGCGATCAGGGAGAGCAATTCTGACGCATGCGCAGACCATCTTCTTTGCCTGTAGATGGTCTGTTCATGCGCTGGCCCTCCATAGGACTGCTCGTTGGCTGATATCCCCACATTTCCTGAGGCTGAATTTTCAGGCTAAAAAGGAGACCAAAATGAAGTCCGTGCAGCCCCGCTTTAAATCTGCAGGTTAAAACCACGAGCTCACACTGCGGGGAAAGGCGGCAGAGAGCAGGGGAGTCGGGGTGGCAAGAGCAGGAGAATCGGGGCGGTGATTCCTTTCGGGGCAGAGCAGGAGAGTTGGTTGCTGATTCCTTTCGGGGGCGAGAGCAGAGCAGCAGAGATGTAGGCAGGGCGGCAGAGAGCAGGGTTTTTGCTGCAGGATAGGGATTTTAGGGCGGCAGAGAGCAGGAAAAGATGTGAGCGACTGGTCCTCAGCAGTCGCTTCTTTTTTGATTGGCCAGCCCAGTCGGTGTTCCTTAAATTGTTTAGTGAATTGCTGCCTTCCTATATTTGCATGCCATTTCCCTCATTTGCATGCGCGGATCGGATCGGGTGTGGACAGGATCGGCCAGAAGGTTTGTGAATTGGGTCAGGGTCGTAAAGTGGTCGGGACACGATCGGTGTCCTTAGTGAATCTAGCCCCTAGTCCCTTGAGGTTTCAGGATATCTACAGTGAATATGCATGAAGGCAAATCTATCTCATGCATATTCATTGTGGATATCCTGAAAACCAGATGGGGCTGGGGATGTCCCATGGACTGGATTGAGAAGCACTGCTATATTGTGTAGTTATACTCAACTTGCATTTATACTCTGGCCTTTTTAAAGCCCAGCTGCAGGCTCTCGGGATGGCAGCACACTTTGATACTTGTAGGGACTGCAAAATTGAAAGCTTTGCCCCTCTCCCCCACCACCCTGCTCTGCTTCCCCTGCATACGCTAATTCTTCTTCATCTGCACACTCTTGCAAAGAAAAAAAACTATTTAATTAGTCATTCCTTCATGCCAGAAAAAAGCTGCTGTATTTGACTCAAACTCATCTCAAGGCTGTGCTAACAGAAGGGTGGTGGTCTTCCTTATGCCAGGGCAATCAATGATTTAGTAAAAAGCCTGTTTGCTTTGGGGGTAAGCACGTTTGGAACTTAACAGAAGCAGCATATTAGTTCAGCAGAATGCACAGAAATCATAATAACAAAAAACATACAAGACAATTCCCCTCTTCTACGAAACCGCGCTAGAGGTTTCTAGCGCAGAGAGAGCACAGAGAGCCACGCTGAATGATCCGCGCTGCTCCCAACGCTCATTGAATTCCTATGAGTGTCGGAAGCAGCGCGGGCCATTCAGCGCGGCTCCCCACACTAGAAACTGCTAGCATAGTTTCGTAGAAGAGGGGGTATGCCTCTCTATTGGCTCATTTTGGGGAGGGGGTATCAACGTGGGCTACTGTTAAGATAGGATATTTTACTACAAGTTGTGCTATTTTAGCTCAAGGGCTTATTGCAAAATGGGACCCTGTGCTAAAATAGCACAATTTGTGGTAAAATAACTCATTGTAATGGTTACCCACATTAAAAAAAATATATAGTAAATGACGGCAGATAAAGACCTGAATGGTCCAAACAGTCTGCCCAACCCTACATGCTCCATAAAAATCAATCATTTAATTAAAAATTGTCCTTTTTCTTGTGTAGTTCGGTTAGGTGGCGCCCACCTCCCACACCCGTCTCTCAATGCCCCTGCTCCTTCTACACCCCCTGGTCCTTCCCACCCCCCATTCCACACTTGCGCTTTCCCTGACTCCGTATTTCCTTAGCAACAGCAGTAGATGAATCCAGAGACCAATGGGATAGCACACATCTACCAGCAGGTGGAGATAGAGAAACTGATTAACAGGTGGTCCTATTGGCTGGCATACCTCCTGCATCTTCAGTATGCTCTATCTCCCAGCAGCTCCTGAATTCAGTATGCTCTATCTCCCAACAGCTCCTGAATTCTGGCTGTGACTGGGAAATTATTTTCTCCTGTTGAGGTTTCTCTTCAATGATTCAGGGGTGTCCGGCTGAATGGTGCCGGCTTTAAAGGATACACCTGGGCCCCCACAGGTCCCTGCCTCACCCTCCCTCCAATGATAGAGGGTCTGACTGGTTCTCAATTTTTCTTCTTTCCCTTCACTGTTAAAAAAAAAAAAAAAAGAGAGAGAGAGAGACCACAGTGACTATTAAATAATTCTGCCCTCATAGTGCTGAGCAACTGGCATCTCCGAGCATTATCAACAAAGTTGTGAGTATATGTTTTATTTGAACTTCTTTTCTGGTTTCTGGTTGTGGTGGAGCTGTGGGTTCAGTGTAAGTATACAGAAGGAATATGTTTTTTATCAAACACTATATTTTGTAGAGTTGTGGAAATGGTTTAGTGACTGACAAGTAAATTTATATTTTTATAAAGTTTATTCAGTAAAGGGCTTTGGGTGTATGGATAGAGCTCCGTTGACAGAGTTGACGTGTTGTAGACGCGTGCTTGTTTTCATACTCTTCAGTCCAAAAATGGAACTTGCCAATTTGATATAGAATGTAAAGAACTATATATTGCTAATCACATGCTGGGGATATCTCAGAACGTTACTCTGATAATTTATGTCAGTGTAGCAGCACTCCTCACTGACTTCACCCAGTACATGAAACGAGTTTAAATTCAAATTACTTATATCATTTTTTTGAGGTAATTTATAAATATTCTTTATACAAAAATTTTTCCATTCATTTTCATTTCTCATTTGTTGATTAATTAATTCATTCCATTTTTTCATATATCAGAACTAAACAGAGCACTTAACTTATATGGCTCTTTGTTCACTCCTATCTGTACAAAATTCACTCCTATCTGTACAAAGAAAAAATAAATCAAGCAAAAAGGAAATACTACTCTGATCAAATTTTAAAAGCTAGAAATGTTTCAACTCTATTTAAAATCTTAAAAACAATTACTCCATCTTCAAAGAAACTAGACCACTCTTCAAGCCAGTTACCAACTGCACAGGAACTTGCAACCTATTTCGCTGATAAAATTAAAAATATTAGAGAAAAATTTGTAGTTACCAATGAGTTTATCCCTGATCTATTTGATACAGCAACTTCTTCAGTGCTATCAGCAAAATGTTCACAATTTCATCTCCCCTCTCTGGAAGAATTAAAAGCTCTAATCAAAACAATCAACAGTAAAGGTACACGAAACGAATCTATCCCGCCTTTTATCCTTAAACAACATTTTGACTTTTTTGGACCCCTAATTCTTTTTTTGATTAACGAAAGTCTACAACACAGTACAATGCCATCAGCCTGGAAAACTTCTATTATTCATCCCATTGTTAAAGATCAAAAAATAGGCATCGCAGAGAAATCAAATTATAGGCCAATTGCCAATATCCCATTTCTTGCAAAGATAACAGAGAAAATTGTTTTCAATCAAATATCAAACTTTATAGAACAAACAAATATACTACATCCTAACCAAACCGGTTTCCGGCAACACCATTCCACCGAACATTCCCTAATAGGTATGACATCATCTATATTATACCACCTGGATCACCACTCTTCTGTCCTTTTGATTTCACTAGATCTTTCAGCAGCATTCGACACAGTTGATCATAATCTTTTATTAAATAGATTACAATCTATTGGCATTTATGAGCAAGTTCTTCTTTGGTTTAGGTCCTATTTTAAAAATCGAACCTCTATAGTCTCTTTTAATGATTCTGTTTCTTCGAGTTTCTCTAGCTCCTATGGCATTCCTCAAGGTTCTATTCTATCTCCTCTGCTGTTTAATATTTTCCTTTCTCCCCTTATGACTCTTTGTCAATCTATTGGTTTCTCAGTATTCGCTTATGCTGATGATGTACAACTCTTACATCCCCTTGACCCTTACAATGCGTCAGAAATTGACACCATCAATGAAAAACTTAAAAAGATTCATCTATGGTTGGACCAAAACAGATTATCCTTAAACATTAATAAAACCAACATTTTACTCTTTCCTTGGAAAGAAAATCACAAAATAGCAGTTTCTATTGATATACAAGGAGTTACGCTCAAACAAGTAAATAAAATCCGGATACTAGGTATCATTTTAGACGAGAATCTTACTTATCACGACCACGTTAGCTATATGGTCAAGAATACTTTCTATAGGTTACGTCAAATCCGCTCCATTTCAAAATTCCTCTGTCCCAAATCTTTAAATACACTAATTCATTCATTGATTATTTCAAAAATTGACTATTGTAATGCTTTATTTAAAGGAATGGCCCAAAAAGAAATTAGAAGATTACAAATTATCCAAAACACTTCCATCAAATTAATTATGGGGGCAAAAAAGTTTGATCATGTCACCCCGTTACTTCTAAATGCACATTGGCTCCCTGTGGCACACCGCATTCTTTATAAATTATCTTTACTCACCTTTAAATCATTGCTATATAAAACCCCATCATTTATTTACAAAGTTTTAATTCCATACTCCTCTCAAAAAACTCTAAGATCAAATGAACAACTTTTATTGGTTATTCCCACCCTTAAAATGATTAATACACAAAGGCAATACATTTTTACTGTTACAGCACCACAAACTTGGAACTCTCTCCCACTTTACTTACGACAGGAGAAAAACTTTGATAAATTTAAAAGCCAACTCAAGAGCTTTCTTTTTAAAGACGCTTTCAATATTTAATTGAAAAGCCAATTGCTCTTTATAGTAGTAATCCATTTTGTTCAATTGTGTATTATACTCCTAATAAACTAATTTGTTTTCCCTTCCCCTTTGTATATTACCCTTAAATGTTCTTCCTTTTCTATCATAAAATGTATTTCTTTCCCCTCCATCCTAATGTTTCCTGTTGTAATTTGTCTATTTTTAAAGATTTTATCTTTTTATTTATTTTTGTTCTTGTTTACCCTATATTTTTTACCCTATATTTACCCTATATTTACCCTATATTTACCCTATATACCCTATATTTTTTACCTATATTTTTTACCCTATATTTACCCTTGTTTACCCTATATTTGTTCTTGTTTACCCTATATTTTTGTTCTTGTTTACCCTATATTAATATTTTAGTAATTGTGATAGGCGATTAATCAAATAATGAATAAACTTGAAACTTGAAACTTCAGCTGTTAATGTACCGCCTCCCATCCCATTTCCGATCTTCATCAGGATGGGGCAAGTACTAACTTTGAATCATAAACAACAAACATGTTCCATATTAGTTTAAAATACATCCATACAGTTAATCCTATATAATAAAACCCTAGAGCGCTCATGCGCTCTTGAAATTTCGTGATCCCTGCCACCGTGATTTCTGATCCGTGGCAGCCAATCCGGCGGCAGGGAAAATTCTGGCCACTCCCCTCCTCCCACCCTCACTCATCAATCGCTGGAGGAAGCGCTGGCAAGCTCTCTCCCTGCCCGCGTCCTCGCCGCCCCGATTGGTGCTGGCGGCGGCTGCCGGGAGGAGGGCTTCGTGGAGCGCCGCCGCACGCCAACACCTTCAGTCTCCTTAGCGTCCTCACCACCCCAATTGCCGCTTCCGCGACGCAGGCGGGGATGGGGATAGGAAAGGGTAAGGGAGCCGAGTCAGCGGGTTTGGGCTGGGAGGGAAGAGAAGCGGTCTGCCTCGGGTTTTTCAAGGCCTGGCTTCTTCGGGCAGCAGCAGCGTTTACAATTCGCTGCTGTTGCCGGCTTTAGGCCTTCCTCTCTGGCGGGTCCTGCCTACTTTCTGTTTCAGGAAAATGACCCGACAGAGAGGAAGACCTGAAGCCGGCAATAGCAATGAATTGTGAATGCTGCTGCTGCCCGATGAAGTTCAAGGAGGAAAGGGAGCAGAGTGGGAGAGAATGGCTTGGAGGGAAGAAGATATGGCAGGGCATGGAGGGAAGTTGGATTGTATTCCAGATTAAGGGAAAAGGAAAGGGGAAAGGAAGGAGGAGATGCCATATGGAACAGAGAGAGAGAGGGCGGACACTGGATGGAAAGAGAAGAGAGGGCAATGAATGGAAGGGGCAAGACAGAGGGTGAACAGTAGATAGAAGGGGTAGAGAGAGGGAGACAGACACTGAATGGAAGTGTGAGGGAGAGGAGGGACAGCCACTGAATGGAAATCTGAGGGACAGGAGGAGCAGACGTTGGAAGGAAGTGGGGAGGAGAAAGAAAAAAGGGCACATGTAGGATTGAGGGAAGAGGATAGAGTTAGAAATAAAGATAGACAGGGGGCCAGGGAGAGACAGACAGAAAGAATGACAGACAGACAGCATCCAAGGAGAGAGAGAGAGAAATAAAAAAAAAAAACACAGACATGTACTCTAGCACCCGTTAATGTAACGGGCTTAAACACTAGTAATATATATAACAGTTCTACTAACCTAATGGCTTACACCATCACCTTCCTTACGCGGGCATCATAGTAGTTAAAAATGGCCACGGCGTTCTTCACAAACTACTTATACCCCTCCCCTCATCTGATGTCATCCAAAGTTCAGACCATCTCATACATACTGTTCAACTTAATTGAAACACATAGTAACACATTCATACAAAGATATATGAAAATACAAAAGTATTCTCACACAGTTAGTCTGCTAACAACATCCAGTCGCTTGTTTCATTAAGCCCTTGAGGCTGCATACTATCTAATTCATACATCCATCTCAGTTCTTTTAAATTTAAGATCCGCTCATAGTTTCCTCCCTCCCACCCAGTTTTTACCATATCAATAACTCTCCATTTGAGATCACTCATTTTGTGTTTACAAAGCATCCAATGGCGAACCATTGGAGCCGTTTCATTATGCGTGTGAACCCGAGATTTGTGTTCAGTGAGTCGAACTTTAACAGAGCGAGTAGTGCGACCCACATAGAGTTTTGGGCAAGGGCACTGTGTAACATAAATCACATTAGAGGAGTTGCAGTCTGTGACCTGTTTAGACCGGTATCTCTTCCCTGTTACCGGGTGATTCCAGCTCTCGCCCACCATAGCATATTGGCACCATTGGCAAGTGCCACATATGTTATGAGAATCAGAGAACCTTTCTGTCTGTATTGAATATGTCGAATTTATATACTCACCTATATTTTTTGGATCTTTTATAAGCTAAAATAGGGGGCTCTCCAATGGACTCGTCTATTAGTCTGACGACATGCCAATGTTTGCGCACTACTTGCCCAATCTTAGAGGCAAGGAGAGAGTACTGTTGGACGAAAGTGAAGGTGTACTCAGAATTAGACTTTTGTTGATACTGAAGCAACAGAGGGCGGTGGGCGTATTTAGCTCTCAAATACTCCTGACGTATAATAGAATGGGGATACCCTCTCTGTTGAAATCGTTTTTTCATAATACGTGCCTTTAGCCCTTTTCAATTATTGTTTTCATACTCTGGCAGCAGTGCCACAGCGGTAGTGGGATTTCTCCCCAAGGCGGACTTTGCTTGGCATTTCCCGCAGCCAGGTGGAAGTAAATATTTGGATGGCTCCGGGTGTGTTCTTCACATAGCCGGT